>NC_140586.1:650344811-650817311 GCF_964204655.1 Triturus cristatus
GAGGTTCCGGTGTTGGTGGGGGATTTGAGGATACCTTCTTCCTCTCCTTCGGCGTCGATGTTTTCAGGTTCAGCTTCCGGTCTCTTAGGGATTTGAAAATCTTTTAATGATACGTCGAATTCCTTTTTTCTCTGTAATAGCACAGCCATCTCTTCCTCGAGTCTTCTCTTTTTCTTTTCAACTTCTAGGCCCTTATGGCGTCGGAGGCCGGAGACTTCCTTCTCTCTTTTCGGCGTTCAATTTCGGTGTTGTGCCCTTTTTTGCGGGTTCGTGTTCGACCCTTGGCTTTGGAGCCTAGTGCAATCTCCCCTCCTCGGTAATGTCTGGATGGGTCCCGTGGGTTTCTTTTGATCGCGGCTGACCTTCGATCGCCTTCTTGTTCGGCGTCGGGGCTGCCTTGGGCGTTTTTGGTTCGTGGCGCTTCGGTTCTGACGGATCTTTATGTCTTACCTTCTACGTCTTCTTTTTCGACTCCTTCACCTTCTTTTTGACGCGGCTCTTATTGGAATTCTTTTCTAGAATTTCGATGTCCGATCCTTCGTGTGTCGATTCTGCTGTAGCTGCATGCTCCTCTTCGTCGCTAGAGAAACCCATGTCTCTCATGGAAGGTTTCTTCGCCGACTGCGACATCGTGGTGTAGTGGGCCGGTCTCTGGTTTAGACACGTCCTGAGAGTCTTCGGCAGGAATGCTGCACAGGCCTCACAGTCTTTGTCCTGGTGATCCTTGGGCAGGCAGAGGTTGCACACACTGTGTGCATCTCGTTGTACATATTTGTGGTGGCACTTTGGGCAGAATTTGAAAGGGGTCTTCTCCATGGCCCCTACCTCGCCATTTGTGGACCGGAGTGGTCCTCTGGTGTTGAAATGGCCGATCTGCTTCTGTGTACGACTTTGCGTCGCTGCTCAATGTTTCTTCGTTGATCTTTCGATGACTCGCTTCTTTTTCGTGAAATTTTTTAGGAAAATGCAAACTTTTTTCGGAGCTTCCCGTCTTGCTTCCAGACCCAATGGCGGAAAAAAGAATCTGAAGATGGCCACCACGCACATCGACCTCTAGGATACCGCTTGATGTCACACAGTACCTACCTGGCACCAAATGGTGGTCAACAGCGACCAAAATAAGAAGGAAAAAAAAGAAAAAAACAACAAAGACAATTCCAGACCTAACCACTAAATGGCGGAATGATGCACAGCATGTGAATCCAGAACAGGATTCACACTGCAAAACCACTTGTTTCCTTTAGAGACCAATGAATGGAAGACATGCAAAACCCATTGATGAAGCAGCATGGGTGAAAGTGCTAGAGAACGCTCCCAAGATAACTCGTAATGCAGGACTGAAATGAAAATAAGATTTCCAACGCGCTCTACTACCCTAGGGTATCTAGGCGCTAAACTCAGCAAAAAAGGTAGTCAGTTAAGATGCAGAGAGAGTAAAAGTAGAGACGCTATTGTTTTAAAAGCCATGTTTTGAAGGCCTTTCTGACAGTTACGTCTCTAGCTTGAGATGGAGAGTGAGGGAGTTCCATAGTCTGGAAGTACAGGTCACAAAGCTCCTCCCACCCCAAGATTTCTTTTTTAAATCTACAGACTACAAGGTTGAAGGCCGTGGTAGATCGAAGTGATCTGAGCGGGATAAACCAGTGGAAGCTTTGTCTGAGATACTCCGGGCCTATGCCGTGGAGTTCCTTAAAGGCGATACAAATAGCCTTGAAGTCAATGCACTTATTGTCAGGAAGCCTGTAGAGCTAAGTCAGTGCGGAGGACACTGACTTGTATTTGGGAATGCCTAGAAGAAGGTGAGCAGCAGCGTTGTGGAGAATCTGTATTATGTTAAGACAACTTTTTGGAATGTTTGTAAAAGAGGTGCAAAAATGTGAGGGAGGTACCCCGATACTTGGAAAAGGTACGGATCTATGAATCACAAAACAAAGAGATCCCTTTCCAAAGGACTAGAAAATAAACGAGGTAGATATATGAGTAAATACAGTAAACAAACCTAAAGTCAGGATCATGAGCTATAGGTACTTTGTACAAAGGATATGGCAGAGGTATATTACAATAATAACCACAAGTATTACTTTAAAAAACTTATTAGTTTGCAAATTGATGTAATGTGTTACAAAGAAACTCAAAATTCAAACATAATAAACTTTATATTTTGTTTAAAAACCGTTGTTGATTTAAAGACGAGTCATTTTAAAGTTCTTAAAGTGCAAATCCATAAGGTCACCAACTTATCTCTAACAATAAATTCCTTAATACATTGGTATCATTATCTCTATCCACTTTTTTATTTAAAAAAAAAAAAAAAAGCAGATAACAAGTACAAGTTTAAAAATAGAACTTTAAAAGTACACCGAAAAACTATTGATGTGGCGTTTTGGTAAAAGTTTGATAGATCTACACCTTCTTCAGGACGATTTTGTTCAGTTTATCAAATTATATTATATTATATTGAGACCGTGGTAAAGTTGTCTCCTGCTCTCAATTGCATAACACCCATAGGAAGAGCACTGTATTCCTCTCCAGTATTGTAATAGTTGTAGGGTTCAATGTGGTCACCTGTTAATTTCGGACAACGCAAGATTTAATGTCGTTAAATCAAATATGTTTGGTTGAGAATAGAAGAAATATCAATAATGAAAAAGTCAAATGGACATGCAATAAGTCATACCTACAGAGTTGCTTGCACTCTTCATGAAGGGGATGTAATACGCTCTGCAGTGATTACTTTTCTCAATGAGGCTGGACCATTCCAAAGTGCCCACCAGATTGTATTTTAGTAGTAAGTTAGTCTTTTATTTATTTTGATAAAGCTACTGTAGAAAGCTTGCTCTGTATATACTATACCAAATGAGGTACTGTATGCACAGAGTCCAGTGGAATCCCAAAGGTAGGCAGAGGTAAAAGTAGATAGCACCTTACTCTCTATTTGTGGTAGTATGGGCGAGCGGTAAGGCTTTATCAGAGGGCAGTGTTAAGCATTTATTGTACAAACTCAGGGAAGAAATGAGGTCAGACACTCAGTTTAGTTCAAATAACTTTTGTGATTCTAATGAATCAAATAAAGTTAACACAATAAAACATCTAAAAACAATTACAAAATTCACACATATTCCCTTCCATAGATCTTAATAAACTAGCAAAATTAATCAATTTAAAAATCATCATAGTTATCCCCACCTCAGTTTGTACAGTTGAGTAAAAAGAAAATTCTTAATAAAATGAATAAAAGTAGATTCATTTTCACACTTCTTAACGTTTCCTGATTATAAATGCAGTTCTAATGAAACTAAGTACTGCACTAGAGATTACAGCTGTAGATAGTGCCCTTAAATAGGCATAGCCCTCGTGATAAGAGCAGGGCCTAATAGCGTTCAATATAGGTTTAATAAAACGTGCTCTAGGGTATTTATACAGGGAGCAGAACAACATAAAATGCATCGTACTCAGTTTGGCCAGATTATTACAAGGACAGGGGGCTAGTCTCTCACACCAGCCAGCCTGTTAATGATAGGCCACTAAAAAATGCAGTGTTCCCAATCAAAATGTGGTCAACAGAAAACGAGATTGTACATGCGAAGTAAAAGACAAATACAATTGCTGGGGACCTAATGCCACATCATCTAACGTTCCCCTGCCCTGGTCAGACATCCTTAATTCAGTGCGGTATGCATTTTTTATAATCATTTTCATATTAGACTCAATAGTATCTGGGTTATTATAACATTCCTCTAGGCCAATCTTATAAAAAGTATCCCTAACATAACGCAGTCAAGGAAGTGACATTGCATTATCCAGATTCATACAATCTTTAAGGATACTCCTAGTGAATGTCAAAGTCTCTGAAGACCAGATTTTCGCCCATAGAATAAGGGGTGCAATGTTTATCCTATCTTTCACGTATTCCAGGCCCACCTCTGAATGACAAAATGAGGTTGAAGTACTACTCGGAATCATTAAAAGTCTTTTTAAAAATGTGTTCTCTAAAATCTGAATCTGATAACTCTTATGATAACCACATACTGCGGCCCCAAAAGTAGCTACAGATAAACATTTGGATTTATATAAAATTATCATTTCTGTAACCGGTTTATGTCCCAATTTACAGGCAAACCGAAACAGCCCCTCTGTTATTCTACTGGTCTGTTGGGCCCTTGTCATAATTAGTTTATCCCAACTTAATTTGTTGTTAAATACATTACCTAAATAGGTAAAATTGGGCACCTTCTCAATGATTTTTCCATTCACAATGAACTTCCTAGTCTTAGATTTTCCTGGACCACAAACCATAATAAATGATTTACCAAAATTTACTTTGAGGTCCAGTCCTAACATCAAATCAGTGAAGGCAGTCAGGGCCCTTTGTAAACTATTGGCCGTCAGGGTCATTAATACCGTATCATCGGCATAGGCCAACAGAGGGACCAGTCTACCTCCTACTCTTGGAAAATCCAGTTGCTGTTTAGTCAAGAATGACTCTAGACCGTTACTATATACAAGAAATAGGAAGGGGGCCATTATACAACCCTGGCGCACCCCTTCCGTGGAGGCAATGGGCCTGGTCTTCTAACACACTCAAAGACTGAACTCAGACCAATTTGTTTGTATAAAAATATTATTTGATTATTTTATTTTTAGAACCAAGCCAGGCCTGGTGCAGGTAAGTGAAATAATACTTTGCAATACTTATGCAATTAACTGCAGTTGAATGCAGGTTCAAATGCAATTGGTTGATTTACCGGAAAGTAAATAATCAAAATTACTTTTCAGTTACTTCGTAGATACCAATACTCGTTACTTCTTGGATTACTTTTCAAGTTACTTTTGCTAATCAGTGTGATATGCCAAGATATAACACTAAGACATTTCCTAGACAAAGTAAGTGACTCACTTTTGGTACATATGCATTTTTTCAAGTTTTCATACAAACCAACTCCACACTGGCGGATGCCCTCTCAGAATACCCTCAGCGGCACAAGGGCGGCCGGGTGCAGAGTGCTGAGGCCCAATATTATCCAAAGTGGGGTAGGGGGTGGCTGCTCACGAACAGGCCACAAGGTTGTGGGAGCAAAGCTCCTGGACTTAAGCTCAGGGCAAAGGGGGATCCAGTTTAGCGCAAAAGGTGCACCCATAGAGGCACACGGGTGGCCGGATGCAGGGTGCTGTTTTGGCTTCGGGTGCCCTGTTTTCAATGGGAGTTGCCAGTTTTGGATTTTGGCTGCAGGCTCTGTCCAGGAAGTCTTCCGGGAGGAACCAACTGCAAGGCAGGTGAGTTGGAGGACTCATGGACGTTGGTGCACCTCGGGTTCTCTTCTCCAGGAGGCTGGATGCAGGGGTGTCTTTTGAGGTCGAATTTCACCTTACCGGGCCACTCAGAGTTGAGGGGGGTCTCTGTGCAGAGGCTGCGGGCGATGTTGGGGAGTCCTGGCGGTGTCAACACCAGGTGGACTCCGACTCTGGAGCGCTGGGGGACCTCGCTGGGACTGGTGGGCCACCCGGATGTTGGCCGTATGCGTCGGGTGCAGTGGTGGTTCCAGATGTCAAGTTTCTTTGTCCTAAGCAGGCTTGGAGTCTTTCTTTGGGATTCTTTTGAACAGAGCTGCTGTTCAAAGTAGTTTAGGTCTTTATTGAAGGCAGTCATTCCTCCCAGGATTTCTGGAGGTCGCTGGCTGCCTGCCAAGGCGACTTTTGGCACAGGATCTCTGGAAACTGCAGACGGGCCGGTAGGGCTCAGGCCAAGTCAGTTCTCTGCAGTCTCCTCTGGTGGGCATTTTCTTTTGTCCTTCGTATTCTTAGGTTGCGGGAATCTGTCCTCTTGGTTCAGGGCTGCCCCCTAAACACTGTATTTAGCCAATTGGCTACTGACCTTAGGGTGACTACACCCTTGGTGTGCTCATCCCATGTGGGGGAGTGGGTACAATCCCTAATCCTAATTGGAG
Source organism: Triturus cristatus (assembly GCF_964204655.1). Lineage (NCBI taxonomy): Eukaryota > Metazoa > Chordata > Amphibia > Caudata > Salamandridae > Triturus > Triturus cristatus. The sequence goes on from NC_140586.1 coordinate 650,350,757, forward strand.
AGTGCCTGCCATCTGCAAGATGGCGGGCACTTAAGAGTGGGCTTCACCTCACCTCCCCCACCTGATGGGTGGGGTTGGCAGAGGTAGGCACACCTTCTGGGCTGTGCTAATTTTTCCCTCCTGTCTTCCCGCCGAAAAGGAGGGGAGACACAGGAAGGTGTCTTGCTCATGATAGCAGGAGAGGCTAGAGGTCATGTTACAAAGGCAGCAAGGCCTCTGAATCTCTCATCCCACTGATGGCTCTTCCTGGCCTGGGGGAGGTGTGACAACCTCCACCCAGGAAAGGCTTGGTTTCTGGGCTCAGGGAGCGAAGGCTCCCACCCCAGGGGTCCAGAAACGTGTCTTGTGGTGGCAGGCTGGTGTGTACCAGTCAGGAAACCCACAAGAGGTTGGTCGTTTTTCAAGGGGGCATCTTTAGTGCATTTTTCATTAAATCCCACACTGGCATCAGTGTGGGTTTAATGTGCTGAGAAGTTGGATACCAAACTTCCCAGTTTTCAGTAAAGCCATTATGGTGCTGTGGAGTTCATAATGAAAAACTCCCAGCACCATATACTCTTAATGGCATTACTGCACTTATAATGTCTAAGAATTGGTCTAGATACGGTAGGGGTACAGGGCTCATTCACCTGTACCCTCACCACTGGTATAGTGCACCCCCTAAATACTGTATTTAGCCAATGGGCTACTGACCTTAGGGTGACTACACCCTTGGTGTGCTCACCCCACGTCGGGGAGTGAGCACAATCTATAGTCCTGATTGGGGAGTGCCTGCCATCTGCAAGAAGGCGAGCACTGGAGAGTGGGCTTCACCTTGCCTCCCCCACCTGAGGGGTGGAGTTGGCAGAGGTTGGCACACCTCCTGGGCTCGCTAGTTTTTCCCGCCCGTCTTCCCATCGATAGGGAGGGGAGACAGGAAGGGGTCCTGCTCCTGATAGCAGGAGTGGCTGGGGGTCGCATAACAAAGGCTTCCAGGCCTTTGAAGCTCCCCTGCCACAGATGGCTCTTCCTGGCCTGAGGGAGATGTGAACACCTCCGCCCAGGAAAGGCTTTGTTTGTGGGTTCAGGGAGCGTAGGCTCCCATCCTAGGGGTCCAGAAACATGTCTCGTGGTGGCAGGCTGGTGTGTACAAGTCAGGGAACCCACCAGAAGCTGGTTGTTTTTCAGGGGGCATCTCTGAGATGCCCTCTGTGTGCATATTTTATTAAATCCACACTGGCATCAGTTTAATGGGCTGAGAAGTTTGATACCAAACTTCTCAGTTTTCAGTGTAGCCATTATGACAAGCTCCCAGCACCATATACTCTTAATGGCAGCACTGTACTTACATTGCCTAAGAATGGGCTTTGACACTGGGGGGGGGTATAGGGCTCACGCACCTGTACCCTCACCACTGGCATAGGGCACCCAGCTAGAGGGGTGGCTGATCTAAGCCAGGGCAGTGGGTTGTAGACATGGCACAAAGGGATGTGTGCCATGTCAACTCTTCACTTTGTGCTGCACCAAAACACGCAGCCTGCAATGGGGGGGGGGGGGGTGGGGGGGGGGGGTAAGTCACTGTCTGTCTGTCTGTCTGTCAGTCTGTGTGTGTGTGTGTAAATGTACAGGGCCGCTAAGGGTGGCACAATAAGTGCTGCAGCCCTTAGAGGCCTTCCAAGGCCACAGTGCCCTTGGTACCCATGGTAACTTCTACAAGGGACTGACATTTGGCCAGAGAGGTGCCAATTGGGGGTAAAATGTACAGTTTTGAGAAAGAACACAGGCCCTGGGAACCTGATTAGCAGTGACCCAGGGCACATCAAGTCAAAGTGCATCAGTAGTCTGGCTAAAAGTGTGTGTGTGTGGGGGGGGGGGGTTACTGCAACAGAAACCCAGCTTCCTAAAGCAACTACTAATGTGGAGCAGTCTGAAATGGAACGAATATGGCAGCGATAAGAACATCGGCAGTGGGCCAGGCCGTGCAGGTATTCATGAGCTTGAGTTGTCGCAGCATAGAAACAGAAGCTAAGAAAGCAATTTCTTTAGATTTTTTTTCTTCACGCCAAGTTGCTGCTTTATGACATACAGAAAGCATGCATTCTTTCTGCATTTGAACTTAGCTAGAAAATCTATGGCTGGACCGGAAGTGTGGGGGATAGGCATGCAAGAGACATACCAACTGGAAGCACTAGGGATGCAGGAGGTTTAGAAGGAGTGGGGTGGAGAAGCACAAGAGAGTTAGATGCAACAAGGAGCTCAGACAGTGGAGAGACGCATGCAAGAGCTTTCAACATTTTGCACGTGGAGGGGGGGTGGGGGGAGACTAGAAAACAGGTACACTCATGGAGAGCTTAAGCAGAAAGACAGATGTAGTTCTCTAAAAGTGAGCAAAGGAAGCTTCAGAAGCCAGCCAATTAAAGAGGTGATGAAAAGACTATGCGCCATGGGAGGGACAAAGACAGGATTGGCTGGCTGAAACAAAGAAAGTAGTCCAATAGCAATCAAACAAATAAGAGTGACAGTAAAGCCAACTAATTGTAAGGGATTTACAGGTTGCAAGCCCCAGTATGTTCTTGATAAGCCCGGCAGCTCGACCTAAGAATGTGTTCATATCATAAAGATTCCATCTGTGCCAGCTAACCCAGCTCTCAGAAACTGAGTGGGTGCAGAGAAAGTTGTAAAAATGTTGACAAATGTTGACTGGTTAGGGTGGTGCCACACAAATACCTATAAGTGATTTATGTGATAAAGCATGGACTCTTGTGAAGCTGGGTGCTTGGCACACAGAAGCGATTGGTTCAGTGCAGCAAGAGTTCAAAACTTTTTTTATTGTTGAACCAATTGTTCTGTCAACATATATTAGTAACCTTGCTATGCTGAAGGTTGTTTTGGAGGATAAAATAGAACCCATTAAAACCAGTGTATTAATAACAACATTAACTATTCTATGTATATAACATAGTAACTTCTGACTGAATTTGAAATCGCTTCCATCAAAGCCTTGACAAGCTACACCAATATGCCTTAGAAATGTATCTCACCATTAATCTCAAACAACAAAAGTAACCTGTCGAATATGGGGGCGCTAGGTGGTGCACGAGCGGAATGGCCGCACTCTAGTGAGGCTCCCGCAGGCTGGCTCTTCAATCCGGCATTTATCCTGCTCCTTCTGGCTCAAATCATCCTGCAATGCGAGAAATATGTAACCTTTAACCACCCGCGACTGGTACTCAGCAGCGGGGGCCGCCCTGGGCTGCAGGACAGCAAAAAAGCACTGGCTGATGTCCCGGGTTGTGACGGGGAACTAGCCTGGAGACGGGAGGCGGCGACGCTGACTACGCAAGCGGCGTGCCTCCCACGAGGCGGACAGGCCGCAAAACGAAAATGGCGGTGAGAGCGCTGGGCTGAGTGCCCTTTACACCTACTAATCTGTTGCTGGAAGCTGCGGAAATACAGCCTGTGGTGCAAAGAGGGGGCGTGGAGAGGAGCTGCCCCGGCTTTAGTGACGGTAACGGGACTGCGATACCTGGCGCACTGTGGCAGAGAGGGCAGCCCCGCTGGAACCACGGGCACGGCGCTGGGCTGCTAGGAGGCGGCGTGTGCCGAGGAGGGGGGACAAAAAGTGGCGCATCGACACCCCCGCAGAGGTTGAGGAGGATCATAGGACCCTTCTGGCGAGGTGAGAGGCGGTGTTGGGAGAGTGCCTATCGGAGTCGGGCCACATGTGCAGCGCGGGTGGGGAGCCTTGCACGTACGGAACTTGCATCTGCGGATCGTCTGGGGCCGGTGTTGATGCCCCCGCTTGGGAGTCCCCCAGGCAAGAGATACGTGGCAGTGAGGGGGGAAGCCCTGTTTATTGCAAAGTGCGCTGTGGAGGGCGCGATGAGCGGTGTGTCCGAGTACTGCGCACCAGACTGAGGAGTTGCGGGGCCATTTGAGGGAACATTGAGGCATTGCGCTGGCAAAGTGTTAGACTGTGCACCGGCTGAAGCTAGAAGGTGGAGTTAGCGGTGCTTGTTCCCTGGTTCCCCGGTTCCCCAAAAGTGCAGATTGCCCATTGAAGGAACAGGGATATCGGCAAAAGTATGGTACACTGAAATCCTGTGGGGGTGACTTCCGCGGCTGGGAGTGGTGACATAGTGGAGAAGTACGCCGGCTACGGAGGAGGAATATCGTGGTTAGTGGCGTTGTGTGCTGCAGGCGCAGTGGCTTCCCTCTGAACGGAACTCCTTCGGTGTGGCCCAGTGGATTTACTGATTGGACCGGACACTGACCCTGCAGCTCAGAAATGGGGAAAACGGATGTTCGTCAGCAAAAGCTGAACTTTGATGGACGGAAAGCGCTAAAGCAACAGCAGATGGAAGAGGGGTCAGGAGGGGAGTCCTCACAGCAAGAACAAGAGACCGCTCCAGGGGAGGACCTGAAAACTATTCTGGTTAAAATTCGGTAGGGCTTCGCAGCTATGGCAGGCAAAATGGATACCATAATGACGCAAATGGAGGTGATAGCCCGGAAGATTGAGGGTCATGAGACGCGCTTGACAGAAGCGGATCAGCGCATCTCCACAGTGGAGGACATCACCGATCAGGTGCAAAAAACAACGGTGCAATTGGATAAATTGCTCAAAGTGATAGCCGCTAAGAACGAGGACATAGAGGTGCATAGTCGAAGAAACAACATACGCGTTCTCGGATTTCCGGAGAGCACAAACACGGGCAGGCTGGAGGATTATATTGAAAAGCTACTTACAGCTGTGGTAGGAGAGGACTCCCTCTCTCCTCAATTTATAGTGGAATGAGCGCATCGTTCCCTGGGGCTCCGACCGCCTCCTGGCAGTGCCCCTCGGCCTATCATAGCTCGCCTGCTAAATTACAGGGACAGAGATGTTGTGTTACGCGTAGCCAGGGAAAAGAAGCCGCTGAATTACGATGGTATAACCTTCAACATGTAGCCGGACTTCACGCTGCATGTGCAGGAGGAGCGACGCCGCTTCATGGCGGTGAAACAGAAACTGCGGCAGGCTGGTATTGACTATGCTTTGATGTACCCGGCTCGGCTTCGAGTGACGCATCAGGGAACACAGAAATTCTTTACTAATCCGCAACAGGTGGAAGACTACCTAAAACAGCTTCATAGACAGAACAGGGCGTCAGCGCAGCGGGATGATTCGACGCGGTCCTCATCGCCAGAAAGGAGTTAAAGACTGCCGCGCACGGAGTTGAAGGGTGATGGTAGCATGCATTAAGACATATAACCATGGACCTGCTCGGAATATTGTAAGTGGGGAGGGGGTGACCAATACTGCGGGAGTAGAGTGAAGCATTTATCAAGGTACTGTACTGAAGGAGGAACACTATCCAATGTAGCAGCAAGCCACCCTCGAAGTCTGTCCAGAGACTGCCAGAAGCGTCTGTCAGGTCTGGGCAGATTGGAGGTATTTGTGGGCCACCTCGATGTATGGCCCCATTGGGAAACACCGAATCCTTCTTTGTTTTTGTTATTTGGGGGATGTTGTTGGATGCTGGAGCGGGGGAGGGCATGTTTAAGTCTGGCATGATTGGGATGCTTCAGTGGGTGGGGGAGGTGAATGGCGGGAAGTTTCAAAACGGTACTGAATTGCGGGCACAGAATAGTTTTGGATTGTTGTCACAGAGACGTATTGAGGCTGTATATGAGGATTATGTGAGTCTATGGCATATAGGGCATTTTGGGTCAAGAGGAGATGATGGTGCAAGAAGATAGACCTATGCTCAAGGTGCTGTATTGGAATGTCAGAGGTTTTGGGGATCCGAGAAAGCGGAGACAACTTCTGGCGTATCTTGACAGGCAGCAGATACAGGTGGCACTATTACAGGAAACCCATTTAGATCCCAGGGCCCCAAATAATTTTGCGTGCAGGGCATAGACTGTTTTCCTCGTACTCCTCTTATGCCCGAGGGACGGCAATCCTTTTTAAAAAACAGGGTTGATTTGAGCAGGCTGGGGTGATCAGCGACTTGCACGGCAGATATATCATTGAGTGGGGGAAGCTGAGTAGGGATTCGGTAACAAACGCAAGTTGCTATGGTCCCAACACGGATGATCCAGCGTTCTTTACTGATCTGTGGGGTAAAATACTGACTGTTGGTTCCACTCACATAATCTGGGGGGGGATTTTAATGTCGCCCTACAACCGCATCAGGATAGATCTAATGATGCTTTGAGACACTACACTAGATCCCAGGAGGCGCTGCAAGGCATCATAGAGGACGGAGGGCTAATTGATAGCTGGAGGCATCTCCATCCACAGGAAAGAGAGGGTAAACACTTCACATTCCATAGAGGGACCTGGGCACGTCTAGATTACTGTCTTTTGTCTAGGGGACTGGGGTCCAATATGTGGAGTATCACACTTGGCTAGAACATTTTCAGACCACTGTCCGGTTAGAGTATCACTCACCCCACCAGGATATGACAGCCCCAGGCCGAGCTGGCGGCTGCAACCCACGGCTCTACTGGATGCGGTCTTCCACGCGGAACTGGGGGAGGAGATCCGAGAGTTCTTTGTCAGGAATAAGGAATCTGTGGACAGTGTGGAGGTGATCTGGGAGGCTTTTAAAGTCACTATTAGGGGAATTTGTCTCTCTAAAAGCTTTGGAGTATTACGGGACATCCGGGGTACATTACAGCGACTAGAACGGGAACTGAAAGGATTAGAGAGGCAGATGGGGCAGGGAGAGAGGGGATCAGTGCATAGTACATTCCGAGAAAAGCTGACGGAGTATGAGGACACAGCTCAGAGAGAATTGAAATTCCGTGGGCGCTATTGGGTGGCTCGTAGATATGGGGAAGGGGAAAGGCCCGGGAAGGCACTGGCAGAGATGACGCGACGACCGCGGTTCACTACACAAGTATTGGAGGTGCGGGGCCCTGATGGCATCTTGCAACGGGATTCGCTCGATATACTAGAAACGTTTAGCACACACTGACACGTTATATACATCGCAGAGGCGAGAACCGCTTGATCTGGAGGAATTCCTGGGGGAAGTGGCGCTTGGCTGGTTGGGAGATGCACAGCGCGAATTTCTATGTCATCCATTTGAGTTGGATGAAATTAGAGAAACCATTCAGCAGATGAACAATGGGAGGGCGCCTGGGTCAGACGGTCTGCCCGCTGAATTTTATAAAAGCTATATTGATGTGATGGCGCCAGTGCTGAAAGAAGTGTACGAGAAATCACTGGAAGTGGGGATACTCCCGCCCTCAATGAGAGAAGCAGTAGTTGCGTCCCTGCTGAAGCCAGGGAAGCCCCCAGATTTATGCGACTCCTATCGGCCATTGTCACTGATGAATTGTGACACAAAGATATTGGCGAAGGTGCTGGCCAACCGCTTGTCCTTACTATTGGACAAACTCGTACTTCCAGACCAATCTGGGTTTGTACCGGGGAGGGCGGCGTCCCATAACCTCAGGACCCGGTTTTCCCTGATGCAAACAGTGGATCCCGAGTTCCCGTTGGCTGCGGTGTTTTTGGATGCCACTAAGGCGTTAGACTCCGTGGAGTGGGATTACTTGTTTGGAGTGCTGCAAAGAATGGGGTTCCCGCGCTTATATCTCTCTTGGCTCAAACTGCTGTACCAACAACCCAAGGCGCGAATCCTGATCAATGGTCACCTGTCACGGGCACTGACGATTTCCAGGGGCACCCGCCAGGGATGCCCGCTATCCCCACTATTATTTGCTCTTGCCATTGAGCCGCTGGCTTCCCGGCTGCGACAGGTCCACAAAGACAAAGCATTTCGTTGTTGCTTACGACAAATAATGAAATCATTATACGCGGATGATATCACGTTATACATTAGAGATCTCCAGAACAACATAAACCCAATACTGCGAGAATTCATACGATTCGGACGATTATCTGGGGTGGGCATTAATTGGGGGAAATCTCATGTGTTTCCTCTTACGCCGGTGGTGGAACCGTTTCCACTTGATTTTCCGCTGGAATGGTGTCACACGGACTTGAAATACCTTGGGGTCCGAATAACTAGAGACAAGGATGAAACTATACAGGCAAACTATGGCACAGCCATAACGCGGTTAAATGCTAATGTTGGATTTCACTGCCCCCATCATTGGCGGGTCGAGCATCGCTTATAAAAATGGTGATACTTCCGCAATTTCTTTATATGTTTCTTAATATCCCTTACCATCAGGGGAGGCATTTTTTCGCCACATTACGCACTGAACTCATACGATTATTGTGGAGGGGAAAGCAGCCACGGTTAAAATGGTCCACATTGATTAGGCCATATGAACAGGGGGGTCTGGATGTCCCCGACTTCGAGATCTATTTTTTAAGTGCTCAAGCACACTACGCATATTATTGGGTATACCCACCTCGCTATATGCCCCAGGTGGCGGTGGAAGATTGTCTTGCGGATCCCATAGCGCTCAACGTTATGATTTATGAACCTCTACGCACGCGGGCGGTACCCCCTACCACTGTCACTGGCACGGTTGATGCATGGCACCAGATTGCAGAACTTCTAGGTGTGTCACATATCTACTCCCCTAGGTTGCCACTGTCCTATCACCCAAATCTCTCATTATTGCAGGAAAAAGGGTTCAGGGGTCTGTGTAAGAGGGCAAACATTAACACGTGGGGGGATTTATTCCATGAGGGATTGTTCCGTACACTGGAGCATTTCATGCAGGATGTGGAGCGCACACCCTTGGATGTTTTTCTGTATGTGAGATTACGGCAGGGTATGCGGTCGATCCTCCCGGAGCTTCCTGAGGAACCAGAGCCCCTCAAGCCCTTGCATCAGATGTTACGAACAAGGGACGGAAAGCACCTGGTGTCTGGCCTATATAATAGTATACGCACCCACAGAACGGGGATTGACAATCCGGCCAAAATACAATGGGGGGACGAGCTGGGACGGGACATCACCGATGAGCAGTGGCAGTATTGCTGTCTTCAGATCGCACAAATATCGGCCAGTAGTAGGTTATGGGTAATACAGTATAAGTATTTGCATCGTTTATACTATACACTGATTAAAAAGATGCGCTTCAAATTAGCTGACAATGACAGGTGTGAACGATGTGGGCAATCAGGAGCGGGTTTTCTACACCTGGCCTGGGAGTGCAGGAGCATACGGGAATATTGGGAACAGGTGTATTTAGCGCTGGAAGAAATGGTAGGTGGTCGGGTGGAAAGGGACCCGCTCCTTGCGCTCCTTGGACACACGGCACGCATACCCAAAGCATACAGGAAGTTGGTAGCCATATCGTTATTGCTAGCAAAACGGAGAGTGGCCTGTAGATGGGGGAGGGGCCGAGCTCCAAAGTTTAAGGAACGGATAGCGGATCTTGTATATGGTCAAGAACAGAATACTATCTATGCTGAGTTGCTGCCTCAAGCCTCTTGGCCACGGGACATTTGGGGGCCGCTGGCGAGCTACCACATGGCCCTGGGGGGGGGGGGGGGGGGGGCCATGCCAGGCCAGTACAGAACTGATGGGAGGAGTGGGTCGGATGATGGCTCCTTGTTTCTTTTGTGTAAACTGCTATAGTTTGACTGTGGTATAAGACATGGGTACTAGCTGGAAAGATTTCACTGCTTATTAGCGAGGTGGGAGACCTTGCGATTGACTTCGAATCTGGGACATTCTCAGCGGGTTGGGACAAGTAATGTGCCGGAATTGTTGGTCTGTCCTGTTATTCCCATCTGTGCCATCATATGAATGCTATGGAGCGGCTGTTTTTTTTCTTTTCCTTTCTTTTTTTTTGTAGACTCACTGAATGACAATAGCCTAAGTGTATTAGCTGATGTATCACTGTGCCCATCGAGAATATGTATCACATTGCATTGCCATGAAAGTATAAATAAAGTTTAAAAAAAAAAAGTAACCTGTCGAATATTTTGGCATTTGGATGGATTAAGGATTACAGTTGCTTCGAATTATCATTATTTAGGAACTGTTAGAGGAAATCTGTATTCATGGCACTCACCAGAAGAATATTTACAGGAAAGGGACGGTCAGGTATGTAGAAAAAGACAAGGGCAAACATTTCGGGCTCAGAACATCATGAATGCTCTCCATTGTTTATTCTATAAGTTTGGTGGCCTAAGAATACTAGACATTGAATAATTTGTCCAGATGCAAAGTATGCCTGGATACTGCATTAAAGATGCACCATGAAATTAAAGATGCACCGGGCAACAAATAGCTGGCTATGGCCGGGAAAGCACAACCTCGTAGAATGTACTTGAGGAAAGGCACACAAAGTGTTCATTCAAGATGATACAATCACAGGCTAACATTAGTATGTCTACATGAACCATTTTGCAAAAAGAATTGATACTAAGCTGCATTTGGAACTTTACATTAATTAGCAATCTGCAGGATGTCAGAAATAGCACACCTAAATGCATTTGTCTTAAAGGAAGACATAAGAATTTTTGTGTACAAAGTTATGAAATAGGATAAGCTCCCAATCCAAACCCTTTTACTACCCCATACCATTCTCCATGAACAGACTGCCTTTAAGTTAAGTAAGAGGATGGAAAAAAAGCTCCTGCAAAAGTTGAAATCTGTGCTCCGAGTAAAGAAAAATAACTAAAGATACTGGTAAAAGATACAATGCAGGACTTAATTAAGCTGGCGGAATGTTCTGTTACAGAAAGCAATTACTTATCAATTTGTAAGGAGGAAAAGCAAGTTACAATATTGGAAGATTTTCTATTTAAATATGTACAATATTTTATAATGGGCGCCCTCTTACCATTCCTTGTGCTGCAATGAGTGCTGCTAAGGTGCTTCTCCCAGGGGAACCTGGAGCGCAGAAGGATATTTGAACGTTGTGTCCACCAATAATCATACCATCTGTTGCCCCAATCACCTCCTCCGCTTGCTCTACCGTATCGTACTCAATCACTGCAAAACCACCAAAAGAGCTGCCTTCATCCTTAGCCAGCTAGAATGACAGATTTTATAACATGTTTAACAAAGAAGTACGGTTTCCAACTGTGTTAACAGTGGCAAAAAAGGCACATGTCGGTTCACTTCCTTGAAATCAAATTTACACAATGAAGTACCAAATGAACAAGTTACTAACCTTCTGTGACACTCACCTCGTAAATATTTCCCAGGCATCGGACTGGATCCAGAACCTATAAAACGTACTCCTGCGCGCCAGTAAGTTGCTTCGTGCTGCTACGCACCAACATCATTCCACTCCAGAAGTGGGGAGCGGAGCCATATAACCATGCGTGCTTATGTAAATTGCTTTCTTAGCCTGTCCCCGCCATCAGACGCAGAGCCCATCGGCAAATTGGCATGACCAGTGTGCAGATCTCTAAATTGGGAACTTTTTACATATAAAAAGAATCTAGTTCACAGGAAGAGGAAGGGTCTGGGAGTCATCTGCGGTTAGACACATAATCCACCAGAAAGAACGTTACCGAAAATAACATTCTTCTGATTGATACGTCTAACAGCAGATTCCCCACTTTGCGAGTAGACTTCATGGTAGTAGCTCCAAGGTTGGAGGGTCTGTAAACTGGTGAAAAGAGATCAACCCACCTCCAATAATGCTCAAACTAGAGTCATATGTTCAGTAAAGCAACGCAATCCTTTTTGCTATCACAAATATATATTTTTAACTTTATTCAAGTACACACATCAGTAAACTTTCAACATACTATATATGGAGAAATCAATTATAAGGTAAGAGATCTGCCATATTTCCCAAAAAGAACAAAAACCATTTCAAACTTTCAAACTACATCCAGACCATTCATACTGTTCATAACAAGGGTAAGAATTATGTCATCATACAAACATTGTGCAACACCATAATTTCCATTAGAAAAATCAAATAAATTGCTTCACTTCATACAAAAAAAATAGGAAGACCTAGTAATGCAGTCTGCCGATAGGTCAGGCTCCTGTTTAGGTCTTGGCTCTAGACAGCAAATGTGCCGTCTCAAAGAGACATGTAAATACTTTGTGGGCTTCAGCCTGGCCATAAGCTTCCCATTTGCTGGCTCATACCAGAAAGTCTTGCAGGACCGAGCAGACAAAATGCCCTTCGTGACAGACCAGACGGACAATAGTGCTTTGTCAATGTATGAACCAACACCCATGAACCTACCTGACAAATGTCCAGGACAGGCACTCCACATAGCAACACAGTGATAGCACTTTGGCTCTGGTGGAACAAGCCTATAGGCCTTCCGGAGGCTGCTTCTAGGCCAATGAGAAGCAGATCTTGATGCAGAGAATAATCCATAGGGAGATGGCCCAGTTTTGCACTACCTTACCTTTCTTTGCCACAGAGAACTCTACAAAGATGTAGCTTTTAACCTTGCCCAAAGGAAGCTCTTACTGGGCGAGGGACAAAACTTCAGACAGCTTGGCTTGCAGTGTGTTAATCTGGCGAGTGCCCCTCCAAGCCACAAATTTGTTCACCGATTCTGCAGAGGGACAGCCTGCTGCCAAGATGACATCAACAACCTCGGGGTGAAGGTCAAATTACGTCAACTGCAGCTGTTGTATCTCAAACCATGGAGATTCAAAATGATGATGTACCGGGTGCGGCCCCCTGCCCTGTTCCAACAGCAGTAGATCCTTCTGAAGTGGCAGTTTGATGAGAGGGCAGATGCACAGATGCTCATGTTCAGGAGTACCAAGTACCATACTCTCCTGGCCCAATCTGGTTCCACTTTGATGACTTGGGCATGGTCCTCCCTCATCATCTTCAGAAATCTAGGAAGGAGAGGTAATGGAGGGAACCTGAACAGGAGTCCCTAGTCCCACTCTAAACGGAATGAGTCGAGAGCGCGCCTTATTGGGAATTTCAACACACAAAAGTGATGACACTGCACATGCTCGGTGGGAGGGAAAAGATCGGGCCAGAGTTCTCCCAATCTGAGAAAGCCCTGCACCACCTTAGGGTACACGTGCCATTTGTGGTCCACTAGAGGTTTGTGGCTAAATTACCGGCTTGGTGTTAGTAATCCCATTAGGTGGTTTACTACCACAGAAATTCCCTGATAGTGTAGGTACTTCCATAGGCGTAGAGCCTCCTGGCACAGGATCCATCTGCTTGTTACCACATGGTGGTGGGTGTTGTCCATGAGCACTTGCACCAGTCGTCCTATAATGGTGGGCATTAAGGCCTTCAATGCCAGACAGATCACTCGCAACTCAAACACATTGATGTGGAGTCGAGCTTCCGCCGGAGATCAAAGGCATCTGATTTCCACCTCTCCCAGTGGGCATACCCAACCCAAAAGCAGTGCATATGTCAGCACTGTCAAATCTAGATAGGGAAGAGAAAAGAGTATGCCACAAACCCAAGTGCAGACCAGAGTCTCCACTGATATCTGGATACAATCCAACAGATTCTCCTGGTGAGGTGCACAGAGACTTAAGTTCCCACTAGTGAGCCCATTTTAGCATCTGGCATGTTTGACTAGTAGGACGCAGGAGTTCAACAATCCCGTCATTCTCAAAGTCATCTGCACTGAGATCCAAAACAGGGGATGAAACATCGGAATCATAGCTCAAATGTCCTGTACTCTCTGCTCAGGGGAAAGACACAAAACAGCACAATATCCAGAATGACTCACATGAACAAGCGCATCTGCAAAGAGGTCAGGTGTGACATCAGCATGAGAATCTCAACAATGTTAGGAGGTTTGCTGCCATCTGGAGGTGGTGGATTACTCCTGGGGATGAACCCATCTTCAACAGTCAGGCAGGTAAGGACTTGTGCCTCCAACCTCTGAATGTTTCATGAGCACCCCAGGAGCACTGATGTAGCCAAAAAGGAGTGCTTCATACTGAAAATGTTCTTGACCCACTGTGAATGGTAGGTAGCGCCTATCCGCCTGTAGGTTGGGATATGGCAATAGCAGCCTGCAGGTCCAACACCACCATCCAGTTTCCAGAGTGTAGTGCAGTCTGCACATGGGGTAGAGTGAGAATCTTCCATTTGTCCTTTCGCAGGAAGGTGTTGATAGGGCAATGGCCTCTGTCCTTCTTAAACACCAGGAAGTAGTGGGAGTAACACCCAGTTCCAACTTCTCTGGCCCCTTTGGTCAGAAGAGCCTGCACTTACTGCTCTGAGACAGTCAGGTGGTTCTACGTCAGCCACCCTGCAAGTAGTGGATGGTGTTGTTCGGTGGAGAGAAATAGTAGGGTGTAACCACTTGTTTTATAGTGATGGCTTGTCACCCCTGGAGAAAATGCCGGATCCTGCCTCAGACAGGGCAGAAAGGGCTTGCAGCTGCAGATGCTGGAGTGGCAGGGGGGCTGAGACGCATGCGGTCCCTAAAACCGGGTGTATTGTCATTGTGAGCCACGACTTCAGTCATGAAAACACTGCTGGGTTGACAGATGAGTCTGAAGCTGGCAAAATTAAAATTCCCTAGCATAGCAATGGAGAGGATGAAATAGCTGGTAGAAATGTCTGATGGGGCAGATAGATCCAAATAATGTGCTGTGGCCCTGCTTTCTCTAAATTGTTCTAGGGCCGAATCCCATTTGTCACCAAAAAGGCAAGAGACAACAAATGGAATGTCAATTAGGGATGCTTGGACATCTCCACAGAGGTCCGTAGACCTCATCCAGATGTGACGCGGAAGGGCAACATAGTTACCCATTGCCCCAACCTAAGAAGTCGATCGTGTCCAAGCCAGAGAAGATCATAAATTTTGCTGCATTGTGGCCATCCTGGATAGCTTGAGCTAGAGATGTCCGTTTGGAACAGCTGTTAAAACCTTAGTGTAACGCCCTGAACGTCTCAGGATCGTTTAACAGACACGACAATGAGGACGCAACCACTTGTGAAGGGTTAGTTCTTTTAATGAAGGCAAATAAAATACAAAGAACAAACAAAAGTTATAGTCACTGGAATCCTCCAGGCTAAGTACGTTACCAGCCCACAGCACGGATGGTCCTAACCGTCCTCTGCATATACGCCGATCCCGGCGTATGCCAACAGAGGGCAGAAATGAAATGGCCGACAATGCCAATCGGTAGGCTGTGAGGGGCACGAAGAGTGTTGGGGAGAATCGAGGAGTCAGGGAAACACCCAGCCGGGGTCTCTACCTGAAGGGAGCAGCCGCTCAACCTCTTCCTCAGACTGCACCGGGACGCGGAGTCACCTCCTGGTGATGTGTCACCGATACCCCAATCACAAGCAAGAAGACTGAACCGAGAGCAGCCGCTCGATCGATCCTGTGGACTTCCGAGTCTGTAACGCGGCAAACACCTCCTGGTGTGCGTTACAGCTGGCAGTCCCTGTGTCTCTGGTCGGGCTGGGAGTTACGACTCCAACCAGCAAAAGCGCCACTGCGCTTGGACTCAGCCGAGTCAAAAAGCGAAGCTCAATGGTTGACCGGTAGAGCTTCCGGGTCCTTCACAGGTGACGATGGGGCAAGACACGGCCCAGGGAGTAACGACTCGACCTACCTCCGTTCTTGCCTTACTGGAGCACCACTCCGGAACACTGCTCTTCACGAAGCAGGTACGTCGGTGTAAACACAATATCCGACAGCCTTGTACCTCCCGGTTCCTCCCTTTATAGGGAGTGTTTTCCTTGAGTTATGTAACAGCTCTCCTGTTTACATAAGGGCGTGTTTCCCTTGAGTTATGTAACAGCTCTCCTGTTTACATAAGGGCGTGTTTCCCTTGAGTTATGTAACAGCTCTCCTGTTTACATAAGGGCGTGTTTCCCTTGAGTTATGTAACAGCTCTCCTGTTTACATAACCTCTCAACCGCTAAGCATCCTGGGAGATGTAGTCCGTTTTCGCTGGTTACCGTTTTCCTCCCCTCGTATGACAGGAATTCTTGACAGTACATCCTCCCTCTCAGCGGCTCCCCACGGGTCCAGCGCTGGCAGGAAAACGCCGATGGAACAAGGAGACCAAGCGCGGAGCATGAACCCCTTCAGCCGGTTCCCATGAATGCTCCTCCGGGCCATAGCCTTTCCACGCAACCAGGTACCACAGCTTCCCCCTGCGCCATTTGGACGCCCGTATGCCCGACACTTCATACTCCACCTCCGACTCCACGCATACCGGCCTAGGTGTCCCAGACGGCTTGGAGGGTGCTGGTTTGAGCAATGATACATGAAAGACAGGGTGTATCCGCAATGACTGGGGCAAGCACACCTTCACGTTCACGGGACCCATACACTTGGTAATTCGATAGGGGCCCATGTACTTGGGATGGAACACACTGTTCTTTCGAAACCTCATGTTTCTTGTGGATATCCAGACGTAGTCTCCAGTGCGGTACAGTGGCCCGGGCCTTCTCTTCCTATCTGCCGCAGCCTTGTATCTTCTCTTGGCCTCTATTAGGACAGCCCTTGAGCGCATCAACGTGTCTTTTATGTGTGCCACCCTGTCCGCTGTGGCGGGAATCCTGTCCTCTCTGAACGGATGTAGAAATGGCAAGAACCTGGGATGTTGGCCATAGTTGCTATAGAACGGAGATGACTGTGTGGAGCTGTGAGTGGCGTTGTTATAGGCTATCTCTGCAACCCATAGCAAGTCGACCCATTCTTCCCTGCCCTGGTCCACAAAACATCGCAGATACTGTTTGAGCGTTTGGTTCAGGCGCTCGGTTTGGCCGTCCGTTTGAGGGTGGTAGCTGGTGGACAGGGCGGTCTTAACATGCAGCGCAGTGCACCAAGTCTTCCAGAATTGCGCAGTAAACTGCGACCCCCGGTCCGACACGATCACCCCAGGTAATCCATGCAGTCGTACCACATTCTTTAGGAGTAGTGACGCCAATTCCCCGGCCGTAGGGACTCTCTTGCAGGGGATGAAGTGCCCCATTTTCGTCAAGTAATCCACCACCACCAGTATTGCCGTCATCCCCTGGTCTACCGGTAGGCCCACCACGAAGTCCAGTGATATGCTATCCCATGGTCTATCCGGGGTCGGAAGTGGATGTAAGAGCCCTTGGGTTCGGCCATGGTCGGCCTTCATGGTAGCACACGTAGGACACTCCTGTCCCCACCTCCTGACATCCACTCTCATGGTTGGCCACCAGAAATGCCGTCCCATGCTAGCCACCGTTTTTTCAAAGCCCAAATGACCTGCGCATGGAGAGTCATGGCACCAGATGAATGCTTGTTTCCTTAGCCTAGGCGTGGGTATCAATAGGCACCTGCCCTTCAGGGGTATCCCGTCCTTCAGCTGCCATTCTCTGTGACTGAGGAGCCACCTCCGCCATGCGAATGACCTGATCCCTCTCTTTATTCCCCTCAGGAAAGTATCCGGTTGGATAACCCCCAATACCATCCTCGGGGAAATGATGGAACGCTCGGTTGCAGGCAATGGTTCCTTAACTGCAGATTGACGGGACAGGGCGTCCGCCTTCCGGTGTTCCGTCCCCGGCCGATATGTGATGCAGAAGTTGAACCCCGCAAAGAAGATCATCCACCGCAGCTGCCTGGGAGAAAGGTGTCTAGTGGCCGTCATGAACTGTAGGTTCCGATGGTCCGTGTACACCGATACCACATGTCTTGCCCCCATCAACCAATGCCTCCATTCGGTGAAGGCGTCCTTGATTGCGAGAAGCTCCTTCTCCGCAATATGGTAGTTGCGTTCGGCGTCGTTGAGTTTGCGGGACATGTACGCAACGGGATGAAGCACCCCTGTGTCGTGGTTGCGTTGGGACAAGATAGCCCCCAGCGCCACATCCGACGCGTCCGCTTCCACCACGTAGGGGAGATCCGGATCGGGGTGAGCCAACACCGGCGCCTTACCAAAGGCGCTTTTCAGGGCCTCAAAGGCTTTGTTCGCTTCAGGGGACCAGACAAACTCCTTGGACTTCCTCAGTAGCTGTGTGATTGGGGCCACCACTCCTGAAAATCCATCTATAAACCGCCTGTAAAAGTTGGCGAAGCCAATGAAACTTTGGACGTCCTTCACGCTTTGGGGCACCGGCCATTCTTTCACCGCCTTGATCTTTCGTTCTGCCATCTCCTGTCCCTCTGGACTCAGCATCACTCCGAGGAATTCCACGGATGTGACGTGGAAGTCACACTTGCTGAGTTTACAAAACAGCATGTTTTCCCTCAGCTTTTGGAGCACAGCTTTGACGTGGTGTACGTGCTCCTCCACACTGGACGAATAGATGAGGATGTCGTCGATATATACGACCACGTAGATATCCAACTCCTCTCTGAATACCTCATTCAAAAAGTACTGAAAGGCTGCCGGGGCGTTGCACAGACCGAACGGCATGACGAGGTACTCAAAAAGGCCGAACCTGGTCTTAAAGGCGGTCTTCCACTCGTCTCCGTCCCTCATGCGCACCAGATGGTATGCCCCTTTCAAATCCAACTTGGTGTAGATACGAGCTTTCTTGACCTGTTCCAGAAGTACACTGATGAGAGGCAAGGGGTACCGATTTTTTATGGTTATCGCATTCAATGCCCTAAAGTCCACACAGGCTCTCAGCTCCCCATTAGCCTTCGGGATGAAGAAGAGTGGCGAGGCGGCCGGAGACTTGGACGGGCGGATGAATCCTAGCTTGAGGAGTTTATCCAGGTACCCCCGGAGATGCACGTTTTCAGGCTCCGTCAGGGCATACAGCCTGCCGCTGGGAACGCTGGCCCCTGGCACCAGGTCGATCTGGCAGTCAAACTGTCTATGTGGTGGTAGCACTTCCGCCTTCACCTCATCAAATACATCCTCAAAACTGTGATAAGCCTGGGGGAGAGCCACATCTTTTTCTGCCGCTGTAGCCACCGTCTGACTCCCGCTCTCATCTGCGTCAAGGGATTCCGTTCTTATTCCACAATGCAGGATGCAATACGGTGACGTCATTTCGATGCGATGTGTTGGCCAATCCACAAAGGGGTTGTGTTTCTGTAGCCACGGCAATCCCAATATGACGCCATATTGGGGCGCTCGGATGATGTTAAAATCGATTTGTTCCAAATGGTTCCTCCCATATCTCATCGGAAGGACCCCCGTGTGCTGTCCGATGGGCCCCGTCACCAATCGCCTTCCGTCTACCGCATAGACGTCTTCGGGTACTGCTTTGGGAAGAAGCACTAGCCCTAGCCTGCATGCCTCGTTGTGGTCCATAAACATGCCAGTGGCCCCTGAATCCACCATGGCCACAACGGGTATCCACTGGTCATGCACTCCCACGTGCACCGTGATAAACAGGTGTCGTTGTCCCTTAGTGACCGAGTTGGAAAGTGAAGGGATGGATGAGTGACTCCGAGATGCCCCTTCTCTGGTCTTGGAGTCCTCTAGTTTTCCGCCGGTATGTCCACCACGGCTGTTACCGACCGGTTGGCCCGATAACGTGACGTCTTCGGTTTGGCAGGGCATTCACGTACGTAGTGGCCTTTTTTGCCACAATATAGGCACAATCCTTGTTTACGGCGTGACTCTTTCTCCGTGGCTGTGAGGCTCGCTCGTATTGCGCTGATGTCCATGGGTTCTCCCTTGGATGCGGTGGAAGTTTCAGGACTTCCCACCGTCACATAGGATGGAAGGGATTTTCCTTTTCTCCCATGATCCCCCTTTCTTTCACTTAGCCTATGTTCCAGCCGTAATACCAGGTTGATAAGGCCCTCACATGTCTTGGGTTGAGGGTCAATATGAGCCACGGCGTCCTTGAGCTCATCGCACAGCCCTTGATGGAAGAGCGCCGTCTGTTTAGCAACAGGCCACTTGGTTTCCGCAACCAGCCTTCGGAACGCGTTGAGATACTGCACCAGGTCGTTTGATCCCTGTCTCAACTCAAGCATTTCACGGTCCGCCGTGTACGAGTCAGCCCTTCTGTCGAATACCTTCAGGAATTCCTCGCGAAAAGCACCCCAATCACATAAGAGGGGGTCGTCCCTGCTCACCAGAGGTACGGCCCATTGTGCCGCGTTTCCAGCCAAATAGGATATAAGGAAAGCCACACGCGCCTGACTCGTGGGGAACGCCTTTGGTTTGCACGATAAATGTAGCGCCACTTGTGTGAGGAATACCTGCACTGTGTTAGGATCCCCACTGTACCTCTCTGGTGTTGCCAAGGGGATGGCTACCGGCATTTCCACTACTACCGCAGGGGTCTGGTTCGTGAGGGAGGTGCTGGGCGTGAGCGGGTCCAATTGGATAGCATCCAGTCTGGCTTTTACATCGGCTGTTTCTTGCCTAGAGGCAGCCACTTCAACTTGCATGGCCGCTAAAGCAGCCAGCACATCATCAAGTGTTGCCATGTCTGTTATCGACCGGGAGACAGTTAGTGTTATTAAGGTCGGATATTTTGTAACGCCCTGAACGTCTCAGGATCGTTTAACAGACACGACAATGAGGACGCAACCACTTGTGAAGGGTTAGTTCTTTTAATGAAGGCAAATAAAATACAAAGAACAAACAAAAGTTATAGTCACTGGAATCCTCCAGGCTAAGTACGTTACCAGCCCACAGCACGGATGGTCCTAACCGTCCTCTGCATATACGCCGATCCCGGCGTATGCCAACAGAGGGCAGAAATGAAATGGCCGACAATGCCAATCGGTAGGCTGTGAGGGGCACGAAGAGTGTTGGGGAGAATCGAGGAGTCAGGGAAACACCCAGCCGGGGTCTCTACCTGAAGGGAGCAGCCGCTCAACCTCTTCCTCAGACTGCACCGGGACGCGGAGTCACCTCCTGGTGATGTGTCACCGATACCCCAATCACAAGCAAGAAGACTGAACCGAGAGCAGCCGCTCGATCGATCCTGTGGACTTCCGAGTCTGTAACGCGGCAAACACCTCCTGGTGTGCGTTACAGCTGGCAGTCCCTGTGTCTCTGGTCGGGCTGGGAGTTACGACTCCAACCAGCAAAAGCGCCACTGCGCTTGGACTCAGCCGAGTCAAAAAGCGAAGCTCAATGGTTGACCGGTAGAGCTTCCGGGTCCTTCACAGGTGACGATGGGGCAAGACACGGCCCAGGGAGTAACGACTCGACCTACCTCCGTTCTTGCCTTACTGGAGCACCACTCCGGAACACTGCTCTTCACGAAGCAGGTACGTCGGTGTAAACACAATATCCGACAGCCTTGTACCTCCCGGTTCCTCCCTTTATAGGGAGTGTTTTCCTTGAGTTATGTAACAGCTCTCCTGTTTACATAAGGGCGTGTTTCCCTTGAGTTATGTAACAGCTCTCCTGTTTACATAAGGGCGTGTTTCCCTTGAGTTATGTAACAGCTCTCCTGTTTACATAAGGGCGTGTTTCCCTTGAGTTATGTAACAGCTCTCCTGTTTACATAACCTCTCAACCGCTAAGCATCCTGGGAGATGTAGTCCGTTTTCGCTGGTTACCGTTTTCCTCCCCTCGTATGACAGGAATTCTTGACACTTAGGCCATCGTGTCCCATAGGGCATGGAAATAACAGGCTTGAAGACAGCTGGTGGTTACTTGCTCAGACAACAGGGCTTGTGGAGGAGAAAACAGGCTGGCCAAATGTCTTTACTCTCTTGACTCACGGTCATGTGGGGAGGTAGGGATGGCATCGATCTTACTAGTGGATGCCTGTACTACCAAGCTCTCTGGTGTAGGATGTTGTATGAGAAAAGCTAAGTCATCTGGCCGTGGACGATAGCAGCGAGTGACCTCTCTGTTAACCGGTGGTTTTATCCTAGTGCCCAAGAGGGTATCTTTGAGGGTCCCTTTAAATGTAATAAAGTGAAAGATGTAGGTGCAAGACTAGGCTGCGGTACCTCTGTCAGAACATTAGTCTTTATTTCCATAGTTGGAAATTGAAGGACTAGTACTTCTATTGCCCTACACAAAACTACTGCGTGGGAAGCACTTTCCTCAGCAGCGGGGGAGGAGAAACAAGGCCATTATCTAGAGCAGTACCCAAGACACTGGCATCTTGGAGTTTTGCTTACCAGTTTTCCTCATCGTACCGGGGAATAATAATATTTTTCAAATTTGTCAAATTTAGCATTATGTCAGTGCCAAAAAAGCTATGCAAAGTTTTAGACCTACAGCGTAGTAATTGCAAAGTATCAGAATTATAAGAATTGCCAGTTTGCTGAACTCCAGTGGGAGTTGGGCACGGTCGCAGTCATGGTGGGTTCTGCTTGGAGTCATACAGCACAATAAGCTGCATGCCTTCCTTCGGAGTCGGCACCAGCGTAGATGCAAGGGGGATCAGCGCAGACAAAGGTGCCAGAACAGACGTTGGTACTGCAGCCAGTGCTGAACCCGAAAAGCACAGACTGCACAAGGGAGGGAAACCTGACTGAAGACCCCTGCAGATATTTGGTGCCCGAAGGCGCACTAGAAGAAACAGGTAAAGTGACAAAAATGGGCAGCATTGCCTAACCCAAGGCCCCTACTTGCTGTACATCACAGACTGACCTGAAGCTCTGGGTTTATAGGGATAAGACTTGGGATCGACTCTGATGTAGAACAGGAGCGAGACTGTGCGGCACACTGACACTTGCAAACATTCTCTGAAGTACAAGAGTAGCAGGATGGGGCCTGTAAGAAATTGGATCATCATTTGAGGTGCGTGAACTCTCAAAGTCACTAAACTAACCGCAACTCAATCCCCTGCGCTCTATGGCACAGAGCAGACAGGCTTAGCTTTAAGTATTTATACAGTATAAGAACAGTAAAAGTGAAAATGCAAAACAATTAAAATCCCAAACCAAGTATGAAAAAGTGTAAAATGTAGTCAACAAAATTACACTAAAATGGTAATAATCCAATAAGGTGAACCAGATATATGAATTTTTAATGTTTTAAGTAGAAAAAGCACCAAAAGCACAAAAGAAAATCAATACTCGCAGTAGAGTGGGACATAGGTGCAATTTCAGGCTGACCGTGATGCAGTGCGAGTTAAATACGCCAACCAGGTTCATCCCGGTCAAAGATTTTTCCTACAGACTTAGGGTTCCAAGTCCCATTCCGTCACAGAAGTACACCTCTAAAGCCCCCTAGTATTTCAAAGGAGGTATTTAGAGACTCACAGGGTATGAGGGAGAGGCCAACAGCAGGGCCAAGTATGGGCCCAGTGGCTTGTGGATACTTGTCAGCTTGGTACTTAATAATAAAAAAAACCTCCTGCAGCTTGTTGTCTCCCAAGAGCCACACAGAAGGTCAGTCATTTGACCCTTGGACTATACTTCTTTGTCTTGGGTACATTGAGGAGGACCTCCAGACCTTATGTAGTAAATGGGTTCCGTCCACTGGCATTTTCCACAATTAATTGTTCTTAATTATATTTGTTTTACTTTTTTCTCTCAGGGTAATTGGACTGGGCAGATCAACCACCAATGTCTGCCTTTTAAGAGAAGGCTGCAGGCTACTGCTGCACATCTAGCGTAAGAGGCACAAGGCTGGTTGCATGTGAATAAATGTGCACATGAGTGTGTGGGCTGTGCGTGAGACCACTGTCATGCGCAGCCCAGGTTTTGTGCACAGGTATGATGTTGCAGAAGGGACTCTGAAGGTTTAGTGCTGACCTGGGGTAGACCTTACAATAGGAGTAGGCATTCATAGTGAAGGTCTGTATGGCTTGCTGGAAAAACCGTTGAGGTTTTCACTATATTACACAGATAGGCCAAATATACCCTGAAGCACAATTTTGCTCCATTTAGGCCTACTGAGTCCAGAGAGGAATGAAACTTTGGAAAAACCTGCACGCCGAGTTTGAATTTGCAGTCTCAAACACACTACTTACACATCTTATGGGACTTCAAAATTTGGCATATTTTGCTGGCTCAGTTCCCGACACCACATGGATATTCTATATTAAAATGCCCCCTCTCTGAGAAGGGTGTTTGTGTGTGTAATGTTTTATGCCACTGGTAACACCCATCTCCCCGATAATCCCCATCTCCCCGTGGGCTGATGCAAAGAAAAGACAAGGACAGGTGGGCACGGTGAACAGGTTCCTTCACCCAATCACTGCCAGAAAAAGGATCACCTGCTGGGTGGCCACCTATCACCTGTGCCTGTGTCAGGGAGGAACATTATGCAATGCTCCCACCCACTACAGAGATCATGGGCAAGAGCACAGAGGATTCCAGGAATCCAGCAGTTCTTCAGTGGCCCACGAACCTCCTAGCGGACTCCCAACATCCCCTTAAAAAAAAAAAAGCTGTGGCATAGCCAATAGGTCTCGCCTTTGGCACGTTATAAGTGTTTAGCCATGCAGCACATTATCACCCACCGGGCAGATTTCTGTAATGGAACTAGTACTTATGTAAACTGCTTTGATACCTTCAGTCGTGCTAAATAATGCAAAAAATAAAAAGTCATGAAAGGAGAAGTGCTTGCAGATTTCGGAGGTGGGGGGAGCGAAAAGATGTACCCCGTAGAGTTAAGCTGTGCCTACCTGCTGTAGATGTTTGGTTTTTCTCCACAACAGTTAGGGTAAAATTCTGATTGCTAACGTTCTTCTGTTTTGTTTAACCAAAAGCATGATCATCCGGTCAACAATGGTTAAGCATCACAATGTAGCGATTTACTGAAACCCCACGAGGATCCCTTCCTCCCCAAGACATGGGTGGTCTTTAAGGAGCTTTAACTACTGTAGCAGCTGCTTGTTGCCTTCCAGGGTAGGCTTGTTGGCCAAGGCCCGCTCCTTAGACGGTGCCAACGATTCCGCCGAAAAGTAAAATGTCACCGTAATTGATTTGGTTTCTGTTCCTTTGTGTTTTAGAGTAAAGGAAAGCGCACTCTTATGGAGGTGGGGTGGAGGGCACGCAACACTCTTATGGAGGTGGGGTGGAGGGGACGCACCTTCTAATGAAAGCGGCAAGGTCTGGAAATGAAACCTGAACCAAAACAGATGGCAGCCTGCGCGCCGCCGCTGCTAACCCCTACTATATAATGCCAGTACCAAATCAGAAGGCGAGCACAGTAGAGAAATCAGGAGCCGAATTGATAGGAGGCGAAAGTGAGTTATCCCGGTGTGCAAGTGAAGGTGGGGCTGGAGTATGCTGCATCTTGGTGCAGAGTAACAGATGTTTAATGCCAACCAAATGAATGTTAATTAGTCCATCGGCCTCTAGTAGGATGAAAGGCTGAGCAGACGTGCTGGGGTTCAAACCTGCAGTTGTGAGGTCAAACATAAGATTAATAGGGTGCTTGCCTTAAAGTTAAGATTGCATTATATAATGCCAGTACCAAATCAGAAAGCGAGCACAGTAGAGTAAATTAGGAGCCGTGTGTGTAAGCAGAGGCCTCGCTACCTCTGCCGCCACTGTCAAAACACGATTCTGCTGCCTTCCTCCGTCTACAAGTCAACAGTAATGGGCCTAGCATGACAGCGAATGCACAAGTTTCTCATTGCAAATAGAGCATTGGCAGGGCTTTGCGAGTGCATGTGGCAAGTGAAGGAAGGGTTTTTTAAAAAGAATGGTGGGAGAGAGAAGCGAGGGAGAGTGAGCACGGCAGCGCAGCGAACGCGCTAATTAAAAATAGATGTTGACATGACCCCGAACAGATGGTGCCCCTGCTCGTAACCACAAGCCGTAGGCGGATACATTTCTAGGGAAAGGTGGGACATGAACCCGCCTTTTCCCAATTGCGTGCTGTCTTTTTAGAAGGACGCACGCAAAGCTCAATAGAAAAAATGCTTTAAAAAAAAACACGCACGAGCGTGTGAAAAGTCCAGAGTGATTCCACCAGATCGTTTTCCTAGAGCAGCGCTAGGCTCGACCTAAAAAGCTATAGAAAAGGCACAATACTGCAGCACGGGGCTACAAAGAAACAGTGACTTTCCACTCACACAATATGTAGTGAATGGGCCGAGGAATGCCCCATAGTGTTCCATGTGGGCAATTAACAAACTTGATTTAAAGGTGGTGCACCAAGAATGGATCCGGCACCACCACCGTTAAATGAAGGCGTTGTAGGAAGACTGCATGATGTGCAGCAACCTCCCCAAAGTGTTTTAACAAAATTAGCCCAGAGTCTCTAAGGGCCAAACAAGCCAGATCCCAGAGGAGGTTAGTTCAGTTCACAAGCACTCGCCAAAGTTGGAACTTTTGGTCTCAGGCTCTGGAGTGTAAGGACACCTTGTGCTTGGTCCTATGGCTACATGCTGCAGCTTGTAAACACTAAGAAAGATTTTGAGGTGTTTATGGTTGATTAGAATTGCAATGCTTTATTTAAAATTAACCTGTCCCAGCGAGTGCTACAGAGACCTGAGAAGTCTTTGGACAGCATTTCCAGCACCCCCAAAATGATTACGGATGAAGGAATGAATCCAGAAACATCCATCTAAAGTTACACATCACTGGCTGCACCAACAAGGGTGAAAAATTAAAGACTACTACTGAAGTAAGTGCTATCATGCACTTCATTACCATGATTTGGGGCAAAAGGAGTGCTGGGATGTGGGGTGGTAAGCTCCCACTTCTTTTGCTTTATTTAAATTGCCCGATTGACAATCTCAAGGATGAACACCACAATACCTCTGCTTATAGGGAATGCATATGAATCTCTTAATCGTCCCCATTGGTTTTAATGGTGAATCATGACATGTGGCCGTTTTATTAATGTGATGACACTCTTCCAAAGCCAGTAGGCCTGCCTTATAAATAATGACACCACATCATAGTGTGATGTTTCACCTGATATAGGTGGGAGATCAGGACCCACAAGTGGTAGAATGTGATAAGAGGGTGACACCAAAGGTATCTTGCAATTACCTGATCTGCATGTACTTAATTTAATGTGTGTGTGTGTGTGGGGGGGCGGGGGGGGGGGGGGTGAGTGTGCGAGTGCGGGGGGTTCGAGTGCGCAGGAGGGTGAGTGAGTGTGAGAGTGAGAGTGAGAGTGAGTGAGAGAGAGAGAGAGATGGAGCATTGAGTCTGCTAGCCCATACCAACTCCGCGGAGTAGAGCTTGGTCTACGCTACTTCGTTACCTTGATAAGAGTCTAGTGCTACAACGGATAGGTACTACCCAGTATTAAGAAAACTGCGTACTTATTACTTCTGAAGGACTCACATCCTTGAAAACTAATGTCTTAGAGGGTTGATTTTCGCTTCGACTTCTTATGTTTCTTCTTGGACTTGTGGGAAGAATTTAATCAAGGTGATGACAGCAAGAACAACTTCGGGAGCGGGACCTTCCGTTCTGCTTATCTTCCGAAGTTTGGAGACCTTGCCCCGTATGACCTTCAGAATCATTTGAATGCACTCATTACAGGCCATGAAATCGTGCTCGGACCCAAGGCACCATTGGCAAACTTTGTGAGGGTCTGTCACAGACATCTGCTTGCAACAGTCCTTATACCACTTGAACCCTGTTGTCTATTTCCTTTGCACACTGGAACATTTTTCAAAAAGTGTCTTGAAACACCAAGGAGTAGCACTGGATCCAGGTTATTAGGAGCGGAAAGAAAGGAATCCAAGTCAGCATGCATGAGTGGCACTTATATGCAGCTCTACCTGTCACTTCCAGAGCATGGTGCGGAGCACAATTACGCCACCTACTGGAGTGAAGGAGTACTACTTTAATGTTTCCGGATTTGATGCCCGCGATATTCACAAGGTGAGGAATCTGCAGTTAGAAATATCCAGCAGAATCTTCGAACTAGCTCTGCAAACATTCAGGCAAAAAGTTTGCACCAACATTTCGCACACTATTTATGCCAATTAACAGGTTTGACAGGAAAGAAATGTGCAAATGAACAGACATGCAAAGGAAGAAGTCATGAATCACTACCACAATAGCTTCGTGATGTAGCCTCAGTTCTTAGCCATCTACTGTACAAAGTGATGACTAAACGATAAGAGGGTAACCCTTCATGCTGTGGACTAAAAGTTCAAAGGGTTTCCCGTGACTTTAGAAATTATAGTTTTGGGGGAGGAGGGAAAAAATACCTATAAAGTTTATGAAAGACAATCTGTATCAAACAGTCTACTGTTAATGGAGTATTTTGGCCAATAAGGCTTTAACCTGCAGGATGCAGGGTTTGCTTCAAAACTTGGTTTAATTTTACAAACCTGCTTTGAAGCGGCCAGTCACAATATAAGTTTTCTGATACACTTCATACCACCATTTGCTGATCCTTTAGGCAAAGGGCCATACTATGATGTTGTCATGGCAGAAGTGAAAGTACACCAGAGACAACTGGGTAAATAAACAGTGCCTAGGTTCAACTGTGTGTATTGATTCAAATAACTGTGCGCTGCTCCTGAGATTTACCTTTAGAACTTTGCTGGGCCATTATAAGAATGTTCGGTAAAATATGGACCAGTAATGAAAGCTGTAAAGTCTTGTTCAGCCACCGCAAACCACACGCGACTCATTCAGCTGGCTTCTAACTACCTTCAAGATGAGGAGCTAGTGGTGGTTATTCAAACAGCTAATGGAAAACACCCTTAAGACCAGGTCAATTAGGCAAGTTTATCATTTCACCATGCCTACTCTTTTATAAATATCATGAAATTGCGGTAATATTTAAGATGGCTATAAAAGCCTCTAGGTCTTACGCACAGAATTATCTGATGCAACATGCGGCCAATGTGTACAGTTTTATAGGGTATGCTTCTTCCAGACCGAATTGCTACACACTATACAGAAGTCACACAATCTTGATATGAAGGGTGATATAAATGAGTATTACACTCATTAGGTGCTGATGCAAATTTTAAATGTAGCTGCTTGCTGTTAATTATTCCTTTTTTGATTAGCAAGCACATTCCCATTTACTGCCTGTTATGCTTGTGAGAAAGGCTGTCTTTGTGCCACACGATACTGTCCAATGAAAGCGCAGTGTACTTAATAAAATTACGCTAAACCAAAACCTCCAGTTGGTCAAATATTACATCAAGCTGCAAAATGTCACGTGTCCAAGAACATGCAAATGCATTGCACACTTTGAGCGTAATAAAAGATGCCAATAAGAGAATCATCAAAGGTTAATTTTACTATCAACTCTTAAGATGGGAGTAAGAAGGACTCATAACCACCAAACCTAAATTACAAATATTTTTATTTTTTTAAATATATACTTTTATTGTAAAGGTTGCTTTAAGCATTTTTGACTGAAACAACGCATTTTAAGGGAGCATTTTAAAGGAGGAAAACATGCCTAAATTAAAGTTACTTACCTTTGGTAACTAAATATCTTGCGTCTACATATTCTTTCTGCAGATCCCTCACTTTATGCATTATCTTTCTAGGATTCAGCCTGGTCTGGAAAAGCCTTTTTCCCCAGCAATTTTTATCTAACGCCAACAGACAGAGCCATGCAGACTCAGTCTGGACTCCACCCCCAGACATGACAACACCAGAGTATATTAGGCTCCAACAGGCATGCGGTCGTCAGTTCCTGTCACTTTTTCCACACTTTGTTGAGGCATGAAAAGAGGAACCAAGAGATCAACAACAGCTACAATTACAGCACATGTGTCCATGCCCTGGGATGGTATTAGACAAGCACTAACTCAGAAGAGAGGGGTCTGGTGAGGAATCTGCAAGAAGATTATGTATCCACACAAAATATCTTCTGGTGAATACGCTAAAACGTAGCAGGTAGGTTAGGTTATTTATAGGTTTAGCAGTTAAGACCCTTAATGAAGTGTTTTCTGTTTGCTTTTTAAATGAGGATTTGTCAGTCTTCTACCCTTGAGACAAGAATAATCACCAAGGATCGGCACCTGGCGGCCCTGAGAAGCCTGGATACTAAGGATTTAGAGACAGCAAAATTATTAGTAACCTTAAAAAACACACAATGCTTTAAGGTGTTCTCAAAAACAATCACACCACAATAATCTGATATTGCTTTCTGACTATGTGATCAGGCAATGGATGAAAACAAGGCAACATGAATTACATATTTGAAATGAACACAAAAGACTCATAATCAAGTTGGACAGTCTTGAAATCAGGGATCACATGAGCAGGCTGGGTGATGGGTGAAAAGGAAGGTACTGGATGAAGTGTATTCTAATTAAAGAGATGTGGCTAGTGCATAATCACAAATTCAATCCTAGGTCGAGAATATTTCAATCCACTCAAAGCTTGGTATACATACTTGCAGATGTTGATGCTGCAAGAGAGATTTGAACGAATGACAACCGCCTTAAAGCTTAAAGAGTGAACTGCAATGTGGCAAATACAATTTAACAAAACGAAGTACAAAGTGAAACATTTATAGGACAGAAGCAATGGGAGATGGCGGAAGATAGGAAGGAGAAGGGTTAAGAGACCACCAAATCCTGCAATGAATTAAGGGCATCGTCAAACTAGCATAAAAATAAAGATTACCAAACAAAACATTCATCTGTGGTCTCCTCTGGAGCATTTTATTTATTTCTGAAGGCTTCATCTCCAGAAAATAGACTTGAGGAAGTATGGATAAGAACTAGCTTAGTTGCGACAACCTAAAACCACATGTACAGTAAGTGGAGGCTTAAGACTTAATGAAAAAAAAGCAGGGCATGACAACGAAATTCATTCTTAAAGTGAATAAAACTAAGCAAGGCAAGAATTTCCATTAGGAAAAGTACATACAGAACTATAATTCACGTTAGGAGACAGGAGAAGAATGAAGGAGAACAGAACATTAAAATAAAGATTTTTTTTCATGGGCATCAATATGTATTACAACGTTCAAGCAGAGGCAGCCAAGACACAAAAATGCAATAGGTTATAGAAAAAAAAAGCCCAAGATGTGTAAGGAGGCAAAGCACTGATACAAATGGTGTTGATGAAGGTCACAAGCAAAGAAAAATGGAGATAAGGATGACCCTTATTTTAGTCATGTCATCAAATAGTTTGTTCTACTGTCAGTGGCCCACCACTAGCCAAACATTTGCTTAGCAGAGAAAGTAATTGATCATACTACCACGGCCCCAGACAAGGAACTAGTTACAGTCAATTACTATCTTACAATCTGATATTTCCAAGTTAAACCACTTCATTAAATACATTTAACAGAATAATAAACTATAGTTCAATGGCACAAATGGTCCCAAAAACATTTCTATAGAAAGGCAAAGGGTTTGGCAGGATTACCTTTCGAATAAGATCATAAATACAAATAAAAAAACATACCTGACAAAATACTGGTAGGTGTAAATTGGAAAAGATTTGAGTCAGCTCCTCTGAATCTCCATATTCCTTTGGAAGCTTATCTACACAGAGGCACTTGGAATGAATAAGACATGGGGTTAACTGATTGATGTCCATCCACTGTGCAAATAGAGTGAAGCCTTGTAACTGTTTACCAATCAGTTCCTGCCTTGCCCTTGCTGCATAGTCCTTTTTCATGTATTCGACAAAACCATAGCCTTTGGAATGGCCAGTCACTTCATTGTAGACCAGAAAACATCGCTCAATGTTACCATAAGAACGTACTAGTTCTTCAAACTCTTGAAGTGTGAAAGATGGAGGTAGGTTAGTAACACACAACAAAGCATCTGTTGGCTGGAGCTGGACTGAAATTTCCTTATCACGCAGCAAAGTTCCATGAAACGTCTGAATCGCATTCTGTGCTTGATCCCCATCCAACAAAGTTACAAAAGCTGTTGAGGGGAAGAAGGCAAACATTTTGTTGGAGCAGATTTTGAAAAAGAAAAGCACCAAACACAGTTTGCCAGTGGTGTTGATCAACCAAAGTGCAAATCAATATAAATGTCACATTATGGTCTTACATGATTCAATTTGGTTAGATAACCATGTTGCAGTGAATAAGCATTCAAAACAATTTGAAAATCCCCACATGTTCATTTGTCTACAAAAGCACTTGGTAGGTCAAAACTAGAAAGCATTAGGATAGGAAGGTGGAGGTAGCCGCCTGGGAGGCTACAGAGCATGCAGCTGAACAACCTCTCACCCGCGCACCTCCATATAGGATGGGAGAGTGACCGGGAAGTATTTGCAATGCAATAGGCCTCGCATTTACGAGACTTTTGTAAATGTGACACCTACTGCATAACAAATGCTAGTTTATGTGGCACTTTAATATCGGCCACGCCACTTTCGTTAGAAGAGCCATGTCTAAAGAAAGGGGTATGGCGCTATTAAGGTAAAAGCGCGGTATGGGCACTTTTACAAAACAAATTGATTGCCAAGTTTTTGTAAAAGCGTAACGTACTGCGCTTTCACTTTAATGTCGGCCAGCCCCTTACTTTAGACACAGCTCGTCTAAGGAAAGGGGTGCAGCCAACATTAAAGGGTAAGTGCGCGTTTGGCGCAACAAGTAAAGCAAAGGCACGGCCGCCATTATCAGCTTGGCGTGTCGTGCCATGTAAAAAAATTAATAAGGCGTTGCATGGGCGCTTCCTGCCTGCTGCAGGCAGGACAAAACCATTAAACAAAATAGTGCTCGGAGGCTGTAATAAAGCCTACCGAGCAACAACACATATAAAAGGGGGTGTCCTCATGGGAGGTTACAAATGAAGACAAGGCGGAACTAAGGAAGGACTAACCAGCCTATTAACGAATCAGAAGTCAGCGTTTACGAAGGACAGTGACACTAGCCAATTAAAAATATGGGCGGAGAGGTGGTGTAGCTTCAAGTCCATACTCTAATATAGCATGCCTCGCAGAGCAACGCATGCACTGCCCAGGCTGGACCTAAAAAATGTGGGTGTCCCAAAAAGATGACAGTAAGTAGGGCAATAAAAGCAAGCAAAGCTCATGGGAGTTCTTCCAAGCTAAATAATTTCACAAGCTACACATGCCAGGTAACATAAATGCCAACAGATCCCCAACTGTCAGTACTATCTGTGGAACCGGGTGTGGTATTGTGGGTCTATGAAGGGCCGTCCCTTTGATACATTTTGTGTGTTCCACAACTGCAGAGAGCGATGAGTATGGCCGCTTACCAACACTAGATCGGTCAATATACCTTGTGACAGGTTCCACTGACTGGCTAAGCATTCTTGAAGCGGATGCATGTGCAGTCTGGCATGTGGAACGATCATGATGCAGCATGACATCATTCCCATTAGCTGCATGTACGTTCGAGCTGGAATACAATGGTTGGATTGAAAGCGGAGAACTAAAGCCTGAATATTTCGAATTCTGGCTGAGCTGGGAAAATCAAGAGTTTGAGTATCTATTGTGGCTCCTAGGTAGTCCTTTGTATTGGTTGGTTGGAGATGTGACTTGAGCACATTGAACCCTAGTTGATGCAGTAACCGAATTGTCCTGAAAGTGTGCTGCAGACATTGTTGGTATGTGTAGGCTTTGATAAGCCAGTCGTCTAAGTACGGGAAGACATGATTTTTTTTTTCTCCTTGGGTGAGCAGCTACTACCACCAGACACTTTGTAAAGACTCTGGGGGTGGTGGTGACTCCTAATGGGAGTACCCTGACTGATCGGGTTGACCAGTTACCACAAACATGAGTAATTTGCTATGAGCAGGGTGAACTGGTATACGAAAGAAGGCATCTTTTAGATCTCGAGTAGATAGAAAATCGCCTTTCTGTAGTAGAGGAAGTACCTGTTGAGGTGTCACCAAGTAGAAACGGTCTGACTGAATTTACCAGTTGTGTTCTCTGAGATCTAAAATTGGTCTGAGAGAACCGTCTTTTTAGGGAATTAGGAAATAAAAGGAGTATTCGCCCAACCTGTGATGTTGGGGCGGCACAGACTCTATAGCCCCTTTAGAACTAGAGACTGAACCTCTTGTTTGAGGAGGTGTAGATGGTCTGGTGATCGTTTGTGGGGCTTTGATGGAATATTTGGAGGTGTGTTGATAAATTCCAGGCAGTAACCAGAACGGATAATTTGGAGTACCCAATTGTCTGTTGGTAGAAAATCTGAGTCTTCCCCTGACAGGTGTCGAGTGGTCGGGGGAAGTCACTGCTTTGTGTTGGGCGGGGGAGGTGCCTGTGTTTGAACGCCGGCCCCTGCCATTACCGTTGTTACTCCTGTAACCTCCTCTGAGATGACCCCTAGATGAAGAGGGTTGGTTATTGCCCTTATAGGTGGAGGCAGCCTCTGATGAGGTGTTCTTGGAACCTCCTCGGTAAAAGGAGCGTCGAAATGAAGCACGACCCTGTGTGGACTCACAGATTTGGCTACCTCAGTGTTTTTTTTCCCTTTTCTCAAGTGAAGAATCTACCACTGGGCCAAATAGATGTTCCCTATCGAATGGGGTATTTAAAATGGAGGTTTAAAAACAGATATACAGAGCAAGGCATGCCTTCTTAGAAGGACACTAGTGTTTATAGCTCTCGCAGCAGTGCCTGCAGCATCTAAAGAGCATCTTATTTAATTGTTAGCAATAAGTTGCCCTTCATGAACCAGATCTTGTGCTTTTGATTTGTGTTCCTGGAGGTAAATATTGTATTAGTTGTTCCATTTCATCCCAGTGTGCACGGTTGTATTGTGCTAACAGTGCTTGAGTATTGGAGACGCGCCAGAAATTGGCTGCTTGAGAAGCTACCCTTTTCCCAGAAGCTGCAATAAGTTTTGATCCCTTATCAGGGGGTGGAGACTCCTGTTGTCTGGGAGTTGGCTCTTTTTTTTGCATTGGAGACAACCAAGGAGTCTAGTGGCAATTGTCCCCTTATATATTCTGGGCCCGATGGTGCGGACTTGTACTTTTTGTACACTCTAGAGGTAAGAATACGAGCTCTAACTGGGTCATTAAAAATGTCATCTACATGCCTGACCATCCCTTTAAGCATGGGTAGTGTATGTAATGACTTTTGTGTGGTACTGAGGGTTTCAAAGAGGAAATCCTGTTATAATGACTCGTTATGTAGCTGCACCCCATGGTAGTTGGCGGCTCTACCCAGTAACTCAATGTAGCCTACATTATCATCTGGTGGAGAGGGTTTGGTAGGGTACAGGTCAGAATCATTGCTTGTGGGCGAATTGGTGTTATAATCGTCTCATGGGTCTTGTAATGGGTGATCATCATCCCCATCATCCTGGTTGTCAGGTGTATGTGGTGGTGAATGTTCAGGTGAAATTGGTTGAAGCTGAGGGGAAGGTGGTGGTGGAGGAAGAGGAGGGGAAGGGTTAGTTCCAACAGATCTCTTCTTTAGAGGGATGTGATATTCTTCTTCTGCATCAGCCCTTCTTTTGAGAGTCACTGTTGAAGGGGGAGCTGTACTCACGGTACGTTGACCTTGTGAGATGTCCTCCTCTTGGTCGGAGTCTATTTCGGAGATGGCGACCGGCTCCTGCTCCTCCTCGGTTCCCATGGCCTCGCTGGCCTCTTCTTCGTATTGCTGACCGAAGATGTCCGGAATGGAGCTTGTGTGCTGGCTCTGCATGTCGCGACATCGAGCCCAACGGTCGCGGAGTGTCTTCCTGGAGCGGAAAGCCTGGCACGCATTGCAGTCTTGTTCGGGGGACAAACCAAGACTGCACACTGTGTGAGTCGGTGTGCAGGTATTTCATGTGGCATCGAGGGCAGAATTTTAAGGGAGTTTGTTCCATCGACTGCAGGTTGACCCGACACGGATAGGCCCGGTGGCCTTCCACAAACTTTCCATTTGAAATATTATTTTAAGTAATTACTATGCGCGGTAGAAAGGGAGACGCGATCGAAAACAATACCGTCGAAGGTGAGTATATTGCATGCCGAGGGAAAACGAAGGAACGGTGTCGAACCGAAGTGCAACGATAAACGTCCGAACCCGATGGCGGAAAAAACAAATCTAACAATGGAGTTGATTCTCATGAGCACTATCACCGAAAGGAGGAGTCACCTACCTCGTGATTATAAAGACTTCTTAGAAGAAAAACAAAGTGCAAACATACGGACACAACACTATGGTCTACAGCTCATATGCCTCGCACATATTATTTTGTAATTTAATTTCTAGAACCAAGCCAAACCTGATGCAAGTAAGTGAAATAAAACTTTGCAATACTTATGCAATTAATTACAGTTAAATGTAGGTTCAAATGCAGTTGGTTGAATTACAGGTAAGTCAACAGTTCGAGATTACTTTTTAGTTACTTTACAGATTACAGTGCACGTTACTTTTTAGATTACTTTTTAAGTAACTTTTGCTAATCAGTGTGATAGGCCTAGATATCACACTGAAACATTTACTATACAAAATGTAAGTAATTCACTTTTAGTACATTTACAGTTTTTTCAGTGTTTCATACAAACCAACTCCACACAGAGAAGAATTTTCAAGAAAAAGCAGTCAATGCAATCCTATGGAAGGAAAATAAGTTAACGGTTTGCAGGTAAGTACTTATTTCTGAGAGTTGGTATGCTGGGGTTTGAATTAGGCTTCCCCCAGGATCGAGGATGTACTCTCAGAATACCCTCAGCGGCACTAGGGCGGCCGGGTGCATAGTGCGGAGGCCCAATGTTATCCAATGGGAGATAGGGTCCGCCGGTTGGTGGCTGCACACGAGCAGGCCACAAGTTGTGGGAGCAAACCTTCTGGTGTTAGGCTCAGCGCCAAAGGGGGTCAAAGTTAGCACACAAGGTGAACGTGCAGGGGAGGCTGGGTGCAGGGGGCTGTTTTGGTGTCGAGTGCCCTGCTGTATTGAATGGAAGTTGCCAGTTTTGGATTTTGGCTGGAGGCTCGGTCCAGGAAGACTTCCGGGAGGAACCAACAGCTGGGCAGGTAAGTTGGAGGGCTGAGGAACATAGGTGCACCTTGGGGACTCTTTTCCAGGGGGCACGGCAGCTGGATGCAGGGGTGTCTTTTGAGGTGGGATTTCACCTTACTGGGCCACTCACAGTTGGGGGGGGGGGGGGGGGGTTGTGCAGAGGCTGCAGGGGACATTGGGGAGTCCTGGAGGGGTCAACCAACAGTGGAATCTGATTTTGGAGCGCTGGGGGACCTCGCTGGGACTTGTGTGCCGCCCGGATTCCAGCCATAGTGGTGGTTTCAGGCGTCGGGTTTCTTTGTCCTCAGCAGGCTCAGAGTCTGTTTTGGGAGTTTCCTTTGAACAGAGCTGCTGTTCATAGGAGATCCAGTCTTTGTTGAAGGCAGTCAGTCCTCCCAGGGGTTCTGGAGGTTGCTGGCTGCAGGACAAAGTGACTTTTGGCACAGTTGAGTTTCAATCTCAAAGTCAGACCATATGGTACAGAGGAAAGGACACCAGCGTATAGTCCAAGATCTAGTTTGCTGTTAGTTACCAAGTAAAAAGTAGACTGAGTTGGGACGTCTGGGTGTGTTAGCCCATTCAAAGATCTCAGCCCCAGATGCTCTAGGTCGTTGACAAAGGCCAAACCCCTGCTTCCCTCCATTGCAGCCATGGGTGGATCGAGGGAATTTGACAGATCTGGTTTGGGTATCCACTATTCAAATTATGCCCAGCTACCTGCAGCAGATTCATATAGAAGTCGACTGCCATTAAGACAAGAGGCATTGGATTGTAAGCCATTTGATCAGCAATTAATGATATTAGGAGATCTATTGTTTCCTTTTTATTAGCAGGCTTAGGGTGGATATAGGCGTTAATTATCAGCAGCGGCTGTTTAGAATTGTGGAAACCTTTTGATAGTTTCACAGCTTGCAGGTTGGGGCGATACATTTGTAGCTCTTTCATTTTAGCGATGTCGGCCGTTGCGTAAATTGCTAGGCCCCCAGCATGTGTGTTTTTACAGCTGGTTTACTAAAGCCCAGAACTGCCGGGATATCCGGGGGGGAGCTAATGCCAAAGTTTCTTGGAATATAACCATGTGAAAAGAATTTATATAAGCTAAAAAGTGTGCATCCTCAATTTTGCTTGGCAGGCCGCTATTGTTAGCCTTGGGGTTTCATGGCGTCCCTGAATGGCTCCTTGCCCCTCTAAGGACTGACGCTGTCTGGACCTGGTCGCGCAGTGGGGCCTAGGTACCCAGGGTCTTGCGACCAGAGAAGGCCCCTAAGGGCTGCAATACTTATTGTGCCACCCTTAGAGGCCCTGTGCACTGACACTGACACTGACACTGACACTGACACTGACACTGACACTGACACTGACACTGACACTGACACTGACACTGACACTGACACTGACACTGACAGTGTGTCTGTCAGTGTGTCTGACAGACACACAGACAGACACACAGACAGACACACAGACAGACACACAGACAGACACACAGACAGACACACAGACAGACACACAGACAGACACACAGACAGACACACAGACAGACACACAGACAGACACACAGACAGACACACAGACAGACACACAGACAGACACACAGACAGACACACAGACACACAGACAGACACACAGACAGACACACAGACAGACACACACACAGACAGACACACAGACAGACAGACACACAGACAGACAGACACACAGACAGACACACAGACAGACAGACACACAGACAGACACACAGACAGACACACAGACAGACACACAGACAGACAGACAGACAGACACACAGACAGACAGACACACAGACAGACAGACAGACAGACACACAGACAGACAGACAGACAGACACACAGACAGACAGACACACAGACAGACAGACAGACAGACAGACAGACAGACAGACAGACAGACAGACAGACACACAGACAGACACAGACACAGACACAGACACAGACACAGACACACACAGACACACACAGACACACAGACACACAGACACACAGACACACAGACACACAGACACACAGACACACAGACACACAGACACACAGACACACAGACACACAGACACACAGACACACAGACACACAGACACACAGACACACAGACACACAGACACACAGACACACACACACACACACACACACACACACACACACACACACACACACACACACACACACACACACACACACACACACACACACACACACACACACACACACAGCCTTTGCAGGCTAAGTGTCTTGGTGCAGAACAAAACATCCCTGTGTGCCATGCCCACAACACACACTGCCCTGGCATACCTCAGTCACCCCTCTAGATGGGTGCCCTATGCCAGTGGTGTGGGTACAGGTGCATGAGCCCTGTGCCCCTACAGTACCCAGGTCCATTCCTGGGTACTGTAAGTGCAGTGCTGCCATTAAGAGTACATGGTGCTGGGAGGTCGTCAACACAAACTCCACAGCACCATGATGGCAACACTGAAGACAGAGAAGTTTGGTATCAAACTTCTCAGCACATTAAACCCACACTGATGCCAGTGTGGGATTTAATGTACAATGCACGTCAGAGGGCAACTTAGAGTTGCCCCCCGAACATAAACTACAATCCACGTCTTGTCTGAGGGGCTGCCTAGGCTGCCACAGCCCAGACATGTTGCTAGAGCCTGGGTAGAGAGCCATCTGCTTTCCTGGGCCTGCAACAATGCACATCCTGGGCGAGGTGCTAGGTCTCCTCCCCCAGGATGGGCAGGGGAAGCTTCAAAGGCATGCCGCCTTTGTGAGCTTCTCCAGGCCACTTGCTGTACTCAGCAACTGGCCCCCACCGGTTCTGAGCCCCACTCTGGCGGGAAGACTGGGCGGGAAACCTCAACGGAGGAAAGGGGGTGTGCCAGCCTCTTCCAACCCCACCCCTCAGGTGGGGGAGGCGAGGTGAAGCACATCCACGGGCTCTCGCTATCTTGAAAATGGGGAGCCCTACCCAATCAGGATTAGGCTACTGCCCCCCTCCAACAGGAGAGTGGCAGGATAGGGGGTGTACCCACCCCAGAGAAGGGACCCATTGGTCCCAGCACTTTACCTACCTGTAACGCCCCTAAGTGTAGTATTTAGGGACACCCTGAACCTTCCTTCCTCAGATCCCGATTCCGAAACAAGCAAGAAGATCAAGAAACAAGAAGACCTGCCGTGCAGCTGCTAACAAGAAGAAGACACCACCTGACTTGGCCCCAGCCCCACAGACCTGTTGACCCTCAAACCTGTTCCAGTGATCAGCAACCTCAAAAACCCCGGAGGACGTGACTGCCTTGTGACTCTTAAAGACTAGGACTCCCACGAGCAGTGGTTCTGCTCAAAGCAAGTAACAAGCCCCTGGTGCCCACCAGGAACCGCAACTCCTTCACACTCTGCACCTGCCAAGCGTGGCCTGTGCCGGAGTGGACAAAGGCCACGAGGACGTCCCCCCGGCGACTGTGACCCCGAATCCAGCACCCAAGTATCCTCCTCGATGCTCCTGACGACGCCTGCAGCCTCAACACCAGAGACCCCCCCCCCCCCCACCCAACCGCGACCAGCTGAGGGTAAGATTTCCCGACACGAAAAGACACCCCTGCACCCGGCGCCCTGTGGCCCCCTGTGCCCAGCTTCTGGGTGCCTACCTGTTAGAAAGGATAGACGGACCGGGAGGGTCGGCCGGGGTCAGGAAGAGAGGTCTCCGGGGAGAGCCGTCTCCAGCGATCGTACAGACAAGTAACTTCCCCCCCCCCACAGACAGATACCACACACGGATAAGGTTCAGTGTTCTTTATAAGCACTTCTTAAGGTACGGTTGGATGTTACAAGGAGGTCTGGACTCAGGGGTCCCCTCGATTCAAGTCTCTCAAAGCAGGGTAAGGGGTAGCGGGACAGTCTGTCTACCAGTCAGGTAGTTTGGATGAGATGATGATTAGCTCACAATCCTCGAGCTTAGTTGGTGCGGGCCGCGGCAGCGCCAGCAGGTCCCGGTGAGGATGGTCGTTACAACGGGCCGCGGCAGCGCCAGCAGGTCCCGGAAAGATGGTCGATATACGGTCCGCGGCAGCGCCAGCAGGTCCCGGTGAGGATGGTCGTTACAACGGGCCGCGGCAGCGCCAGCAGGTCCCGACGAGGATGGATGTTGTAGAAGGCCGCGGCAGCGCCAGCAGGCAGGACGATGGTTCACAGGAGCGGGCTACGGCAGCGCCAGTAGTCCGTCAAGGCTGAGTTCTCTCGGTGTCTCTCGACTCCAGGATACAACTGCCTTCCTGCTCCGGAGTTGCCCCAGTTATAGGGCAGGCGCTCTTTGATGTCCGGACCCTCGCACTTGGAGGTCGGAGGGCCCGGGATGAAGGTGTCCAGACACCCAGCAGGGGGTGGAGCCAGCGCCTGGGGGAGCTGGAGGCGATCGGCACCTGGCGGGGGAAGAGCTCTTGACACTTCGTCCTCCTATTGACCTGCCAAGTGGTCCGCTCACCTCCCGGGTGGATGGTGGTGCCGGGATGTCGGGGCCGGTCAGGCCCGGGGTTTAGGGTCGGGGCGAGGCCACGCGGCCTCGTGGTGCAGGGCCCAAGATGGCGGCTTGAACCGGCCGGGGGAGCCGGTGGGGCTGGGCCCCGTGATGAGTAGAGGTCCGAGGGACGAAGATCCGTCGGGAGACGGGGTACGGGTGCTTTTCGTGGGTTAAGCCTGGTGGGCCGGAGCTCGGGCCCTGTCGTGCGGGGAGGGAGCAAGCCCTTCGTGTGGCCTGTCCAACATGCGTCCCCCCCAGCTGAAGGCGGGGAGAGTCACCCATCTCCTTGGGGACTCTCTTCGTCGAGGCGGAAAAAGCGGGACAGGCCATCCGCGTTGGCGTGGTCTTGGCCTGGTCGGTGCTCCACAGTGAAGTCCATTTCCTGCAGGGAAATGGACCAGCGCAAGAGTTTTGGGTTCTCCCCCCGCATCTGCATCAGCCACTGCAGGGGTCGATGGTCGGTTTGTACCCGGAAGTGGGTACCGAAGAGATAGGGCCGGAGCTTTTTGAGGGCCCACACCACGGCGAAGGCCTCCCTCTCGATGGTGCTCCAGCGCTGTTCTCGGGCCAGGAGACGTCGACTGATGAAGGCCACCGGCTGGTCATGACCTTCGGGGTTCAACTGAGAAAGGACGGCTCCGATGCCGTGGTCGGAGGCGTCGGTCTGTACCATGAATTCCCGACTGTAATCGGGGGCCTGGAGCACAGGGGCGGTGCATAGAGCGGCCTTCAGCCTCTCGAAGGCCGCTTGACAATCGGGGGTCCAGTTAATCCGCTTCGGCTGGTTCTT
Source organism: Triturus cristatus (assembly GCF_964204655.1). Lineage (NCBI taxonomy): Eukaryota > Metazoa > Chordata > Amphibia > Caudata > Salamandridae > Triturus > Triturus cristatus. The sequence continues at coordinate 650,392,577 of NC_140586.1, forward strand.
GGACGTGAGACCCGTGAGGGGCCCCACGATGCTGCCGTAGTCCTTCACGAACCGCCGGTAGTAGCCGGTGAGCCCCAAGAAGGCTCGGACCTCGGTCTGGGTGACGGGGGGCTGCCAGGACTGGATGGCAGCAATCTTAAGTTGTAGCGGGGCCACCAGCCCGCTTCCCACTTGGTGCCCAAGGTAGGTCACAGATCCTTGGCCAATTTGGCACTTGCCGGCCTTAATTGTGAGGCCGGCCCGCTGGAGGGCCTGTAGGACCTCTTGGAGGTGACGGAGGTGGTCGGGCCAGTGGTGGCTGTATACAGCGATATCGTCCAGGTAGGCAGCGCTGAACTCTTCGAGCCCCGCCAAGACCTGGTTCACGAGGCGTTGAAACGTGGCGGGGGCATTCTTCATGCCGAAGGGCATGACCTTGAACTGGTAGTGGCCATCGGGGGTAGAGAAGGCTGACCGTTCCTGAGCCCTGGGTGTGAGGCCGATCTGCCAGTAGCCCGCTGTTAGGTCGAAGATACTGAGGTAGCGGGCGGCCCCCAGCCGGTCGATCAGCTCGTCTGCTCGGGGGATCGGATGAGCGTCGGTCCGGGTGACAGCGTTCAAGCCCCGGTAGTCGACGCAGAATCTCAGTTCAGGTGCGGTGCCGGGGGCAGCGGCTTTGGGGACCAATACAACCGGACTGGCCCAGGGACTGTCCGAGGGCTCGATGACCCCGATTGTGAGCATCTTGGTCACCTCCTCCTGTATGCAGGCCCGTACCCGATCTGGTACTCGGTAGGCCCGGTGTCGGACAGGGGGACTGTCCCCGGTGTCCACGTCGTGCAAACACCAAGGGGTGACCCCGGGGGTGAGGGAGAACAGGGTAGCGAACTGCAGCAGGAGGTTCCGGCAGCCCTGGCGTTGCTCCGAAGTGAGGGCGTCAGAGAGCCGGACCCCGTCCACGGAGCCGTCATTCTCCTGAGTCTTCAGAAGATCCGGGAGGGGTTCGGAGTCTTCCTCTGCCCCACTGTCCGTAGCCATCAGGAGGCTGAGTTCTGAGCGCACAAAGTGGGGTTTGAGTCGGTTGGTGTGGAGGACCCGAAGGGGGTTCCGGGAGGTCCCCAGGTCGATGAGGTAAGTGACGGGGCTTTTGCGCTCGACCACTTTGAAGGGCCCCGTCCACTTATCTTGCAAGGCACATGGTTCGGTGGGGGACATCACCCATACCTGTTGTCCAGGCTCGAACTCAACGGAGGAGGCCTTGTGATCATACCACTTCTTCATGTCCTCCTGGCTGGCCTCAAGGTTCGCCTTGGCCATCTCTCTGAAGCGCCGGGTCTGATTGCGTAGGGCCAGGAGGTATCTGAAGACGTCTGGAGGGGTCTTTAGGGGGGCCATCTCCCAACCTTCTTTTACTAGGCTGAGGGGCCCTCGCACAGGGTGCCCGTACAGGAGTTCGAAAGGGCTAAAACCGAGGGACTTCTGGGGAACTTCGCGGTAGGCGAAGAGGAGGCACGGGAGTAGTACGTCCCACTGGCGACGGAGGGGCTCTTCCAATCCCCCAATCATCCCCTTGAGGGTGCGGTTAAAACGCTCCACTAGTCCGTTCCCTTGGGGGTGATAGGGGGTCGTGAATCTGTAGGTGACCCCGCATTGTTGCCAGAGGGACTTCATGTATTTGGATATAAAGTTCGTGCCTCGGTCGCTGACGACTTCTCGGGGGAAGCCTACCCGGGAGAAGATCCCCATTAGGGCCCGGCCAACCACCGGAGCTGTCACGGTCCGTAGGGGCACCGCCTCGGGGTAGCGGGTGGCATGGTCCACCAGTACTAAGATGAACCTGTGTCCTTGTGCCGTGCGGGGGTCCAGAGGCCCCACGATGTCTATCCCCACCCTCTCAAACGGGGTGATGACCACAGGGAAGGGTTGCAGAGGGGCTTTCAGCTTCCGACCACTCTTCCCGCTGGCTTGGCATGTGGGGCAAGATCGGCAGTGGTTCAGGACGTCGTTCCTCATCTTCGGCCAGAAAAAGTGGGTCACTAGGCGGCTGTACGTTTTATCTTGGCCCAGGTGTCCAGCCAGGGGGACATCGTGGGCCAGGTTGAGCAGAAAGTCTCTGAAGCGGAGAGGTACCACCAGTACTCGACCGGCCCCCAGCTCGGCGATTCTTTGCTCGCTGTATAGCAGGTCGTTATCCCAGTAGACCCAGTGAGTTCCGGTGGAGTCCCCTGCGTTCTGGGCGCTGGCTTGTTGGCGGAGTCCCTCGAGGGAGGGACAGGTCTTTTGTTCCTGGCGGAACTGTGCTTGGGTGGGCCCCCCCTCTTGACGCCACTGAGCCAGGTCAGGAAGGTCCTGGGGTTGCGCGTCCCCTTCGGCCGTCGGGTCTGGGAGGCTGGCCTCGTCGTCGTCTTCTACTGGGGCGACTGGGGGCGGAGGTGCTGGCCATTCTGGTTCTTCTGATCGAGGGACGGCACGGGCGGCCATAGACCGGGTAGTTATGCAGGCCCAGTCCGGGAGGCCCAGCATCCCCAGGTGCTCTCTTCTCTCAACGGTGGCCCACGGGGAACTCTCGAGGTCATTCCCCAGGAGGCAGTCCACGGGGGCATCGTCCCGGACCGTCACCTTCAACAGGCCGGAGACCCCTCCCCATTCGAATGGAACGCAGGCCATTTGACACATACTTTCAGAGTTGTCTGCCGAGCGGACGGGGCAGAGAATGTTCGGCAGGATCTGCTCGGGCTTCACCAGGTGACAGCGGACGGCCGTCACACTGGCGCCTGTGTCACGCAAGGCCTCGGCTCGCTGTCCATTAATGGTCACCCACTGACCGTATTTCCTGGTGTTAGCGGGTAGGGGAGCCCGCGGGACCATGTCTCTTCCCCCCAAGCACGCCAGGACCATGGCGGCCGGCTCCCACTCTTGCTGGGTCGGCTCATACTCCTCTGGTTCCTCCAATGATCGCTCCTCCCCCAGGGCGGCGGCAGCTACCTGGCGGGGCTTGGGTGTTTGGTTCTGCGGGCAGCTCGGGTCATTGGCGTAGTGGCCGACTCGCTGGCATCGGTGGCACGTGACGTTGGCTCGGACCCCAGGGCGCCACGGGGGGTTTCCCCGACCGGCCGGAGCCGGGGTGCTGGCCACGGGTGTTGCGGGCAAGGCGTCTCTCCCTCGCCCCTGGCCCCCTCCTCCTCCTCCTCCCCGAGGACGGTGCTGGCCTTGGTTGTTTCTGTTCTGTTCGTGTGGCCCCCTCCGGCCCACTCGGGTGCTTTCCCATCGGTCAGCTTCGGCGGCGAGCTGCCGGGGGTCAGTCAGCTTACTGTCGAGGAGGTGCTGCCTGAGCTCGACGAAGCAGTTGTTCGACAGGTGCTCCCATACCATCAGGTTAAAGAGTTGTTCGTAGGTGGTGACCTGGCTCCCCTTTATCCAACCCTCGAAGGCACGGCTGAAATAGTTCACGTATTCTACCCAAGTTGTACCTGGGATCCGGGTGCAATCTCTGAACCTCTGGCGGTACATCTCGGGTGTGAGGCCGTATCGGGTGAGGAGGGCAGCCTTCATGTGGTCGTAGGACGACATTTGGTGATCTGGGAGCTGCAGTAGGGCATCGCGCCCCTCGTTGATAAACCTCCCCCAGAGTCCGGCTCCCCAATCACTCCGGTCGATCCGGTGGGAGGTCATGGCGATCTCGTAGGCTTTAAACCACTGTTGTATGTCGTCTTCTCGGACATACTCGCGGACAACATCCTTGGGGATGTGGACTTTTTTCTCGATTGGCCCCGGGGTGTGTGGTCGCTCAGGCACCCCCAGTTCTTTATTCTGTTTCCGAAGTTCTATTTCCGCCAGTTTGCGCTCGTGCTCGAGCGTTATTTTTTTCTCCTCCAGCTCTCTCTGTCTCTGCTTCTCTTCTCGTTCATCTCGGAGCCGCATGTGCTCGAGGTTGAGTTTCTGTTCAGCTAACTTGAGTTCCCCATCCATCTTGAGTCGTGCCATTTCCAACTCGTGCAATCTGGTTCTTTCTCTTTCTCGGATCTCCTCCTGCGAGAGGCCCGTTCCCCGCTCCTCCGGAGCCGTGGCGTTCCCCTCTGGTGTGATGCTGCTTTGGTCGGAGGGTCCGGCGACCCCAGTTTCTGTCCACGACTCTAGGGCGTGCTTTAGATCATCTTTGGTACTCAGGCCGGTGGTAGCAATGCCAAGTTCTATGCAGAACTGTCTCAGTTCGCGGTGGTTGTATTCTTCTAATTTATCCATTTGGAATTTCTCGGTGGAGTTGCTATCTTTGGCTGACATCGTGTTGTTGTCGTGGGGTGAGCTACTCTCTGTACGATTACGCGTTGATTCGGATCGCGCCGCTGGCCACCAATGTTAGAAAGGATAGACGGACCGGGAGGGTCGGCCGGGGTCAGGAGGAGAGGTCTCCGGGGAGAGCCGTCTCCAGCGATCGTACAGACAAGTAACTTCCCCCCCCCCACAGACAGATACCACACACGGATAAGGTTCAGTGTTCTTTATAAGCACTTCTTAAGGTACGGTTGGATGTTACAAGGAGGTCTGGACTCAGGGGTCCCCTCGATTCAAGTCTCTCAAAGCAGGGTAAGGGTTAGCGGGACAGTCTGTCTACCAGTCAGGTAGTTTGGATGAGATGATGATTAGCTCACAATCCTCGAGCTTAGTTGGTGCGGGCCGCGGCAGCGCCAGCAGGTCCCGGTGAGGATGGTCGTTACAACGGGCCGCGGCAGCGCCAGCAGGTCCCGGAAAGATGGTCGATATACGGTCCGCGGCAGCGCCAGCAGGTCCCGGTGAGGATGGTCGTTACAACGGGCCGCGGCAGCGCCAGCAGGTCCCGACGAGGATGGATGTTGTAGAAGGCCGCGGCAGCGCCAGCAGGCAGGACGATGGTTCACAGGAGCGGGCTACGGCAGCGCCAGTAGTCCGTCAAGGCTGAGTTCTCTCGGTGTCTCTCGACTCCAGGATACAACTGCCTTCCTGCTCCGGAGTTGCCCCAGTTATAGGGCAGGCGCTCTTTGATGTCCGGACCCTCGCACTTGGAGGTCGGAGGGCCCGGGATGAAGGTGTCCAGACACCCAGCAGGGGGTGGAGCCAGCGCCTGGGGGAGCTGGAGGCGATCGGCACCTGGCGGGGGAAGAGCTCTTGACACTTCGTCCTCCTATTGACCTGCCAAGTGGTCCGCTCACCTCCCGGGTGGATGGTGGTGCCGGGATGTCGGGGCCGGTCAGGCCCGGGGTTTAGGGTCGGGGCGAGGCCACGCGGCCTCGTGGTGCAGGGCCCAAGATGGCGGCTTGAACCGGCCGGGGGAGCCGGTGGGGCTGGGCCCCGTGATGAGTAGAGGTCCGAGGGCAGAAGATCCGTCGGGAGACGGGGTACGGGTGCTTTTCGTGGGTTAAGCCTGGTGGGCCGGAGCTCGGGCCCTGTCGTGCGGGGAGGGAGCAAGCCCTTCGTGTGGCCTGTCCAACACTACCTAACCCACAGCTTCCCAAATTACCTCTCGAAGTGGTGGTCGAACCTGAACAATCTTCGTCCCCGAGGTTGCAGCCTTTGTTCGTCACTGAGCTTCTTCATTGAAATCCATTGAGCGCCCAACGGCTCAAAAGCACCCTGCACCCAGCCGCCCGAGTGCCCCTGGGAGTGCAACATCTATCCTAATCTACTTCCCCACTTGCCCTAAGTGACCAGGAGCACAGCTCACACAGCCGCGTGGCCCGCTTGCCAGCAGCCACCAACCGAAGGCCCCCTGCCCGCCATAGAATAACATTGGGCCTAACTCTCTCTGCACCCGGCTGCCCCTGTCCCGCTGAGGGTGTAACAACTGTACCTACCTGACCCTGGGAGACCCCTGAGTCTATGCCCAGAACCTTAACTCTGCCAGTCGAGTACTTACCCATAAGCCGATAACTCACTTTTCTTCCATAGGGTAACATTGACTGGTTTCACTTGGAAATTCTTCTAAGTGTCGAGTTTTGAAACTTTAAAATATTCACTAAAAATCAGCCGATCACCGAAAATGAATTTACTCACCTGCTATCAGGAGAGATCCCAGTGCTGGATCTTGGTGTCCAGCACTGACCCTGAAAAGTAATTACAACCGTACTTACCTATAACTTGATTTTCCTCCCTAGGATAACATTGCCTGGTTTTTGCCAGAAATTCTTTTAAATGTCGATTTTTCAAACTTACAAATATTCCTTAAAAATCGTCTGTGTAACAAAAACAATTTCTTTCAACTGTTTATAGGAAATGCACCAGGGATGAATCCAGGATCCAACCCCGAGTAAGAAAATCATTTGTAAAGTAACTAAAATTGCATTTTCTTAAAAAGTCCCATTGAGCTCAATGTTATGATAATTGCAACAACTGTAACTACTGCATTCAAAAGTCTATTGCCTATTGAAAGTATTTATCTAAAGCATCTCATTCTGAGAAAGTATATTTTAATACCTACTGTTGGTTCTAAAATAAAACAACCATATATTTTTACATACAAACCATTGGCCTAGAGTTCAGTTCTTGAGTGTGTGAGACCATTTGTTGACTGAGTGTATACAACAAATGCTTTACACTGTCCTCTGATACTGCCTTACTGCTCGACCAAGCTACCACTTTAGAGAGTAAGGTTATATTTAACTTTAGCCTCTGCCAAACCTCTGGGGACTGTGGACTCTGTGCACACTGTACCTATTTGGGAACAGTATATACAGAGCCATTTTCTTACAATGACATCAAGTTATACCGTTTTCCGCTTCTATTGGCCTAGGGGCTTACTACAAAGTAATCTGAAAGTAATTTCAAGTACTTTAAAGTGCGTACACCACATCTCTTCTACTGCAAAGTGACTTTTATGATTATACAAAACTAGTACACACTGTCTCTTGCAAATTAACATTGTATGAAAAGTATAATTTACCTGCTGAGTAAATCTTGGTTCCAGAAATAAAAATAACCAAGTAACTTTTTATACAAACAATTGGTCTGGATTCAGTCTTTGTGTGTGTGAGATCCTTCCTTGCCTCAGTGGATAAAACAAATGCTTAACACTACCCTCTGATAAGCATGACTGCTCAACCACACTACCGCAAAAGAGAGTAAGGTATTATCTACTTTAGCCTCTGTTGTACCCTGGGGATCCAGTGGACTCTGTGTACACTATACCGGACTTTGGTACAGAACATACAGAGCCAGCTTCCTACATCCTCTGTCACATTTGACAGGTATTGTCCAAGTGTGGTAGAGCACTCTGCCTTAAGTCGCTCTGTCACCATCAACTGGAGTAGAGAGTGAAAATCTTTGACTTCCATTCTGTCACACAATACACCACAAAAAAGAATTTCAAACAGAACACCATCCGCTCACTTGTAGTCCTGAAACCTTTGAATGTAGTGAGCTGGCTTCAGGCCAAGCCATCTAATCAGAGCTTCCTTCATCCTTTGGGAATATCTGGTCTGTCACAGGTATCCTTCCTATGATGGCTGGCTCCTCCAAAGGCAACCTACCCATTAAGACAGATGTCTTATACACCTAATTCAAGGCCTGCGTCCCACAAGGTACCTCAAAGCTCACAAAATATTCCAAGATGGCCTGCTCTTCCACATAGAAATGTAAAAGCTCTCTTAGAATCTTGCCCACTGCCTAGCCTGAACTGGAGGTGAAGCTCTTTCTCCTAGATGAGGTGGTCCTTGCTGCAATTCACACGGTCAACCTTTTCCCTCTCCAGCTCTTTCCCTTTCCCTCTCTTCCCAGTCCCAGTCCTCCTGTGTATCCTGCCTTCACTCTTGTTCCTGGCAAGCTCGCCTCTGCTTCACTCACTGAAACTCCTTGGCCTTCTCCTCCGCCTTTGCTTTAGCTTTCCAGCGAGCCAACAGCAAGTTCAGAGTCTCTACTAGACTCAACCCACCCACTCTACGACACTCCACACCTCTCTGCTCCAGTCTACAACACTGTACTCCACTCTGTGCCACTCAACTCTACAACACTGTACTCCACCCCACTCAATGCCCCTCTGCTCTGTACCCCTCACCTCTATGCCACACCACTCCATGCCACTCTGCTCCACTCCATGACACTCCACTCTCCTCTATGCCACTACCGTTAAGCCATGCAGAACAGCAGCCACACTGGTGTACAGCATGGTGGCTAAAACACACTGGAAAAGCCAATAGCTGTTGCATAGGTGAGATCTATTTTCTTTGACAATGCTTTTTACTTTTCTGCCTCTGGTCTCCTTCTGTCTTTTTTTACTGGAGTTGATTTGTGCCACATGGACCAAGTTGCAAGAAATATCAGTAATGAAAATCATTGCTAAATTTCATATTCCATCAAAAATATAGACATATAATGTCAATCATATTTATTCTGTGGCGTCGCAGGAAGTGCCTCATTTCTGTTAGCGGAAAAGTGTTTTTGAGTGAAAATATTGTGGATCTTATATTACAAATATTGCTTAGGACTTCCCGATATCAGTTAATTCTTATGTCACAATAAGTCATATAACATCACATCTGTCAATGTAACTTACAGCTAATCGCTCTTTAGGATGATCTATCTTAACCGGTTTGTTTTTTAATACTATAGCGAAGCAAGTGCCTCATGTACAGTAAAAAGTTTCAAATCACAAATTAAATTGATTTTACAATATTCTGAAACTACAGCAATCATGTTAGACAATTCTGTGGGCAAGAACTCTATACATATTCTAGGGACTTAAAAGCAACTACAGTGTTAGTGGGTGTTGTGATGAAAAGGTCCCCTGCATGGGTATAGGTGTGTACCCCTACTGTAAAAGCCCCAGCTGCATGGCTATCTGGATCCTGCTCGTGTTTTTTGTCCATGGGTGAACATGGATCATGCATGTGTGCATAATGACTTGGGCCTGTCTCACAATCATTTGACCTGGTTAGACCAGGACGGGCACTCCATGCACTAACCTCATGATGATCGGGGGCTACTGCCCCTAGAGGGAATTAAGTGACATGAGCATGGCAGCGGTAGCATACCCATTTTTTGTTCACTAGAACCTGGGTAACTAGAGTGGGGCCTTCTGACTCACTCATGTAAAGTTAAGTGGCTGTGTACCTCACTACCCTTTGGCTTGCATACATTGCGTGCAGTGTTGGAAATCTTGTGATGCTTGCTTGTGCGTGCTGGGATGCATGTGTGTGGCTGTGTATAGTACATAAAATGAGGCCTTTAGGTTACATTTTGGAAGCCCAGGGCGTGAGGAAGCTTGTGGAGGTGAGGACTGCAACATCCAGACAGGAGATGTGGATTGCTGTGATTCCGGTGGGCAAGGGTGGCTAAACACACTTATTGGAGTAAATGGAGCATATCATCTTCTGTGCAAACTAAATGATTATTTGATTCAGGTAGAGTTACTGGTCAGTGGGACTTGACATCATTGCCAGGAAGATGGTGGGACTGATCAGGTTGACGCCGTAGACCTAAGAATTTTTGATGGAGAGAAAAACTTAAGCTTTTGATTCTTTATAAAGCATACTTTAATGGAGGCCGCAGGGAGTTCGTAGCTGCGGAGATTGAGGAGGATGAAATACAAGTGGCCATTATGGGGCTGCGCTTGGGCAAGGCCCCTGGGCCTGATGGGCTACCTGTAAAGTTTTTATAAATGTTATATTGAACAATTGACCCGGATACTTACCCAAGTTTTCGAAAAGGCCTAGAGAGTTAGATGACCTTCCATCATCGATGCGCCAGGCTATGATTATATCGCTCCTCAAACAGGGTAAAGAAGCTTCCAATTGTGACGCCTGCAGGCCTTTATCGTTAATTAACTGCGATACCAAAAGTCATTGCAAATAGGTTATCATTGCTAATGGAAGGATTGGTCCTTCCAGACCAGGCAGGGCCACCTCACATAATTCAAGAACCACCTTCGCACTGTTACATGATATAGACCCGGATATTCCGGAAGCGGGAATTTTATTGGATGCAACAAAATAATTCGATTCCCTTGAGTGGGGGTACATGTTTGCCATATTGAGTAGAATGGGGCTCTCCCTGCCTTTCCTGAAATGGATAAAGCGGTTATATACTAAGCCTGTGGCCACGGTTCAGATTAATGGACAATATAGTGATCCGATCAGCGTTTCAAGGGGCACGCGGCAAGGATGCCCACTGTCCCCGCTGCTTTTTGCTCTGACCGTCGAACCTCTAGCGGCTAAAATTAGACAACATCATAAGGAACAAGCCATCCAGTATCCCTCTAGACAGATTTTGATAACGCTATATGCTGACGATATCACTCTGTCTTTACGGAATCCCAGCGTCGGCCTCAAACCCAATTCTCCGGGAATTCACACGGTATGGCAACATTTCGGGAATTAAACTGAATCTGGAATAAATCTAAAATAGTCCCACTCACTCCCGCCACTGTACAATTCAACAGACTTCCCGCTGAGCTGGTGCGATCAGGAAATTAAATACCTCGGGTGGTTATCACTAGAGATAGGGAAACAACCCTCCCGGCCAATTACGGCACAGCAATTGAGACTATTAGTTTGTGGATTGATAGATGGATCACGTTGCCACCGTCTCTGCCCGGAAGGGTGGTGCTAATGAAAATGAATATTCTACCCAAACTTTTATACTTGTTCATCAACATTCCTTATAATGCCGCCCGCCCCTTTTTCAATACTCTTCGATCATTACTCTCATTAAACTCGCATGGGTGGTAAGCAGCCCAGGGTAGGATGGAAAGTCCTGAGATAATTATTTTCCATAGGGGGTTTTGAGGCTCCAGACATGGAGCTGTACTTCCTCAGCGTACAGGCTCACTACACTACCTATTGGCTTCACCCCCGCCCCCTTTCATGCCACACTTGGCCATCAAGCAGGGATACATATGGCCCACGCCTCTAAATTCCTTCTTGGGAAACAGTTCTGGGAGAGGGGGTTGCCTATCACACTGTCAGCGGCACCAATCTTGCATGGAGAAGACTGTCCAAAATGATGGGGAAACAGATACTATATTCCCAGCTATTGCCACTGCTGTACACTGCGTCAGTCACTCGCAAAGCTGTATGCCATAAAATGCTTCAAAATCTTACTGTATGGGGAGACCTATAATCGAGAGGGGCAATTTAAATCACTGCTGGGAGAGGAAAGACCTACTCCCTTGGAAGTGTTTCTATATATAAGGCTCAAAAATGAGATTAGGGCCAACGTCCCTGGGTTTCCATCAGAACCACCAACACTTGAGGTCCTCCACTCTGCGGTGAAAATGTCAGGGCCGGCTCATGCCATTTCTCACATCTATCCAACAGGGCTGACTGAAAGGCCACAAATGATCCATGGAGCCAGGGAGGAATGGGATTTTGATTTGGGGGAACCACTTCCTGACGAACAATGGGCTTACTGCTGCTCACAAATGGAGGCCATCACTGCGAGAAGCCAATTACACATCATCCATTTAAAATTTCTAAACAGAACCTATTATACCCCTACAAAATTGTACAAATTCAAATTGAGTGAAGATGATCGCTGCTGGAGATGCCGTCAGGAGGGTACGGATTTCCTGCACCTCTCTTGGCACTGTCAGGCAATATGCAAGTACTGGGGGAGAAATGCTTGGGACGCCATCTAAAATGGTTGGTGCCGCTGTCCCACCCACCCCACTACTGGGGTATATGGCTAACATACAGCAACCCGCAGGAAATACGTGGCATTAGGCCTGTAATTGGCCACGCGTAGTTTAGCGTGCAGGTGGGGAAGGGGGCGAGCTCCTAAATTCAAGTAATGGCTTTTCGATCTTATTTTACTGTAGAGATAAACTCACGACATATGCTGACCTACAGCCAGCATCATCTCGCCATAGAGACATATGGGAGCTCCTCCTGGAGTACTTACAAGACACTACTGACGATGCAGTGTAGAGCTGTATTTACCTACGCATACATACTTGGGGAGGAGCAGATTTTCGAGATGTAATAAGAGTGGGACAGATAAGCCCCCCATACTGATCTACGCTCCATGATTTATAAGACACACTGGTCAAAGATAGCTGTATTGTGCCTAGCCTAGCAGGAATCAATACAAACAGAAGAGCCCGATCTGCATTAAGGGTCATGTACTGAAATTTGGGTCAATGTAAGACCAGCTAACGATGATGGCATTATATAATGTGTTAGGACTTATGTATTTCATATGTAATATGTGTTATGCAATATCTCTCTTTATTTCCTTTTTTCACCTTTTGAAGGTATGGTTTGCCAGAAAACAAAAAATACAAAGTTTTAAAAAAAATAAAAAAAATACTTTAATGGATGGAAGCTGACAGCACAGAGTGGCGTAGAGTGGCGCAGAGTGCTGTATACATGTTCTAGTAGCGCACTGCCATTACAGACAGCACACTTTCAATTGAAATGACCATTACATTTGGGCAGACAAAGCTTTTATGGATAAAACTATACAGGGCATAAAGATAATGTGTGCAAATAGCATCACATAGTGTATTGATTTGATTGTATTAAAATATTTGTTTCCAGCACACTTCAGAATTGCAAAATGTTAATTTACAGACATTTACATTTTGTTGTGTGCTAGAAAAAAAAAAGCTTTCCTTTCACACCTAAAGATTGCCAGATAAATTCACTTTGAAGTCAGAGAAAGAAAAGTACCCTCAGAAGACAGAGCCAAACTTTTGACCTCGGTCTTTGAATGCACAGCAAATGTGACAATATAAGAACAAAATGTAAAAGCCCGTTTACAGAAAGCGAGCACTTGTGAAAGAATTCAGTTAACAAGCTATGCTCTTCAGGAGCGCAAAGGCATGCTTGACAGCCTAAAACAAAAACAGCCAGCAAACAGAAAGCAGGCAAATGTGAGTTACTCAACACAAAACCAATGGTAAGCAACTGATGGAATGCATTATTTGGTCTGCCTTCAGAATGTCCCCCCAAAAACTATTTTAAAAAACTTGAGAAACAACACACTGGATATTTTAGTGCCGAAAAATAGACGTGTTACTGTGGTAATTTATTTATTTGAAAAGCTTTATACAGAGCGAACATGCCCTGTCAGGGTATCAGAGCGCTGTACAGAGAAGCACAGAAACATTGTACATATAAGAGTGTAAACATCCAGAAAATGTGTTAAAGAACACCCAGAGGCATGGATATAACATAACTAAAATGCATAGTCGAATGGGAGACCCAGGAGAAAAACAAGAAATGATAGTCAATTAGAGGGTCAACAGAGTGTCAATATGTTCTACTATGCCACAAAAATGAAAAAAGGTGATTTGGAAGATAAATATGAGGCAAAATGGGGGGCACGTGGAAGCTCCACCACTTCCACTGCACTATCTGGCAGCATTCGAACACCTCAAGTGCAGTCGACCGGGTGGAGCACTTCCTACACAACGAAGACTAAGGGGTGCTGGTTTATTACTTTTAGCTGATGTTCATAGTGATGGATACATGATCTGAAGACAACGGCATCACACGTCTGCCATATCGGCGGCCTTAGATACTGTGCTGCATGACAGGCTCCTGGATAGGCTGCGGGAACTTGGAATAGGCGGCTATGCTTTAAAATGGCTTACTTCCTTCCTAGATAACAGAAGTCAGAAGTTTGGACTCCTCCCTTTGTGGCCTCCATCCTCAGTCTGAAAGTGGGGGTTCCACAGGGCTCTGTATTGAGCCCCATTCTTTTCAACTTGTATATGTCCCTTTTGGCACCACTGGCGGAAGCGTGTGGGGCAAAAACAATTTAATATGCCGACGATACAAAGCTTCTCATCGGTGATAAGGGAGCGGACTTGGAGGGTGAGAAGATTAGAACTTGCCTCACTAAGGTGTTTAAGTGGCTAAGGAGGTATCAATTGAAATATAATCAGGAGAAGTCTGAAATTATCTATTTGACTCCCCACGCTCTGAAGAGTGGAGACACTGGTGGCCTGAGGATAGGCCTGAGGATAGGACACTTCCTCTCCCTACGCAAAATACTGTAAAAAAAATCTGGTATGATGGATGGCACTCTCTCGATGAGATCCCAAGCCCAGTCGGTAGTAGGCACCTGCTTCGGCCTTCTGTGCAAGTTGAGGACATTTCTTCCCCGTCTACCATTGGATTACAGGAAAAACGTGGTCCAGGTGTTGGTCACCTTCAGACTAGATTATGCTAATGACCTGTACCTAGGCCTTCCTGAGTGCCTTCTCAATCTTTTATAGGTGGCTCAAAATGCAGCCACTAGAATTGTACTTATGCTTAAGCCCAGGAGTCCTACATCCCGCACCTCAAGGCATTACACTGGCAGCCAGTAGAAAAGAGGATTAGGTTTAAGGCTTTGGTGTTATTTTTCAAGGCCTTGCAAGGTAGTGGCGCAGGGTATCTCAGAAGGGGAGTTGCCCATTGTGCGCCATCGAGAACTTTGAGGTCATGCTTCACGGATCTTGCCTTCATTCCTAGAATACGCTGTGCCCTGTGTGGAGGTAGTTCCTTTAGGTTCCTGGGAGCCAAAGCCTAGAACTTTCTTCCGGTGATCCTTAGAACTGTGAGAGACCTAGCCGTCTTCAAGAAGCTGCTTAAAACCAGGTTATTCCGCATTTGACCTAGCCATTCTTAAGATTCTGCTTAAAACCTGTTTTGTTCCCTGCATCTAGGGGCGTCCGTAGGATAGATGGGGACCATTAGCGCCGGGACACTCTTGTTGAGTAGCTGTGCGCTTTATAAATGAACTCTTTCATTCATTCATTCATCAGCGTGATATTTGCAGAGCTAAACCGGGGGATCTTTTTACATCCCTGAGAGGTAACTCATCTACTTGGAAAATACAGTAATACATACAGTTATCACCTTCGAGATCTGAAGCAAAACAGTCCTTACCTGTCCCTTTGTTTCTGTCCACGTAACAGTACTTCCGTTGGTAATCTTTCAACAAGTCGTGAATCTCCTGCAAAATTCAATCAACAGCTTACTAGAGCGCTCGCTAAACAAGACCATACGCTGCAGTTGAGCGTTCAATGCATGAAGTTCGGTGTGTAACGCGTGAGGTAGAAAGAGCAGGGGTACATTCTCTACTTCAACGTCAGGGTGGACTGCTAAAGCCCAGCATGATTTAATCGATGGTTCATTAAAGAACATGCTAGCAGGTTTCGTTAATGACTTACTTTACATCACGACCAACAGGTCCAATAAGAAAATATTTAATTTAAGCAACATTTTCAGGCAACAATCAAATATCAAGCAACAGAAATATACCAATTTGTCTTCGTTTCCAGAAAGTGCAAAGCTGGATTTTAATTAATGTTTTACTTGGACAGTTCTTGCCAAGTGCAAAAATAATGCACACGATGGGAGCCATAATGGGATTGAAAAACAATTGAGAAAAACATAAATGTTAAGAACTTCCCAAGGCGACAAGTTCTCGATCCTATGAACGGACATGATATACTGAAAAACAAATTACTAATAAAACACAAGCTTCCCTATTGTATTGCTTATCGCGGAACAAAAACGGAAGGAGCGCATCTCCCGTACACATCCACTCTTGCAAAATATGGAAATCACGCATCTTACAGCTACAGACCAATACAGGGGACGTACAACCTTCTCTAAAGCACCCAGTAAAACTCACGTCACAAACCAAACTAGAGTTCTTGTTTAATCACAATTTGTCAAATAAGCAACAACTTGTTAAAATAACGTTTACTCCTCGAGATTAGAAAAACAACGAGCTGTTTGCTGAATCCTTAATGGAACTAACTGAAAGCAGAGCGGTGACCACATTTATGAGGAGGCAGGTGTACGTACGTGTTAATTGCACAAGTACGCACCAGTCACTTTTATCAAAGAAAAACTGAACAACTTGAAAGAAGTCCTTACCATCGCAAAATGTACTTAAACTCGTAACACATATACACAGCATTGGCAAAGCCAATCGTTCAGATAATTATATAGAGAACATTTATTTAATTAGTGTCAATAACGGACCTAAAAGCCCTACTCTTCCAACCGTATTTCAGCTAAAACGTTGTAATGGACTCCTGGCACAGCCCTCTCTATACTACCTTAAACTCTGCAAGGTTGAATACTGCATTCACCTTCTTACGGCTTTTGCACTTTCGGTTTTATGTAATAAGCTACAGATGGAGCAGGTAAAAAAAATGCGTATACCTCCTCTAATTTGCATGGAATTAATTACATAATCATACTAAAAATTAATTTATATAACCTGTTTGAAGTGGCAGTGTTATTAATCAACATTAAACACCTTGATAAACAAATACACATGGGACTAAATTGCTACTTGCATGGCAAAGCTAAATAATTAACAATGGTACGCGAACTAACCTTCGATTGTGTTAAAATAGTGAAATTGCATGGTTTATATTGCTTCGTGATTGTATTGTGCCTTAAAAATTATCGTGTGCCAAGTATTATCGCTTTAAATGTTGCTGCAGCTAGGAAAATACTAATATTTATTGGGATTAGTGTGAGTTTAAACATTAAAACTTTCATTTCTATATTTTAATTACTGTTATGTCTATTTTTGCTTAAGTTAACATTCGGGCCTACTAGGCCGCAATACCCAAGATGGCGTTCTCTGAAGCAGATGCCACCATGTGCGTGCGATGATTTCTGATCATGCCCAGACGGCTCTTGCCATCATGTGGTGACCTGAACTCCTGACATCGTGTTTCCTACCAAGGACAATGTGTTGGGGACTTGACCGCAAGCCAGAAGATGTTCAAATGGGAACTTGAGAGAAGACAAAGGATGAACCTATCAATAGGACCCTTTTGCCTTGAAAAGATACATTTGCCGTTTTCGCCTGAGAAAACGGAAAAATAACTTTTAATTTATGACCCCTTGTGCAAAGTCACCATGAAGAACCAGTTTGCACTGGGAAAAGTGCAATGAACTATTGATAACCCCGAACTGTCCAATCAGAACATTTGGTCTGCCCCTAATGTTGCCATATCTTGTATGAAGTAAGGCGGAAAAGGGTATAAAAAAAAACCTCATCAGTCATTGGGGCACGTTGCGTTGGAGTTGCGGTCGCAGTTAGTGTCACAGTTGGCGTTGAATTTGGGAAATAACTTTGCGGTTGCATTTGTCTTTGGGTTAATTCTCTTTGAGAAGGAGACCTGGTTGGGGGGTTGATCCTTTTTCAAAATCCCAAATTTTATTCTATGCTGTCAGTCTGAGTGTGGGATTGATCCGTACTCCGGATTGATGTATAGACTTAGCTGAATTTCTGAACCTTATTACGCCGTATCCTATATTTAGTACGACAGTTTGATCCTTTGATGGGGGACAGACTGCCTGTTCGAGGGAGTCTTCACCTGAGAATTCAGATAACTCCTTATTTGATCTGAAGCTATCATCACCTGTCAACTGGTAAATGATTTACTGCATTTTTCTTAAATTTATGTTTAAGAATAATTAATGAATGTTTAGTTTTCTTTTTAATAAATCAAAATTTTAAACAAGCTGTAGTCAGTAAATGCAAAATTTAAGAGTTCAATCAATGATTAGATAAACAAAAATTTCAAATAATACGAAACGAGTTTGTGGTTCTTAAATTAACTACTGAAAATATCAAATGTTTCCTAGGCTTTAATTGTGTTTTAGCTGGTTCTAATTCACCATCAACTAGTCCAACTAGTTGGTCCATCGACCAAACAGTGGAGTGCCTTGATGATAAAGTCAGGTTTCTGGCAATTGTATAAAATGCGTACATAAAGTAGTAAGAAGTTAATCCTGATAGATAATAAGGTACCCACTTGTCCGGCAGGCCTTCTCCTGTGTACAGATTCGGGTGAGTTTGTGTGAATGTGACGTGTTGGTGTTATGGGCCCCACCAATGAATGAATGGATGAACCTTGTGAATAAGTATCTGTGACATAAGGAGAATATGTAAATGTTATACTTCGCGCTGGATCAGTACCTGTAGTACTTTCAACCTTGTAAGTTCTTGTAACTGTATGGTCCATCTTTAACCACCTGTAACTTCGATGTAACAAGATATTTCTCCTGTAAAGAGCTCTAGCACCTTTGAGTAACACCTGCGCGATATAAATATTCATAAATGAATAAACAGAACCTATACTATATAACTAGCGGCAGTGCAAGCTTGCAATCGAGTGAGAACAGGCAGATGTACTGACCTCTGCAGATGCAATCATACACCGACCATCTCTCTCCCCTTGACAGGTAACACCGGGGCATGGTTCCCTCGCAGTTCAGGACGTGAACGGGATGGAAGCTGCTCTCGCAACATGAGCAGAAGCCGTGTAATCTTCGCTCACACCCTTAGAACCAAAAAAACGGAAAGCATCCGTGGACGGGATCACATAAACACACAGACTGGAGGTGTAACAATGGCAGCGGCAGTACAGACTGATTCTGGGCCCAAGATTTGCCCCCCCTAAAACAGAGAGGCTTGCAGGCGCCCAAACACTAACAAGATTCATACCTTTGCTTTTTCCAGACTGCTCATTTTTTTCTGTCAACAAAACTCAACTATTTAATATTTCTCTCCAGGCTGCTCACAGGCCCCATATTTTAACCAAGACCAGACAACATAGTATGCTTGTATCTAACCGCTATCGCTCATTGTTGCAAACCAGGCATGTGACCTAAAAAAGTATGTCCTAGAAAGCAACCTGCAGGACCATCAAGAAATGGAAAGATTGTTTGCCTTTTAAAATCATGAATGGGCCTCTGAATTACATGAGATTTCAGCTATTGGGATGGATGACGTATCAAGAACGACTGACTACGTGATAGTGAGCAAAAGGCCGCTTTAATGAAACAGGTGCACAAGCTTTAATACAAACCTTGGCTCTACACCTTGCAAAATCAACCTGGCCTCACTATGCATCCTAATAACTATCCAAATCCTCCTCCTCCTCCTCCTCCCCTAAGCAACCCTTCCCAAACAAAATACAATCACAACTCCCTTCACTCAAACTCCCTGCCTCCAAACCATGTGCATAGAGCACTGGTTCCATCTCATTCCATTCATAAAGTCCCCTCTGCCCCCAAAACTTCGACCGGGGTTCAGCATGACCAACTTTTCCCTCAATTACTTTTAAACTTGAGCACCAAACTGTCAAAGGCACCTGCTCATCGAAGTGGCAACCACAAACAACAAAAAAAACCTTTAGCCCTGCACACCTGCCTCACCACAACTATAATCAGGGTGGGTGGAGAAAATCATCAAACTGTCCCAGCCAGCCGGGGTGTACTCAAAGCTAAAATGGCACCCTAAACCCAACTGACATGATCCTAAAAGACCCATATAACCCGCCCCCATACTAATCGGGCAGCCCCTTGCTCCTGGACTCTACCAACCGCCCGAAGATTCCGGGAGGGAAGGGCATTCTGCACACCTCTCCACCCACTAAAAACCCTCAGTAGTATAAGCTACGAACTAGTTTGCTCACCTATTTCATCAAGAAGGACTGTGTAGTTTATTGATGACAGAAAGGAAAGTCTTGGGTGCTTAGAGTCTGTCTCTGTAGCGTTTTCACATACTTGCTCAATTTGAGAAAAGAAAAGTATCAGGGCCCAATATATAGCTCATGTCACTGCAGCTCGCAACATCCACAGTCTGAGCCAGCGCTGGCAAATCCAGAGTCAAGCCTATCTGCTACCCCTCACACTCTGACAAATGTAACAGTTTGAAATATCCTAGGTCACCCAAAGGTGGAAGAACAGCCAGGGAGCACTAGAATTATTGAACATGTTCCTTTTTTTGTTTAAAAATATATACGGACAGCGCCACCATGTGTTGGAATGTCATAATAGTGTGCCACTGTTAAAACACAGAAATGAATTCCAAGCCACGCAAACTCCGGCACAAATTAAGCACCGTGACAACGTACAGTTGAGCATTTGGATCAAATTTTGGCAATATGATGAAAGGAATGGTGCACCCGAAAATATGGTAGTCCACTGAGATCACATATGCATTTTGAAATATATACATTCTTTCTTTAATCCGTATCCATAAAAACAGTTAAAAAAAAATCCACGCTGGACTTGTATGAGAAACTGTTTTTATGGATACGGGTTAAAGAAAGAATAAATATATTTGGAAATACATATGTGATCTCTGTGGACTACCAGATTTCCAGGTGCACCATTCCATTCATCATTTGACTGAATTGCTGCTGGACAGTGTTAAGGAACAGCAGTAGGTACCGGAAAAGAAGTGCACGGTGCCATAATTTGTTGGAACTTTGTGTGAGGTGCGGTCATTTTGTCCGCCGTTGGTGTTCTTTTGGTTATTTAAGCTTCACATTTTAGCTATTTACAGAAAACGACCTGCAAAGCCCGGTCTCCCTCTTCTGCAGGTGTAAGCATGAACAAACTCAAACCAAAACGGAAGTAGTCAATGAGTAACGTATATTGCACTGTACTTACTGTTGCTGTACTTTTTTTTTTTAATAGCAGTTCATACCAATGATGAGGCTTTGAAGAACATTTAAGGGGACGTGGAGCACAGGACTCCATATTTCCGTTTTGTGGGCTTGGTTGGAAGGGCACAGGCTTACAGCACAGCCAAAGTGGGAAGTTTTCCGGTGTCATGCTTGATGGCTAGAGGTGTGCTCTTACTGTATTGCAGAGCTTAACCGAGGAGTGCAGAGGTGGTTTGAGAGAAAATGGGGTTCTGTTGCAGTAACAACTCACTTTTCACCTGGTATCTGGTGCAACTATGACTGAAAGAGTGCTGGTTCCCTGCTAATCAGGTCCCCAGAACCAGTGTTTGTTCAATAAAACTGTAGCGTGTTTGGCACCACTTCAGCTACCCCCCCAAGTTAGTCCCTAGTAAATGGCACCCCTGATATCTAGGGCCCCAGGACTGAAGGGGGTACCCTAGGGCTGTGGCACAAGTTGTGCCACCCTATGGACTCCTCACCCAGGCCATGCAAACTGACACTGCAGCCTAAATGTCTGGGTAAAGAGACAAATTTGAAATGGTACACTGCCCGGTGTGCAACATCAAGCAGCACTACCTCAGGTATAGGTAAGTTACCCCTCTAGCATGCCTTCTGGGCTCTAAGGCAGGGTGCACTATATCTTACGTGTGGGCATATCTGCACGAGCAGATATGCCCCTACAATATTTAAGTATATTCCTTAATATTGTAAGTGCCAAGGAAGCCATAGAGAGTAGATGGACGGGAAACTCGACAACTCTAGTTCCCCAGCACCAGGATGGCTTCTCTGAACCCAGAATGTTTGGTAACAAACAACTCCTTTTAATATACCCACACTGATGCCAGTGTTGAATTTATTAAACCATATACTCAGAGGGCACCTTAGAGAGGCCCCCTGAAAACTTACAAAACCTTGTGTAGTCTCTGACTGGCTTAAGACAGCCTGCCACCACCAGACACGTTCTGGATCACTGGGTCGAGATCCTGTGCTCTCTGTGGCCAGAAACTACATTCTGGGCAGAGATGTCACATCTCCTCTCACCGGATGGGCCCAGTCCTCAAGTGGGAAGCTTCAAAAGCCTGCTGCCTTTGTAATATGACCCTCAGCCTCTGCTGCTAGCAGCAAATGGCAGCTCCCGGTTTAGTCCCCCACTTTGGGCAGGAAAAACTAGGAAGAATAGGAAGTGTGCCCACCTCTGCCAGCTCCACCTCTAAGGTGTACGGGGCAAAGTGAAGCACATTTTCAGTACCCCCACCGTCTTGAATATGGTGGGACTCCTCAAATCAGGGCTAGGATTATGCCCCATCCCAAATGAGGATGGGTGGCATAACGGAGGGTTTAGATGCCCCACGTAAGGTAAGGTGCCCATTAGCCCAACCTGTAACTAGCTGAAAACACCCCTAAATCTAGTATTGGAGTGGCACTCCCAGACTCTGAAGCTAGTTCCTGCCTACCTAAGGAGAGGATGATACGACGCCATGCAGAGAAGACTAAAGATGCCCACTGACTTGGCCCCTGCCCTACCGGCTTGTCTGCAGCTTCTAAGATCCTGCAAAGAAAACAGCACCTGTCCTGCAGCCCAGCGACCTCAAAAACCCCCGGGAGGACTGTCTGCCTTCGAAAAAAGGCCAGAACTCCCAAGAACAGCAGACCCAGCCTCAAGAAACCAAGACATAAGACTATGGTGCCCTCTGGAACTGCGATCCCCAACCACTCTGCACCCAAAGCCTCTGGCCTGAGTCAAGGTGGCCCTCAGGTACAGAAAAGGTTCCCCAGCGATCCAGAGTGAGTCCAGCGTTGTCTGACCCCTCCTGGACTCCACAACGACGCCTGCAATGTGAATCTGAAGGGTACCCTCACAACTGAGCCTGTCAGATTTCCCTGTCGGCGGAGCATCTTCTGGGATCGTCCAACCAGTGGCCGACTGGTGCTCTCGCCACTGGAAAGACACCAGCCTCTGGCAACTCCATCCCAGTGACTTCAGCGAAATCCAGTCCCGCTGGGGCCTGTTCTCGGTAGACCTCTTCGCGTCTCGGTTGGTCACGCAACCGCCGAGATATTACAGTTGGCGGCCGGACCCACATGCATTGGCGGTGGATGTGTCTTTTCAGGATTGGAGCAAGGAGAGGGGATATGCGTTTCCCCCCTTTGCGATGATCATGAGAGTATCCACCCAGGTGAGGAGGCAACAGGCGGACCTAGTACTGATTTCCCCGACATGGAGGTCGCAAGCCTGGTTTCCGGTTCTGATGGAACTTTCCTGGGATTTTCCAATCCCTCTACCCCTCAGTCCGCATCTTCTCAAAGATCCTCAAGGGAATCCTCACCACCTTATGTCCACGGGCAGTCTACGTCTGATGGCCTGGCGGGTTACAGGCAACGTTGGAAAGTCCCAGGCCTTTCACAGCACGTTGCCCTGTTGCTCGCTAAATCCTGGGTTGACATCACCAATAAGAGATACCGTTCCGCCTGGTCTCGATGGAGTGGTTGGTGTATGCAACAACAGGTGGATCCGGGGGGGGGCGGATTTTGTCCACATCCTTAATTTTCTAGCCTCCCTTGCAAGAGAGGGGTTGGCCTATCGGTCAGTAAACACCTTTCGCTCAGCGATCTCGGCAGGCCATGTTCCATTGGACAATCGCCCGGTGGGGGAGCATCCTTTGGTCTGCAAATTGTTAAGAGGTATTAGATTGTCAACTCTCCCAGAACCACATTACTCAGTGTTATGGGATGTGAACAAAGTTTTGCTCGGGTTTCGTTCATGGCCCTCTAACAAATATCTATCACGCAAACAGATGTCAGCCAAGCTAGCCATGTTGCTGTGTTTGATTTCTTGTCGAAGGGTTTCGGATGTGAGGGCGCTAGACCTCTCAGGTCGGGTTTTTACTTCGGAGGGAATTACCTTTTACATTTCCAGACGTACTAAGTGCAATTCACGCTCGGTGTCCTATCCTGCATTTCCAGACGATCCCAAACTGTGTGTGGTTCGAGCTCTCAAATCCTATGAGGTGGCATCGATAGATGTACGTCCTCAGAGTGTCAAACAGCTGTTTATTGCTCTTACAAAACCACACGGGTGGTGTCGTCCCCTACTATTGCACGATGGATGCGCTGGGTTATGCAGGAAGCTGGTATGGATATCACCCGGTTAGGAGCACATTCTGTCAGGGGTGCAATGGCGTCAAAGGCGTTTACCCTCGGAGCACGGCTGGAGGATATTTTAAATGCCGCGGACTGGTCCTCGGATTCCACCTTCAAAAGATTCTACTTTAAACCTGTGGTATCCCTGGATTCTTTAGTAGTGGATAAGCTTTAAACTAGCCTAATCAGAAGCCCCTGCTCCTGCCATAGAATGCAAAATTTCCTAGCTAACGTGCAGGAAAGTTTCAAATCTATTAAGGAGGCGAGGATTAGCCCACCCGATCTTCAGTCTAACCCTCCCAGAAATCTACGTTCCGATGGCGAGTAAACTCTTAATGGTAATGTTTTGTTACAGACCATGGTAATGTTAATGTTATTGATTCAGTGCTGTACCCTGATGGTTTACTATGCAATGTTGTGTTGGGAGGTGACTTCCATATGATTAATTAGTCTCTTCTTCCGTAAGTTCAGATTCTGGTAAACAGGAGTAAGTGGAGGACTACCATGACAGAGTCGCAGGAAGAAAGAGGAGGATACAGCGCCCGCAGGGGAGGATATGAGGCAACCTGATACGGGACTGGATAATGATGTTTGGACATTTTCACTTTTCAATTTCCCCTGTGTTCTTGGGAAATGTAGTTCAGATAATGAATGATGTTGTAAATGAGCTGCTGGAGCAATAAAATGGAAAAGGAAAAGCCTAATCCTCGCCTCCGCCTCCTTAATAGAATTGAAACTTTCCTGCACGTTAACTAGGAAATTTTGCATTCTATGCAGAGACTGGCATGAGATTATGTTTGGTAACTCTGACTACAAGTTGTCGCTTTTTAGGTCGAGCCTAGCGTTGCAGCGCATGCGCTGCTCGCTTTGCGAGGCATGCTGTATTAGGGTATTTTTTAGAAGTGGTGTGGAAGCCTCGCATGTATTTTCTATTGGCTGGCGTCATCGTCCATGGTAAATACTGGCTTCCGATTAATAATGAGGCTTCTTAGTCCCTCCTTATTACCGCCCTATCTCTTTTTGGGACCGCCCATCAGGACTGGATCTTTTACTTGCGGCGTTACACTTTCTCCTTCATTAGTCGGTGAGCACCATATTTTTTTTTCACAATAGCGACAGCTTGTCTGGTAACAGTATTTGGGGTTTTAGTGTGCGGCAGTAGAGCTTGAGAACCAGGTCAGCAGGGCTGCTCTAGAGCCAGAGAACCAGGTCAGCAGAGCTGCTGAAGAGCCAGAGAACCAGGTCAGGAGAGCTGCTGTAGAGCCAGAGAACCAGGTCAGGAGAGCTGCTGTGGAGCCAGAGAACCAGGTCAGGAGAGCTGCTGTCGGGCTGTTCAAAAGGGCCAAGCCCTTATCCTGGCACGCAAGGATTATCAGCACAAACAGTTTTCAGAGAACACGCAACTCCCTGACCTCACAAAGCTACCCACAGAAACATAAAATAGACGGTCATAGACAAAATGGATGGCAGCATAGGCTAAGTTAGCATGATACATTTTTCACCGTTTACACAGTCAGCAGAGCGGCTGTAGAGCCATAGAACCAGGTAAGCAGAGCCATTCTAGAGCCAGAAAACCAGGCCAGCAGAGCCACTCTACAGCCAGAGAACTAGGTCAGCAAGATGCTGCAGAGCCTGAGAACCAGGTCAGCTGAGCTGTTGTAGAGCCAGAGAACCAGGTCAGCAGAGCTGCTCTAGAGCCGGAGAACCAGGTCAGCAAAGCTGCTCTAGAGCCGGAGAACCAGGTCAGCAAAGCTGCTCTAGAGCCGGAGAACCAGGTCAGCAAAGCTGCTCTACAGCCGGAGAATCAGGTCAGCAGAGCTGCTGTAGAGCCAGAGAACCAGGTCAGCAGAGCTGCTGTGGAGCCGGAGAACCAGGTCAGCAAAGCTGCTGTGGAGCCGGAGATCCAGGTCAGCAGAGCTGCGGTAGAGACGGAGAACCAGGTCAGCCGTCTTGCTGTAGAGCCAGAGAACCAGTTCAGCAGAGCAGCTGTAGAGCCTGAGACCCAGGTCAGCAGAGCCGCTGTGGAGCCTGAGAACCAGGTCAGCAGAGCTGCTGTAGAGCCAGAGAACCAGGTCAGCAGAGCCGCTCTAGAGCCAGAGAACCAGGTCAGCAGAGCCGCTCTAGAGCCAGAGAACCAGGTCTGCAAAGCTGCTCTAGAGCCGGAGAACCAGGTCAGCAAAGCTGCTCTAGAGCCGGAGAACCAGGTCAGCAAAGCTGCTCTAGAGCCGGAGAATCAGGTCAGCAGAGCTGCTGTAGAGCCAGAGAACCAGATCAGCAGAGCTGATGTGGAGCCAGAGAACCAGGTCAGCAGAGCTGCTGTGGAGCCGGAGATCCAGGTCAGCAGAGCTGCGGTAGAGACGGAGAACCAGGTCAGCCGTCTTGCTGTAGAGCCAGAGAACCAGTTCAGCAGAGCAGCTGTAGAGCCTGAGACCCAGGTCAGCAGAGCCGCTGTGGAGCCTGAGAACCAGGTCAGCAGAGCTGCTGTAGAGCCAGAGAACCAGGTCAGCAGAGCCGCTCTAGAGCCAGAGAACCAGGTCAGCAGAGCCGCTCTAGAGCCAGAGAACCAGGTCTGCAGAGCCGCTCTAGAGCCAGAGAACCAGGTCTGCAGAGCCGCTCTAGAACCAGAGAACCAGGTCTGCAGAGCCGCTCTAGAGCCAGAGAACCAGGTCTGCAGAGCCACTCCAGAGGCAGAGAACTAGGTCAGCAAGCTGCTGTAGAGCCAGAGAACCGGGTCAGCAGAGCTGCTGTAGAGCCAGAGAACCAGGTCAGTAGAGCTGCTGTAGAGCCAGAGAACCAGGTCAGTAGAGCTGTTGTAGAGCCAGAGAACCAGGTCAGTAGAGCTGTTGTAGAGCCTGAGACCCAGGTCAGAACAGGTTCTGCAGGGACTGGAGGAGTACAAACGCAATCAGACACAGACGAGGTGCAATGATGCAGCGTAATATGGCACATTCTGTCACAATATTTTGCTATTTTGTAATTTTACAACACAGTAGTACTGTCTGGGCAAACGTTTCTCCTCATTAGCAGCACTCTAACACCCAAATACAGCCAATAGCAACTAAATGGTGACAGTTAATCTTTGCTAAGCGTCTGTTCCCCTCAGGGGACCACGGCTGATGCATCCCAAAGCCTCTTTTGATCCATATGAGCTAGAATCAATGTTTGCAACCGATACAGAAGATCTGAATCATGCGGCATGTGTAAAATATGTAAATACTCCAGCAGCGCGACGGCCACAATATTGCGTTATTACAGTGGTCCTGCCTATGAGCAAAGACTTGTAGGGTAATGGCCTTGATTTACTGACTGTGTTGTAAATCCATGGAACTGTCCCCCAGAAGAATATCTGGGCAAAACATAACCTCGAAGTACTGATTCTGTGGTACTGATAAGTAGGGTAAGAGTGGAGGCCATGCAAAGTCACTGGAGTCAGGAAGGAAGGGGCAGTTCTGGACAGCGTTGTCATTCTCCAGGTAGGAATTTTCATGCAGGGCAGTGCCAAGTAGCTGGGATGAAGCAAGCATTTGCAATGCAACAGGTCTCTCATCTACGTGAGTTGAAGCTATTGGCATTGTAAATTAAAAGGTCTTTCATTTATGTTCTAAAAACCAAAACATAAATAAAAGGCATTGTAATTTATAATTCCAATAGCTCAAACTTGCGTAAATGCGAGACCTATTGCATTGCAATTGATTGTTCTTTATATTGCTTGGAGCACAGATATAGATTATAACTGGATGACACCTTAGAAACTAGTTCTACATATCGTTTTATGCTTGAAAGGTACATTTATGGGAGCATTTCTTAAGCGATTGGGGATATTTCAGGACTGAGCCGACTAATTCCATGAGTCAAAATGCGTTAAAAAAAAAAAATCTTTGCTATTAGTTCCATTAAATGCATCTTAGTCGAACCAAAAAAGTCACCCGAAATGCTATAACAGAGTGTTGTCTTGCAAAGGTTGTTGGAGTGGATATTCAAAAGGATTCCAGGGTGAAAATCCTTTAATTCCATTACAGCCGTTTCGCTAAAATATTCTCTGATCTGTCCAGCTTTCTATAGGTTTACAATTTTAGATTGTGGCATACGATATCAATACACGACAAACCTAAAGCAGACAGGCTGGTGACTGAAGACACACTCCATCTGATGAAGGGACAGATGAGTACCGCAGTGTTTTGGCTTATGCTTACCTGCAATAAGTGTGATCAGCCTCAGTGCAGAAAGATCAACTGTATTACTGTTACACCGAAAGCCATTCTCCTGTTTCACAGGTAAACAGATGTCAGGTCACGTGACCATAACATAATGCCACTATCTACAAAGAACTGTATTCAGAATCGAAATCCCACGGGCTGTGTGCAGGCCCAGCACAAACCTCCTGGCCCAGGAGGCTATCAGGTGGCAGGCGAGGAGAAAACAAACCTAATTGCACATTTGGCCTGCAGTGCAGTGACCGTAAAAGATGAAATCAACTGTATCGCTTTATGTGCAATTTAAACACCATTCTTTTTAAGGACCTCAAACTCTCCCCACATTAAATGGGGGTACGTGCCTGTTTTTTTTTAGTGATAATTATATTTATGTTTACCGTCAGTAGGAGCAATGATGGGTAGAAGACATACAAATATTTTTCAATACTTGCTTTTGGGCAGCAATACAACAGTCAAAACAGACAGAGGAGCGGGTCCCAAACCACGAGAGGAGGAAAATTAAAAAAGTGTCAAAATAAAGAACCCGAACATTAAATGCATACATCAGGAACAGCGCCGACCTAATAATGTGAAAATAATGCTAATAACACAGTAAGTGTGAAAAAACAAATATTTACATAGATTGACGTCCACGAAAATCAATTTACCATTTCAGCGAGCAGAGAGTCCAGAACTAGCATAGCTTAAGGAACAAAAAGAGATGTTACCCCCCGAATCCCTCCTGGCAGATGGCTGCTTATTTCTAAATCTTGTCTGCCAAGAAAGATTGTGCACATCCCAGAAGTCATTTTTATACAAGACGCAGGCTCCAACACAGGTTCTACACAGAACATTTTTTTAATATAAAGTTTTCATGGACGTGAAATGGCGTGTTACAATATGGAAGGTTAAAAGGGCCAACATTGCGAATAAATTGTCATGCGATACTCAGTAATGATGTGTGAAGAATACAAATCTTGCGGATTCAACATTGTGGCTCGTGACTGGATGAAGAATCCTTAATCTTGACGGACTGATTCGCATTATTCTGAAACAATTTACAATGAACTACTAACTGTCCATGTGATATTTTGCAGCGCTCCCTTTGTTAGTTACAACAACCCTGGGTTTGTGTTTCAAGTGAAAAGTTTGGGTGTGATGTTGAAAGAGACATGTGCAGAAGTAACCCAAGGAAATAATAGAAATTTGAGGGTATAGCTAGCCTGTTCAAGGTATTACTAAGAACTACGTAACCTTCCAGGTTCATAACCTTTACCACTTCTTAGATTTATCTACAGACAGCTTACTGTGGTCTGCTACCGCAGACCTATTGTGTGCAATAACAATACATAAGAGTGGGGTAGTTGGTTGGCCAGGTGTTCATCATTTGTTGTCTTTCTTGCCAATCTCATTCGCTTGCTTCTTATTCGATAGAGAAGCAACCCTTCCGTATTGCTTTAATTGAATGATTTGCTGCACACTTCAATTCTTCAAAACACATGGAACTCTGTTTTTTGCCTTTAAACTCCGTAAAAAAAATTAAACCAAACATACAATTCAAAAATATCAAGCAACGAAGACATAAGATTTCAACGTAGTTCATCCTGTTGTCAGTTTTGCCATAAAAAGTTGTCTCTAGAGCACTTTGAATAAAATTTACTGTAGCTCAACAGCACTTTTCTATTGAAAGTTGTTGTGGGCCGTTCAGTGTTGACCTGCATTATTTAATGTTAAATGTGCTTAAAATCGGAAGTGCATAATGTCTCCTAAAAGCAGAATATAATGTGCAAAATAAAACAAAGAGCAATGTGCTCTGCTCTTAAGTGTCATCACTAGGGCATAGTGGACGATTCGTAAAGGAGTAGGCACTACCAGGAAACAAAACAAGATTGTGTATGATGTTGAAACTAGGACTTGATGCAGGTGGCCTACAATCATAAACTGTTTCCATACAACAGAAGCAGAGTTCAATAAGGAAACCGCTGCTGTTCTCATCTCTGCACTTGTGACTTTGTTGTACTCTAGCAGACAGAAAAGCATTCGCAGGACTCAATGTGCCTTTTCCATAATCTTCAACAAGGAAGGTGTTTACAGCTACTACATGACTCATCAGCCTGGAGTTATTAGATCAAAAATCCGTCAAAACCGGAGGCGAGAATTAGGCTTCAACTTTCTCCACTTTATTATATCCAGCAGCCTTTAAACATTATGTAGATCTCAACTTTAAACTTTATTTGTCCAGAGCCATGGGGAAAAAGAAACAAACAGTTTATCTAATCCAAACGCCGCAGTGCCTCAACATTCTCTGCAGATGCTCTATCCCCCTCTTTCTTCGCTGCACCAGCAGCTTCAGTTAAGTGTTTTTACCTCTGCATATACAATATCGTTTTGTATGCCATTTAGTGGCTAAAACCAGTGTTGCTTGTCAATAACCCTGCTGTGAAGTCTGCCTCTAACCTTAGAGTTGCTTACTGAACTTGTCTTTTTCCTTCACATTGCGGTCACAGGAAAGTGCTCGCTTCACAGAGGCTGCTTGATTCTCTTTCAGGCTGCAAATGCGCGGTGCGGTCATCCGGCCACTAGGGGTCCGAGTAACTGAATACTCGCGCTCTACCTCTCCTGCGCGTCCATTTCACCCGTTCCATTTCTGGCAGTGAAGTGCATCAAGCCACATTCATGTATAGGGGCTGGCAAATCCTTCAAAAACATTGCCCTTTTTTTAGGTCTCGCTGAGCCCCAGCACTTGCGCTGGCTCGAAGAAACATTTTGTATGTGGGATTTTCAAAGTGCTGCTGGCTGGCCTAACGCTTGCGTTCACGCGATTGTGCACCCGCGCAGCCGGCCGCCAGCAGCACTTTGAAAACTCGTGTGCGTCATCGCGATCACTTTCGCTTTCAGAGCGATCGCGATGACGCACGCGCACACACAATTCCCGCTTCTCCCCCTCCCCCACCACATTTTTTTTTACTTTAGTCAGTCATGAGCGACATTGTCTACGCTTTCTTTTTCTCCTCCTTACCAGGGCTACTCCCGTTGGATCAGCAGCCCCCTCCCTTCCGGCTGGGGTATGTAGTCGCATCTGTGTGTGTAGAAAGCCCACAACGGAGATGTTTCTGTAGGCAGTGAGAGTTTCTTTCAGAGGGTCAAAGTGGTTTTCAGAATACTTCCCCGAGTAGGAATTTGGGCACAGGCCGGCTATATGGAGGCATATAGAATCCTCTCAACTGGCTTAAGTAATGTTTTTTTTTTCTTTTCAATTTCCAGACAGATATTGCCTGTCTGAATTTCGTACACCAAGCGTATTCAAGCAATCCAGGAAAGGGTGGAGCCTTTGTAAATCCCTGAAAAGAGAGCGGTTTGTTGAAGGGAGTTAATCCTATTACGGCCTAGCACTTTATTGCAATTCTGCACACCTTGGTATCGAGCAAGTCCCCTGTTTTCTCGTTATATTTTAACTTCTTTTTAAATTTTCAAAAGCACCTTAAAAAGCACTTGCACTTTTTGTGGCCCAACATTGTATTATTGCACTAAAATATTAAGTCTGTTTTTAATTCCAATATGACATGCATATTAAGACTGGTTACTTGACAGATTGTATTTACAATTGTACATTCCTTTTTGATCTCCGATGACACTTTGTATGCTTTGTGAGGATGTTTTTGTGTCGGTTATATATTGTGTACTTTTATGATATTGAAGATCGAGATAAGGTTATTACAAACAATTACTTGCTCATACAATCCTTGGCCTCTGCACGGTGCACAGAGCAGTAGTCATCTATTCCAGTTACAATTCTGTGCAAATGTGTGGGTAGGGTGACTCCGGAAATGTTTGTTTACGTATTTAAGCCACACCTTAATTATACAGGCGGCCACACCCATTTTAGGGTCCCCCACACACATTTTTCATCCCACTTTAGCCCCAAATAAGTCTTCTGCCGTTGCAGTGTAGACTGGTCACCCAGAGAGAGGATGGAGAAATTGTTGAAGCCAACAAAGGAGACGGCTGGTGCTCATGGGAGGGCATAATATAAATGCTGGAAGGCACCTGGTTCTTCTGCTGCTGTAATTCCTCATTTTAAGAGCAGAACGTGTGCGCTAAAACACACCTGGAACGCCAAGGCTGCTAGAGGCGTTCACCTTAAAAGAGCACTAGAGTGGCAGTGTTAGCACCCCAATAATTCTTATGGCAAACCGCAGCACCGAGTCATACTTGGGGTAGTCTCCCTACACTGCTGGTGCTTGCAGCCAGACAGTGTTTTGCAGGCCCCTCGATGCACGGCACCCCTTAGGGATGTTTCATGCCAGTGAACAAGCAGTCACGTGGTTAAAGATTGTGCTTGAGTCAATGTTCCCCCCTGACAAGCTGTATGATCCTCGCATACAACCACTGCACACCCACAATTGTACAGTTTGAGGCCCACAAAACACTTTTTTATGATATAACATGTTAACATATTTTCTCCGGGGCAGAGGCATTCACTTCTTTGACGGTTTCCAAAGACATGAAATGCGCTCTATTTTTTATGGTTGAAGCCAGCCGTGAGAAATCCCCTTTTTACCTCGCAAGAAAGGGGTCTTCTCCGAAATGGATTCCTTGGGAACTCTTGCTGAAGGAACGGCAATGAGAACCATCCTCCCCCCCCCTTTACCACCACCCCTCCTCTGACAGGCTTTACTAGGGTGCAGAAATAGTGCATTTCCCGCCCTCATACCTTGCTCACACTAGAGTTTGGAGACCCTCCTCAGGAAACGTTGTCAGAGGTGATGCTAGATGAAACCGCGTTTTAATTAAATTATTTTTCTTTCTTTCACCCTTTTCTTTGCCTCTTCCTCATCTTCTGTTACTCTCAAGCTGTGGGTTTGTTTTTGACTGACTTTCTCTACTCTCTGCTGTGTATAGACCATATTTATACTCTGGTACTGTACATGAGAATTTTTGTAAGTTGAACATTAATGTAGAACATTGTAAACCTCTCCACGGTTTAACATGGCTACAGCAATAACTACTACAAGCATTTGCATTGCAACAGGTCTCGCATTCACGCAAGTTTGAGCTTTGGCATTTTAAATGACAAAGCCTTTAATTTATGTGCTGGTTTTTTAAACATAGATAAAAAGCATTGTCATTTACAATGGCAGTAGCTTAAACTCGCGTAAATGCGAGACCTATTGCATTGCAAATGCTTGTTTTTAATTGGAGCTGAACACGTGGTCAGTGGGCACGGTTAGCCTCGAGCAAGGCATTATTTTTGGAGCACGCCCAGAGGAGGAAGAGGGAGAAGGCCTTTATGGACTCGCAACCTTCCCCTATGGACTCTCAGATGGTCCAGAATACTAATACCTCGGGACGTCTTTCTTCTACCCCCCCTCCAACTCCAGCACACCCTGGCATCCTTCTGGTAATCCCTTTCCCTCAGAAAAAGATCCCAGTGCAGATGCATCTCCCCTAAGTCCCAGATTGACATGTTGGACACTGATGACCTCTTACATCCGCGCTCTGCGGAGTGGTTGCCAGCACCTATGGTGGATTCCTATATAGCGGGCCGGTTACAGAAACCGCTGGACAAAGTAGAACAAAGTTGCCTCTGGACAGAGTATCGTAGACCTTCTTTGGAGGGCAAAGTGTCTCTCACTCCCGAAATGGACGCCAAGATGGCTACTTTTTCGGCAAAGTTTGTTCAGGACCCCCAAGAAGGGAATAGATCACTCCTGGCGATCATGCCAGGATAAATTACTGGAAGTAGCAGGGCCCCTATCCAAGATACTGGACATGACCGAAGATGCCAAGGCATCTGTCTCCCCAACTTCCCCAGAGGCCTCATCAAGCTGGGCTCAGAGAGCCATAATCTTAATGGGAAAGGCCAACTGCGCGATTTCTACGGAAAAGCATAGATCCCATTTGATGAAATAGACCTGAAACTGTGAGAGTAGTCAACATCAGAGGAATGTCTCATAGCACAGGGAAGTCTCTTATGGGGATCCATTTATCCATGAATTGGGCAAATTAAAAATACCTTTAATTTCCTGGCCAAAGCCCATATCTCTATTAAGAGAGGGTTTTTATGTACCGTGTTTTTTGCCAGAGCCTATCATGGTAGGGGGCGCTTGGCTGGCCATTCCTTCCACCAAGCTTTCGCTAGGGGTTCCGCCACCCGCCAAGGGCAGGACTCATCGAGGTTCAGCAATTTCTATCCAACCAAGAGCTATACCCAATGCCGGGTTGTGAGAGGAGGTTTGTATGAAGCTGGCTCTGTATATATTCTACCAAAATGAGGTATAGTGTGCACAGAGTCCAGTGGAACCTCAAAGGTAGGTAGAGTTAAAAGTAGATAGCACCTTACTCTCTATTTGTGGTAGTGTGGGCGAGCAGCAAGGCTTTATCAGAGGGTAGTGTTAAGCATTTGTTGTACACACTCAATCAGCAAATGATGTCACACACTCAAAGACTAAACTCAGACCAATTTGTTTTGTATAAAAATATTGTTTAGTTATTTTGTCTAGAACCAAGCCAAGCCTCGCACAGGTGAAATAAATACTTTGCAAAATCTTATGCAGTGTTTCACAATTAAATGCAGGTTCAAATACAGTTGATTGAAATACAGGTAAGTCAAAATGTTGAAATTACTTTTCAGATTACTTTTTAAGTTACTTAAGTTACTTTTTCAACTCAGTGTGCTATGCCTAGATATTATTATTATAAGTAAGTAAATCAGTTTTGTTACAGTATTTCAGGTTTTCATACAAATCAACTCACACTTAAAAAAACAATTTCAAGGAAAAAAAACAGTCAATGTATTCCTATGGAGAGAAATGAAGATATCGGTTAACAGGTAAGTGCTTTGTTGTGGGAGTTGGTATTCTGGAGTATAACCAGGGTTCCCCTAGGGTCAAGGATGCACCATTGAAATACCCTCAGTAGCACTAGGGCAGCCGGGTGCGGAGGCCAAATGTTACCCAGTGGGGGATGGGTGGCCTCTGTTGGTGGCTGCTCACCAGCAGGCCATAAAGTTGTGGGAGCAAAGATCCTGGTGTTAGGTTCAGGACAAAGGGGGATCCGGTTTAGCACACAAAGTGCACCTGCAGCGGCGCAGGGACGGCTGGGTGCAGGGTGCTGTTTTGGTGTCGGGTGCCCTGTTTTCAACGGGAGCTGCCGGTTTTGGATTTTGGCTGCAGGCTCAGTCCAGGAAGAGTTCCGGGAGGAACCAACAGCTGGGCAGGTAAGTTGGAGGGCTCGGGGATGTAGGGTCACCTCGGGTTCTTTTCTCCAGGGCGCAGGGCGGCTGGATGCAGGGTTGTCTTTTGAGGTTGGATTTCACCTTTACCGGGCCACTCACAGTTGGGGGGTCTCCATGCAGAGGCTGAAGGCGATGGCGGCGAGTCCTGGCGGGGTCAACCATGGTAGACTCGGGCTCTCGAGTGCTGGGGGACTTCGCTGGGCCACCCGGGTTCCGGCCGTAGGAGTCGTGTGCGGTGGTGGTTCCTGGCGTCGGCTTTCTTTGTCCTCAATAGCTTCTGAGTCTGTCTTATGAGTTTCTTTTGAACAGAGCTGCTGTTCACAGGAGATCCGGTCTTTGTCGAAGGCAGTCAGTCCTCCCAGGGTTCTTGAGGACACTGGCTGCAGGACAAGGATACTATTGGCGCAGGATCTCTGGAAACTGCAGACGGGCCGGTAGGGCTGGGGCCAAGTCAGTTCTTCTCTGCAGTCTCCTCTGTTGGGGGTCTTCTTTCGTCCATCTTATTCGTAGGTTGCTGGAATCTGTCTTCTTGGTTCTTGGTTGGCCCCCTAAATACTGTGTTTAGGGGGCGTTTTAGGGGTCTCTAGGTCAGTAGCCAATGGGCTACTGACCTTAGGGTGACCACACCCTTGGTGTGCTCACCCCATGTGGGGAAGTGGGCACAATCCTTAATCCTGATTGGGGAGTGCCTGCCATCTGCAAGATGGCGGGTACTGAAGAGTGGACTTTACCTCTCCTCCCCTCCCTGAGGGGTGGGGTTGGCAGAGGTGGGCACACCTTCTGGGCTGGCTAAAATTTCCAGCCGAAAAGGAGGGGAGACAGGAATGGGGGCCTGTTTCTGCTAGCAGGAGAGGCTGGGAGTCTCATTACAAAGGCGGCAAGACCTTTGAAGCTCCCCTGGCACAGATGGATCTTCCAGACCTGGGGAGGTGTGAACACCTACGTCCAGGAAAGGCTTTGTGTCTGGGCTCAGGGCGGGGTCCAGAAACATGTCTCGGGTGGTAGGCTGGTGTGTACCAGTCAGGGAACCCACCAGAGGCTGGTTTGTTTTTCAGGGGGCATCTCTAAGATGCCCTCTGAGTGCATTTTTCATTAACTCCCACACTGGCATCAGTGTGGGCTTAATGTGCTGAGAAGTTGGATACCAAACTTCCCAGTTTTCAGTAAAGCCATTATGGTGCTGTGGAGTTCGTAATGACAAACTCCCAGCACCATATACTCTTAATGGCATTACTGCACTTACAAGGTCTAAGAATTGGTATAAACACTGTAGGGGTATGGGGCTTATGCACCTGTATACTCACCACTGATATAGTGCACCCAGCTAGAGGAGTGGCTGGCGGATGCCAGTGCAGTGGGTTGTAGGCATGGCACACAGGGCATATTGAGTCAAAGTGCATCAGCAGTCTGGCAAAAGGGGGGGGGGTTACAACAACAGAAACCCAGCTTCCTACAAGGTTCCAGAGGCAATGGCACCTACAATACCCTTCAAAATAAGTGTACAAACTTCCGAGAGGATCGGACCGGGGGGCAGGTTGGTGGAATTTTGCACAATTGGGAGGCTCTTACCTATGATGCTTTGGTTCTTCAATCCATATGGAGAATCCAAATAGAATTCTACGGCTCTCCAACCGAACCACACAGACCAAAACCCCTGTTCTTCTCTCGCGAGCAAACATAGTTAGTAGCTTTAGAGATTACCCAGCTCTTGGAGAAGGGCGGGATTGTGCTAACAATTTTACACCCCTATGGTTTTCACCAACCTTTCCTGTTGGAAAAGAGGGACGAGCGCCTACGTACCATCATCAATCTGAGAGAGTTCAACAAGTGGTTGGTTTACTGCCACTTCAAGATGGAGGGTAACCATCTTCTCAGAGATTTATTGCAGGCAAATGACTGGATGGTCCGCTTGGACTTGAAGGACGCCTATCTCATAATTCCCATCTTTCCCCCTCACAGACGTTTTCAGCAATTTCAAAGGAAGTCACAGATATTCAAATTCACTGCCCTTACTTTCGGTCTATCATCCACTCCATAGTCCTGTACCAAGATTTTGAAACCTGTGGTCGAGCACTTGAGAGCTCTAGGTGTCAGACTAATCGTCTACCTAGACGATATACTAATTATGGACCAAAGTCCAGAGCGTTTCTCAAACCATTTACTCATCACTATCGATCTGCTGGAGTCTCTCATTTTGTGGTTGAAGAGATGAAGTCTTCCCTGATTCCGTCCCAAACCTCGCAATTGCTGTTGTTTGTGGTGGACTCTATCGAAGCCACCCTGGGCCTTTTATCACACAAACATGCCAAAACAAAGCACAAGCTCAGGAAAACCCTGTCCAGAATTGTGGCCTGCATCGTATGTCTTCTTTCATTGTCCATCCCAGCCATTTTTCCAGGACACCTTTACTACCGAGCATTAAAACGCGTAAAGATATTCCATCTTCAACTGGGTCTCACCAATTCGCAAACCATTGCCCTCTCAGAAGCGGCGAAAGAAAACCTACAATGGTGGGTCTCCCATATGAAAGCCTGGAATCAACTCGATCTTGTGATAGAATTGGATGCAAGTGGCTTGGGGAGCACCCTTCAGTGAATTCTCCACAGGAGGTAATGGTCATCCACAGAACAAGCCCCTCATATAAACTATCTGGAACTAACGGCGGAATCCTTTGCAGTATAGTGTTGGACTAAAGACAAAGCCCAATGTTGTGTCCTCCTCCAAATGGACGCTGTAGCGAGGTTTCGGTATGTCAACTATCTAAAAGGAAATGAGATTGAAAACCTTTTCAGATTTGGCTCGAACCTTTTGGAACTACTGCCTAGCACCCAGATTTCGGTCTCTGCACCTTCCAGCAAACTCTAATCCAGTGGCAGATTGGCATTCCTGATATTGGCTGGATGACAGTCTCTGAAAACTACATCCATGGGTGTTCCAGGAGATTCAATCCAGGAGTCCGTTCATGATGCAACTGTTTGCATCTTGGCTGGATCATCATTTGGACAGATTCTCTGGGATTGGAGCAAGTAGACAGGGTATGTGTTGCCACCATACGCGATGATCATGAAATAGTCCATCCAACTTCGGAGACAACATGGGGATGTGGTGGTAATCACCCCAATTTAGAGGTCTTAAGTCTGGTTTCCAGTTCTGATGGAACTTTCTTGGGATTTTCAAATCCCTCTACTCCGGTTTCTGGATCTCCTCCGGGATCTCCAAGGGAATCATCACCTGGTCCTAGTAGGCACCCTTTGTCTGATGGCGTGGAGGATTACTGGGAATGTTCGGAAGTCCCAGGCATTTGGTGAGAGGCTGCTTCATTTCTCACCAGAGCCTGGGCAATAGGAATAAAATATATTACTCCACCTGATCTAGATTGTTGGGTTGGTGTCATCAACAGCAACTGGATCCTCTGGGGGTAGATGTTGTACACATTTTGAATTTTCTGGCAGCCTTATCATCTGACAGTTTGGCTTATATGTCAAGTAACACTTTTAGATCGGTCATTTCGGCTGGCCACTCGCCGATAAGACGGGTACCCGGTTGGGGAGCATCCTTTGGTTTGTAAACTTCTGAGGGGTATCGATTGTCTGTTCCGCCTGAACCCAGGTATTCTAAATTATGGGACGTTAATAAGGTTCAACATCTGTTCAAATCATGGCCTTCAAATAAATATCAGTCAAGGAAACAGATGCCACCTTGTGTTTGATTTCCTGTCAAAGAGTCTCGGATGTGCGAGGCCTGGATGTAATAGGTAGGGTATTCACTTCGGATGGAGTGACCTTTCACATTTCCAGACGAACAAAACGTTATTAAAAAAGTCATACTCAACATTTTCAGACGTTCCAAAGTTATGTTCTGCTAGGACGGTAAAGGTTTAGGAGTCGACAGAATATCTTTGCCCTTAGAGTGAAAAACAATTACTCATTGCTCTCACTTACCCTCACAAAACAGTTTCTTCCCCTACCATTGCCAGGTGGGTCAAATGGACCATGCAAGAAGCTGGTATCAATTTCTCCCAGTTGGGAGCTCATTCTGTGAGAGGGGCCATGGCCTCTAAAGCATTTTCATTGGGAGTTCGTTCTCAATGCAGTGGACTGGTCCTCAGATTCTACATTTGGAACATTTTATTTCAAACCAGTTTCAAATCTGGCAGCGCTTGTGGTGGAAAAGCTTTAAACTAGAATAATCATCGCCTCCAATATCGACATTCAATTAAACATTTCCTAGCTATCGTAACGGAAAGTTTCAATTCTATAAGTACACAGGCCGAGGATTAACCCACCCTCCAATTACATTGGTATGCCCACCCGATATTATATAATGGTATAGTAAGAATTTGTTTAGTTAATATATCTATTTTTTTGCAAGTAATGAATAGTTGTTGATGAGTTTCTTGTCTTACTAGAAATGTCTAAGTTAATTTGTTTTGGCGCATTGGTTTGATCAACTTTGGAATAATGCAGTTTTGGGAACAGAATGTTATGTGATTATGTTTGCTTCTCAGGGACAGATTCTAATAAACAAGAGTGATCCTTGGGACAATCGGCTGTGGTCACAGGAAGAAAGAGGGGATACAGCGTCTGCAGAAACTATTGAGCGAAACTGCGGCATTCGGATTGGATAAACTGTTTTCTGTTTTTTCCAACTGACTCATAAGAAAGGAAGTTTAATGTTGAGATTTACATAATGTTTAATGGCTGCTGGATATAATAAAGTGTAGAAAGTTAAAGCCTAATCCTCGCCGCCGTGTTCTCAATAGAATTATAACTTTCCATTATGACAGCTAGGAAATGTTTCATTCTTCTATAATAAAGCTTCGTTCCAGTTAATATTAACGGTCTGAACATTTTAAAATATCTTTAGACTAAGCACTCAAAAATTCTCTTGTAGTATTTCACATACTTGTAATATGTGAAACGCTGTTTACTGTTTAAAAACAATATCTGAAGAGAGATAAGTAGGCACTTTATAGCAAGAATCTCTTGTCATTTGTTTTTAAGTATTGAATGTCCTTTTATAATCTTCGTTTTACTAGTTATGAATTGTACATTGTTTGGGGGGGGGGGGGGCTTGATTCCTACCCGATTCAACGCGCAGACTTTGGCAGCACTCTGGTCCACCGCAATCGGTTAGTCGATTGATTGAGAGGAGAGAGACTGCCTATTAGATATCTCTAAACTCTCGGGGCGCCATTTGCAGC
Organism: Triturus cristatus; assembly: GCF_964204655.1. Lineage (NCBI taxonomy): Eukaryota > Metazoa > Chordata > Amphibia > Caudata > Salamandridae > Triturus > Triturus cristatus. The sequence goes on from NC_140586.1 coordinate 650,432,740, forward strand.
GGTTAGCACTCTAGTGGTCGGATCTCCCGGGGCATAAAACGACCGCGTTTGCGGCCGCACGCCGAAGGTGCGCTTAAGGCAAGCCCGTCTGACCCGCCCGCGCCTGGACGCTGCCAGGAGATGCTGCCCATTTACCCACAGGTATTTCCTGCTCCCAGGATGGTCTACACTAGAGAGAGGTTGGTGAAACTTGGGTGTGTTTCATCCTGTGCAGAGAGGAGGATCAACCTACAAGTCGTAGATGCCATTTCTGCAGGGAATTGCCCAGACTGTGGTTGGTCATTGGTTGATCATAAGCAAACCTCTTGTAGCCTACATCCGCACTCCATCACCAATCTTTTATGTTAAGGGCAGTATGTTGGGATAGAGAAGCAGACCGAGGGAGGGCAAGTAGTACCCTTCCAGAGACTGTATCTCAATGTTAGATCTATCCCAAAACATGTGGCAGAAATCTGGGACTTGTTAGATGAAGCTAAGCCAGACATCTGTCTTTTTACTGACACCTGGCTGAATAATGATGGCAATGGCATTCCCGGCAGAGAGCTCTGTTGTCCGTTTGGACAGATCAGGAAGGAGGGGTGGAGGTCTGGCTATTCCACGCTTCCCCCTTATCATATTAAGACCCTAGACACTGTATCTTCCCCCAATCTAGAGCCGTTGATCTTTAGAGTGCAGCAAGTACAAGTGATTGAGTGGGTCGGAGCTTTAACGTATCACCCTCCCGGACGAAATAAGAGAGAGTCTTGTACAGCATTACTAGAAAGGCTGGCCCCTTGTACGCTGCAAACAGATAAGTTCCTACTGATAGGGGACTTTAACCATAATTTGGAGGCTCTCTCCAACGCAGAGTCTGCCTGTCTGGTTGCAGATATGGAATCGCCTGATCTCTCCTCAAGAGTCGTCAGTCCCACACACGTTGCAGGCCATGTGTTGGACACTATCTTTACCAACATCCTGAAATTAGTAGTTGAACCTCCCCAGAGGTTAGGCTGGACTGACTACTCGGCGCTAAGCTGTTCCTGGGTGCTTACAAAATTGTCTGGCCATCTGCAAACTCACAAAGACCTTCGTAGATCTTGGAAAAAGGTGACACCCACTGCCTTAAGTCAGGTCTATACCCCTCCTGCATTTGTGAACTGCGTAGACTGTGATACTGCTTTAGAAAGGTTTGATGCCTCTTTAACCGATGTTCTTGACTCTATTGCACTGCTGAAGAGGGTAAAAATCCAGGACAGGGCAGCTCCTGCCCCCTGGGACTCAGACAGTCTTAAGAGAGAAAAGGCCCTATGCACGGCAAAAGAAAGGAAATGGAGGACATCCAATTCTGAGCAAGATGAATCGCTCTATTGAGTGGCTCATAGAGCCTACCTAAATAGTTGTAATTCAGCTAGGAGAGCCTATCTAGGTATCCGCATTATGGAAGCAAAGAACTCCTCTCTGGAGCTTTTTACTATTCTGAAGGAGTTCACGAACCCGAGGGCCAATAATCCGCTCCCGCCACCTACCCAGGAATTATGCGAGGACTTAGCGAGCCACTTTACTAATAAAATCGACGTGATCGATTGCGCCTTCGGGTCGGAGGAGCGAGATCATGATTGAGCCTCCCTTCAGGAAAACCCCTGCCCCTCGAGCCTAGAATTCTTTCCTGACATCACTGGCGAACAAGTGAGCTCTTTATTAACTCAGGTGAAATCTGGTTTCCCACTAGACCCGGTGCCACCTGCTGTTATGTCTGAATTAACTCCGGTCTTAGCTGATGTACTTGCTGAAGTTTGGAACATCTCGTTAGCCACAGCTACTTTTCAGTGTAAATGGAAAAACGCACGTATCAAACCTCTGCTCAAAAAAGCACTAGCAGATCCCACTGATTTACAAAACTTTAGGCCGATCTCTCTTCTTCCTTGTTGTTCAATGATCATGGAGACACTAATCAATCGGCATCTTTCTTGCTATTTGGAACAGGACAACTTACTGGATACATCCCAGTTGGGTTTCCGTGCTTCTTACAGCACCTGGGCCGTACTGTTGGAGGTCACTGATACCTTAAGGATGTCACTGGACAAGGATACCCCCAGCCATGTTAGTGCTGCTTTAACTGTCGGCTGCCTTTGACACCATCTCTCATCACATCCTTTTGGACAGGCTTCGAGAGATTGGTGTCAGAGGCATGGCCTTTAAATGGATTCAGAACTATCTGTCTGACAGAACACAATGTGTCCAGTTGGACTCCTTTGTGCCACAAACCACTTTGGTCCCACAAGGTTCCATCTGGAGCCCCACCTTGTTTAATATATATGTGGCCCCTTTAGCCTCAATTATTAGAAGCTGTGGGTTTTAGACCATATCTTATGCAGACACGCAGGTGATAGTCACCATAGAGGATAAACCTGCAGTAACCAAACTAAAGTTCATAAATTGTACGACTAGTATAGCAAGTTGGATGAGGAAGAATTTCCTTCCAACTTAACTCCTCCAAAACAGAGATATTGCTGTTTGGTAAAGCGGAGGAACTGTGGACCCCAGATTGGTGGCAACCAGAACTAGGAGAGGCACCCTCCCCAAGAGGTTGGGCCAAGAACCTAGGCATCAGAATTGACAAACTATCTATGGAAGAACAGGTGAAGACCTTGTCAGGCACCTGCTTTGGAACCATGCGGATGCTTAGAAAGATCTTCCCTTGGATCCCGCTTAATGCCAGGAAGCTCTCATTCAGTCGCTCTTAGTTAGTCGACTGGATTATGGCAATTCTTTGCTGGTTGGAATAAGGGAAGATCTGTTATCTAAACTGCAGGTGGTTCAAAATACGGCAGCCCGGACCCCCTCTTTACCTCTCCTGCGCCAATTACACTGAGCTATCTTCAAGCTGTTATGTATGGTTTTCAAGTCTCTCCAGGGGACTGGTCCGGCCTATCTGATGAAGAAAATTTAACGTTATCCAACTGTACGACAGTTGAGATCTAGCAACCGTAATCTTCTCTGCACGCGGAGTATAAGAAAGGCCAAAATGGGTGGGCGTGCGTTTTCTCATCTGGCCCCCAGGCGCTGGAACAGTCTCCCCGACGATATCCGTGCCTCAATTCAAGAAAATGCTTAAGGCCTGGCTATTCTAAAGATCTTATTGTCTATAGGGTGTCTCTTCTCAGGCGCCGAGAGATCCCCTGGGCGATGATTCGCCGCACCATACAAATGAGTCTAATAATAATAATTTAAAAAATAATTTCAAACGGGCACGTTCATGCACATAATAGGGCACTGTGAGCCAATCCAGGAATATTGGCGGAGGATACACGAGGTGATGGGTGAAACGTTGGGGGTTGAGATTATGCCAGAAGCGCGCAGATGCCTCCTCAACATCTGGGAGCCCACTGACCTCACCACTCACACTACACAGTGGGTCACACTCGGCTATATGGTTGCCAAAAGAAACATTGCTCAGCTCTGGGAGGCCTCACATGCACCCACAATCACAGACTGGAAGAAGGACCTTGATTGGTGTATGCTGAGGGAAAAGACTGTATAAATGGCCCGGGGCTGTCCCCGAAAATGATCCAAAATATGGGACCCCTGGAACGAATATCGTGGTCATATTTGTGCCCCGCCCCGTAATTTTGATTGTGATGATACCCCCTCTCCGTGATTTCCAATCGTACTGTATCTGTAAAAGTAATTTTCTCCACTGTAGGTTCATTTGATGCTTTTGTGGAACTGTACTGTTATGTCGAATTTGTTAATAAAAAGATTAAAAAAGAATTTCAAGATATCAAACTATGAAATATTGTTCTTTGCTTAGAATAACTAGTAAATCAAAATATCGACATGATAGAAAAAAACAAATTACATTGCATTAATAATTGTGCATTCACATTTTAAAGAATGGACCTGAATAAATGAACATATACAATTACAAAATGGAGATAATTAAAATTTAAAATATATAAAACAAGCATTTACAATGCAATGGTCTCGGCATTGGTAACGTTAGAGCTATTGGCATTGCTCATGACATTATTTTTGTTTATGTTTTTGTTTTTAAAACATTTAAAGAAACTGCATTGTCATGAGCAATGCCAATAGCTCTAACTTTAACAATGCCGAGACCGTTGCATTGTAAATGCTTGTTGTGCCTTGTTATCGCGGACCTCGGACACACATACGGATCTGGCATCCCGCGCATTTTGTAATTATTCAGTAACATACCATCACCAATCGCATAAGACGCTAGGTAAAAAAAAGCAACGTAAACGCACTCAAGAATACATACACAAAGGGCCGGGATCGAACCCTTACGCTCTGGTATGCAATTGTAAAGTTAATATTTAGTAATATAAACACTCCGACCCCCCCATAAGGAGCTAGAATAAAATACTCGTTTTGGGGTTCCTGTAAACCCCAGGGATAGACATGAGCACAGGGCTGGGCCGAACGCACTGGTCCGGTTATGAAATGACACTGTAAATATGCAATAATTAAAGCCCACCACTCTCCGTCAGGTTCTATTAAAAACGTGTTTTAGACTCCTTTAAAAGTCTCAAACATAGAGCAACCGTTTTTTTCTATTTCAATATGTTGAAAAGTTTGTTTTTTTAGATAATGTTTTGCATGATTTGGATGAGAAATGTTTGTACAGATCTGGTCGCGATTTCGCCCAACCGAATGTATTTAAATGTACAGAAAAATGTTTCGAAGTTGAGAAAGGGTCTGAAGGGGCGCACGGAGGCCCTGCACGCGGAGACCACCGCCAAGACTTCGCTGAAATGGAACACACATGTTTTATTTAATAAAATGCAGATTTGGCCCCTGAACGAAGCGCATTGAAGCGTCTGCGTGTCGTTCCCACAGCGCTAGCTTCCTTCATGGCGCACAGAAGATGCACACGCCCCCACACCACCTTCCTACACCCATACCTACGCCGTACGAGGGAATACTATTTTAAAACTAAAACTCAATATTGGGACTAATTTGCAGTTCTCTAAGCGCGAGCTCTACCCAAAGGCACTGGAGCGCGTCACAGGAGCAGCAGTTACCTTACTTGATGTTTTTTTTTGCATCTTTTATATAGCGCGAACTCGACCCGAAGGTATTGGAGCGCTGTACATGAGCACCGTATTTACATTACAGATTCAGGCACGTGGAGATTAAGTGATTTGCCCAGAATCACAGGATGTGGACGCGACCCCGAGGCTCGAACCCTGGTTTCCAGCACCAAAGTCGGCAATCTAGCCGATGGACCCCATCCTCTCTCTGTCACGTTAAAGTACATGTTTTTGTTCAGGCTCAGCGGGGGTGGAGGTGGCAAAGAATCCCACGCGTTGAGCCCGCAGTCAGTGAGAGACGAACTAGGGAGAAAGTTCAGAAGGGAAAAGAGAAGAAGTGAGAGAGAGCAGGGGAGACAGCGGATGGAGAGGGGGAGGGTCGGATGGGGCAGGAGGTTTGTGTCAGCGAGGCTCTCGGCTACTCCCTTGCATCTCCAGCCGGCTCTCGGCTCCTCACTTGCATCTTCAGCCGTATCATTTGTAGATAAATGGTCCCCATCCATTTTCACCCAAGTATTGCGGTATGTTTCCATGCCTCTTCTGGGGCGACGGCCCTGGGGTATGATAAAAGAACGACCCCCGGGAATGGGGGGGTCCAAGAACAGCTCCAGGGCAACGGGACTCGTTGCACCCAGGGATAAGAGTGGGGGGGGGCATTCGGGAGGTGAATGAGAAGGGGGTCTCTACTCTGCCCACACCACCATCTGCTGCTGGCGAGTGGAGATCGGTGCACAGTCCAGTCCTTACCGCCGTCTCGCTCCACGCCGGGCTGCCCGTGTCCCGGAACGCGGCCATCTCCAAGTCTAGGGGGTTCTGGTGGCTTCCTTTTCGGTCCACCTCACGCCCTCCGGTTCTTGCTCCCATGACAGCCATCTGCGCGGAGGGGACAGGGAGACCACAGGTAGCGGACATCAATGGAGAATGACTAAAAGCGACTATCTCCTTCTGAGCCTGCGCACAAGTTTACCAACGTCACTTCCTGGCGGATCGCATGCCCTAGAGAGGATTTCAGGTTTACTCTCCTCTCCAGGGCCGGCTGTGAACGGAAAGCAGCCCTGGTAAATTGTGAAACCAAACCAGCACCCATACGGTGCATGGCAGCAAGTCTGACCACTACAAGGGGAGTTCGACAACAGTTCAATCTCCCCCCCCCCCACCCCCAATGAGAAACAAGGCAGAGCAAAAGGCACACCACTGCCTTTCTCCGAGGCAGAGCAGAAATGCCTCGGAGAAACTCAGTGGCGGTTTCGAATTCGGGCCGTGTTTTCCTTTACTCTCCTCTTGCCATTGGCTGGAGGAGGTAATTAGACTTCTTGAAAAAAACACGCCCCGAATCTGAAAAGGACGGGGCCTGTTCAGAGTGACGGACCTCTTCTCCAATGGCTGGCCAGCATTCAAGAGGCCAGCCAATGGAGAACAGGGGAGAAGAGGGGCGGGTTCAAGCCCCTCTTCTCAAAGTCATTAAATCTCGGATCGAGACTGCGCAAGCGCAGCCTTCGAGCCGAGACCTAAAAAAGGACTAGTTTGGCCCTAGCCCACTGGTTAACCACGAAAAAGGTACTTGCAGCAATAAATGAAAAAAGGCAAGACAGTACACACCCCCGACAAATTACCAGCTGTAATTTGTCAAGCCAATCCAAGCTACTGGCTAGAATCCGTAAGCAGGCCATGGAATACCTGCCACATGAACATGATGGTGCAAGAATCGTGGCAAGAATCAATTTTCGATCCCATACTCAAAAAAAGGTGGCAAGTAACAATTTTCAAATTATAGGCCAATAGCCTTTTTAGGTCTCGCCTGGCATAGACTGCGCAGACATGCGCAGTCTCGCTGGCGAGATTTAATGATTTAGAGTAGCTTTTACTAGCGGGGTTTAAGCCCCCCCCCTCTTTTCCATTGGCTGGCGTCACCGTTTATGCTAAACGGTGGCCAGCCATTGGAAAAGAGCGTCCAGTGACGTACACTTTTCTCTTTTAGAGCCATCCCAGTTGGACTGGCTCGGTTGCCTTGCGTGTGTGGTAAAAGCTTTCTTATCTTTATGGGGCCATGTGTTTCAAACACATGACCCCATAAAGACAAAAGATCACCGCCGGGAGCTTCATAAAGCTCCGACGTCACCGCAAGCCGCGCTGGGATTGGCCCAGCGTCGCAGGTTGCCTACCAGGCAGCGGAGGGGGGGGCTCGTCTCTTGTTTTCCCCTTTCAATAGCAGTCGCTTCACTTTTGCAGCTGCTTGTCGTTGCTTTCCTAAGCCACGCGCTTCTATTCAATTTGAAACCGAAAGGGATACTGCTCTTGGAAGCCCCCAAATATCTGGCCTCCCGCCCTGATCACGTGATCACCAGAAGCAAACTGTTTGTTCTCAGTTGCCCATTAGACGTGCAGCTCGAGCCGCGGAGAAACCTACTTCGTCTGTCTTACCGGACGAGGCAAAAGACAGGAATGCACTACAAACGATCGTGTAACCAAATTTCCTAGCTGTGGGGCTTGCTATGGCACCGGCGAGGTGGGGTTAATAGGGGTGGAACATAAGGGGTGGTGGAGGCTGATGGTCCCGCCGAACCGGTGATTTAAATTGGCCACACACCTCAACTTCCACTCACTTGCTTCCAACCGGAGTCGCGGCAGAGCAGGTGAGGGTCAATCAGCGTGCAGCACATGGTTGACACAGAGAGCAGTGTGGGGGACACACGTCCGTTCCATTCTTTTGCTGATGGACGTGGTGTAATAGTCCCCCCCTGTACATTTCATAATATCATCCCTCGGCCAAAGCTTGCAGTTTACCTAAAAGAATGGGCAATCTCTCCCAGCGACCTCTGGGGGCCTAATTCCTTCCGGCAACTGATCGACCTGGTGGTTTCTTTTTGAGCGTCCGATCGCCTTTTATCCGTTTCTGTCTTCCCTTTAAATGCAGTACTTTGACGGGTCCTTTTTTTGTTGCTTCAGTAAAGGCTTGCTCTATTTTTGTAATGCACTTAAGACTCCACAGAGCATTTGCGTCTCCTCTTGCACCGATCCCTTGTGTTGTGCGCCCTCAAACTGTAATTTGTTCACACCCGTCTAACATCACCATTCTCTTACGGAAACTAACCTGCTTGCCATTGCTCCTCTTGCCTTTATCATCGCCCCCACCTCCTACTTTCACCCCCACTAGTGAGGCCCCACATCTTCTATACTCTGCATCTTTTCACTGGATTGCCAGCGAACGTTGATCCATACCTGTGCGTGAGGCTCTTGCCAGGGAGTTCTCGTGAGATGCTTCCTATTGTCAGCAAAGTCCAAGATTCATGGTAACTGACTTTCCTAAACAAAACCACCCGCCTGGCCATTTTGTGACCTGTGACCACTTTAGTACGTAGCCCCTATCGGCAGCCATTAACTCCCTGCTGCCCCATTCCCCCACCCCCTTTCATTCCAGTGCCACTTGTTTAAGCGCGGCCTTTTTCACCCACAGACACCAGCGCCGAACTCTGTCGCAATGGGATAGGAAAAGATCCACATTAACATTGTGGTCATCGGCCATGTGGACTCCGGCAAGTCCACCACCACCGGCCACCTCAAGTGTGGGGGCATCGACAAGAGAACCATCAAGAAGTTCGAGAAGGAGGCAGCCAAGGTAAGGAGAGGGGTGAATGAGAGGGAACCAGGTATGGAGGCACTGACTGCCGCCAGCAAGAGGCCCGAGGGTAAGAAGCTTTGAGAAATTGGCTTGAGGTGTGTTTTGGTCGTTTGTACAGCGGGATTAGGTGAACCTAAGTGAGAAAGCAGCAGAGACGGGCCATGTTTCTGATGATGTACATTGAAATGCGCCAAGATGGTGCATGTTCTTGCAGCAAGGCCTCATCGCACATAATAGGAGTTGGGGCGCAATTATTTTATCATGTGTCACCCCCTGGTCTGCTTTGCCCTCTTAGTGAGTCAGTCTATGTGGCCTGCCATCTGTTAAACGGCAGTGACGAGGTAAAGGGGAGAGGATGTGGTCTGACGGCTAGACTGCTGACCTTGGAGCTGGGAAACCAAGGTTTGATTGAGCCTCTGGTAAAATAGGTATATAGGTCTCGCTTTTGATTAAGTTAAAGCCATTTGCTTTGCTAATGGGATTGTATGGCAAAGCAAATGGCTTTAACTTAATAAAAGGCGAGGCCTATTGCATTTTTAATGCTTGTTTGATGTTGACTTAAAGTACTACACGAGTCTACTATGAGAGGGTAACTGGTCAGGATTTACTGTCATGGGTTCAAACTGGTTTTAAGGGCGGACTGATGAATAAACTGCATTCTCTTTATAATAGTATTCTAGACCTAGATAATAGAGACATTGACTCATCTTTACCTCATATACCACCAATGACACAAGTTTGGTTATACTTGAGGCCCAAAAAACACGTCTTCATTTCTGCTGTGTGTAAATGATGTTAGGAACATTGTAGCGCCTGAAGGCCTCTTTCAGTCACATCCACCCAAGCGGCATTGTCTGTATAATTAATTGTGAGCTATTCAACAACCCAATTCTAGGAATATTAGTGCCCTCTGTCCTGGTTTACATTCATGGGTATGACTTAGCACTGTGTCCATTCTAATAGTAAGCAAAGAGTCACAATATAACAAGCTAAAGACTTCAGGTGTACAAGAAGCTCTATGAGCTTTCACTACAGATTCCCTTCTCAAAACAGTCAAATACATTTGATAGACTGAGAAAGCTATTAATTAACTTTCATTCACAAATGCTGCAAAACTTTCCAGCTAGATAAGTAAATACAAAAAATGTTGACTTATAGAATGTTTTTTTCTACAACCACTCCGAATAGCCAGAATGATGTGAATTGCTTCGTCTCATGAGTGGACCCGCCCCAGTCAGCACCTTTTTTGCTAAGATCGTATTAACAGTCACCATGGCAGATAGCAAGTTGAATGATTCCAAAGAGGCCATATTGCCTTTCATGTATCGCAATTACACCTGCACTCAGGCAATAATGAGAAAAACAGTTGTTTCATGTGAAAAGCAGTAAAAGATAAATCTGAATGATTCCAAAGAGGCCATATTGCCTTTCATGTATCGCAATTACACCTGCACTCAGGCAATAATGAGAAAAACAGTTGTTTCATGTGAAAAGCAGTAAAAGATAAATCAGTACACCAGATAAATAGATCAGCCTCAGGGAAGTAGGTTCTCTTAATGACGGAACAGAAAACTTAAAATGACTTTCTTGGCACTTCTCCTTCCAACCTCGCCCACCGACAGACTTCATGCTGTCTTCTGAAATGCTGACCCTCATACACTAAACCATGGCTTGGACCTGCACCACATCTATTTTGTCTTTTACTCCCCCACCCTGCCCAACTCTAGCCACCCCACACAAAATTGAAATATCCTCACCACAAAATCAGGAGATTCCTCGAACCACGGTCTTTACTTTGACTGACCTCCCCCCACCACCACACTGATCCTTTTTATAGGCTTGATTTCTTTGTATGCATTCCAAGTTTATCCAATAGATTTATTACAACTCTCTAACTCCCAATCTCGATTTAGATGTCCGTATATAGGTTTTCCTAAATCATGTCCTTATATAGGCACAATTTGCATTACCCTTATTTAGGCATAGAATCCCAATCCTTATTTAGGCATTAGCCATGCTATCCAAATACAGACAGTCACCTACATCCGTCCATCCCGTCACGAGTTTTTAGAATCCAGACCCTTTTGGGACTTTCCCTAGCTAGAATTATTGATTTCTCCAAGAACTCATCTATTATGAATGAACTACTATTCCTTAGGGGTTCATTCATGACGTCTTCCTCTGCCCGACTTTACGTCAATGCTAACATTCCTAAGCACTTTCCAGGTATAAATATACCTTCCCTTACCATGGCAAACCATAGCTCGGCTGCACAGCTCGATACGGCTTGCCACGGCAAGTTCGGAAGGAATTCGAGTCCCCGCCTGACGACGTGACCAGACGCTATCATCCCTGCTCACAGAGAATCCAGCTTCCAGTGTTCCGACTCCCTTCGCGGGGTGTTAGAGTTTGAGCACCGGAAAGAGATTCCCACCTCTCTCATTCTAAGGTATGGAGCTGACTAGAACCTAGAGGGACTCTTGGTCTATGCAAAACTATAGCTTACCATACTATATAATACAGCACCTATTTATTACCTTGTACTACAGTTAGGTACACTGGGGTAGAACTATTTCGAAGCATCAGACGCGTATCCACTTTTTAGCCAATGTTATTTATGTATGTGTATATGAATAGATGTCATAGCTAGAAGACTATGCTAGTGCAGTATTATTTCTTCTTACGCTGTACGTATTATATCTTGTATACTGTCTTGCGATTGTAACAGCTCATCTCTCTTACACGAGAAACAAGACTGTTCAATAAATCCATTTTATTGAAACGCCTGTCTATCTATTTCTGTGCAACTCTGAAGAAACTAAGCATGCACGAATGACTGAGTGAAACGGTTATCTGTTTCCACGATTCTGAGACATTTTCCGATTCTAAAAGGAAACAAAGTTGTCATGTTTATGCGGTTGCCAGAAACTACTCCCTTCTTGTTTATTCAAGGAGTTTCTTGTGGCCTCGGAGTTAGATGGCACACAAAGTAATTAAGTTTAATGTACTCGATAGAGGCATACTGACCTCAGTCCTATGCCACAACTATAGTGTATATTATTCCAATGCGCAGAGCCTATAAGGTAAATAGGAACTACGCTACAGACCGTTGCGAAGTTCCAACTTTGCCCTTCAATCTCTTCCTCAAGGATCAACCCTTCTACCATTTACACACATCCCAACCCTCGCTCCACAGAAGAACCAACAGGATACTCCCTTCAGCTCTGCACAAGGCATTAATAACCTAACTGTCGCACCAGATTCACGCTCCATTCTTTCTATGTTCCCATATTTCCCTAGATTGAACCTCTTCAACACGGAGGAATCTTGTCCCTCTACATGGCTCTGAGATCTCCACAGCAATACCGGACATATAACCTGCAGTGCAGACCAACTACTGCTTCAGAACAAGAAAAGAACAGCTTAATTGAGTTCACCTGCTCAGCCACGAACCTCTCAGCATTTTATCTTCCAAGCTCAACATCCTACTCAAGAAGGTGGGACTGCTGTGCACCAAGCTTACTCAGGCGAGTCAACATCAGAGTCTCACCTACCACATTTCTCACAGGAGGGATGCCAATTGTGTCCCATCCTCTAAAACGCTGGAGTGCTGCCACCTGCTCAAGATACTTCCTTAGCCACAATTAAGATTCTTTGGTAATATCTGGGAAGCATAGCCAGGATGCCAGCAGCCCTCGGGGACTTACCTGGCTGAAGAGAAGACATCACCTGTCCAAGCCCCTCTATAGAGATTTTGTTCCTCACTAGTCTTACTTCGGAGAGGATAGCTGTTTCATAGGCATGTCTAGAAATACATGCAAAATCTCTAAAGGCTAAGGCCTGACATTCAAAGTATAAAACACTATAGAATAGAAGAAAGAATATACGATAGTGCCTGTCGCTCTGTGACCAGGGTTCTCACATTTCTACCTACATGCCCGTTTGCCTATTCGTGTTTGCTTAATCAACGGAGCAGTTTTCCGGCCTACCCGACATGAGAAATCCTCACACCTTTTCCTATCCTCCTTTGTCACGTGTTGCTTCAGGGTCTGATAAGTGTGCACCAAGAGCAGCAGAATTGCCTAGTCACCTAAAGCACAGTACTTAGGAGTCAAAGATCAGTTAAGCACGTCTCTAAGAGCTTCACTGCCTTCTTTCTAGACTTCCTCAACCTCATAGCAAACAACATCACTCATCCTCTAAATAACAGCCTGAAATACTCCCACACCACAAACTGCGATTCAACAGAACCCACTATTCTGAAAGTACAAGTCAATCTCTCCTGAAAGAGATTGATAAAGGCATCATCCGTCAGCCACAAAGTACTATAACTCCACATACTACCACTGAAAGCACCAGTACACCCAATCCTGACCTCAACCAGAAAGAGATTAGAGAGATCAGACATAAGAATAGGAGCCTTGTATATCAGTTGAACATCCGATAGAGACAGAAAAAGTAATTAAGGTAGGAAAATGATCTGTGAGCGCCTGAAAAATATATTCCCATAAAGGTAGCCCAAGGACTTAAAGCAGATGTGGAGTGAGTCCAATGTGAAGGAAGCTGCTACGGCCATGCCATCAATTTCCCAGACCATGATCCTCTTAGAAGTCCCATCCTAGGAAGCAGTCTGCATAAGGCCTCTAGCAAGATAGACTATTAAGATATGTAGGAACTGGGGGGTGCATAGACATTATGGTATTTCAAAACGTGGCCTTCCAAAAAAACTGTACCCTAAGTATCCATCCAAGTTTTAAAATTGTGAGAGTTTTCTGACTCTTTTGAAACCAGCATAATAAACAGAAGAAAATCAAGCCCATCCCAGAAAGACAAGTGTCCAGGTAAGTCACACGGAGGAGCAGGACGTATGGGAAACTCCCTACTATTAAGAATAGATCCCTCTTGATTAACCTATTCACATTCCACAACAAAACTCATAGAAGAGGTAAGCTGTACGTCCTGTGACAGGTGTCATTCAATGGAAAGAGTTTTTCAGACCCACACAGTTTATGGTCATGTAATGCTATTGCAGTTATTTCCTGTGAAAATGACAACAAATAAATCTGCAAACATTCAACACACATTATACTTCAGTTAATATAACATCCGTCAAGAAATTACAGAGAAGCAGTCTCCTCCGGCAAAGAAGGAGAAAACACTCTGAAACAACCCACATTATAAAGGTCAAAAACGGAACCTCTAAGCAAAATAGAGGACATCAGTTTAAAGGCATCGGACACCTTAAAGCTTTAGGAAAGGCCAAATAAAGCAACAAGTATGGGAATATAATATAGATGAACATGGTGAGATATGGGCAGAAGGGCACAACACGGCCACACTGTGAATGTTCATACTCTGGACATCAGCACATAAGCAGAGGGACAGGCCAGTATACGTAATCATCCCCGCAGAGGCAGGCCCTTCTGCAATTGACTGACAAGACCAGGGCAAGTCAAGCATGGTGGTAGCTGTGGAGAAAAGCAAACTGATGGCAGGATATTTTAGGATTTATTCAGTGGCGGTGCCTCCAAACGAGCGGAGGAGCATTGCACACACTGCTGCATAGAAAGCTGGAAAAATAAAATGGTAATAAAAATAATTTTACTACCATTTTGCTTTTCCAGCTTTCTGCCGAACAAAGAGGGCAGGGCGGGCCAGTGGTCACCGCTGCAGATCGGTCGCAATGAGAGTGGCCTGCTCACTTTGAAGTGCGCATGTTGGTTTGGCCAGCTACCTTGCTACGGCCAAACCAACATGTGCAGTTCAAATTCTCCAATTCAGTTGTCTCAGACAGCTGGGTTGGAGAGCAGGCACAGGGCTCCAGGATGTCTTTAGGAGCGCTGACGCAGCCTGCTCCATTCAATCCAGACACTACTCTAAGAAGCTTCTGGATTGGATAAGGTGCAGTTGGTTTTCCTGCGTCCTGTGCGAGGAGGATTAAGAACAACAGGCTTGAGAGCGGGAGGACGTGCTGTACGGTAAGTGAAACATTTTTTCTTTTTGTTGCTTTCCTGACTCGCTGTGAGATTGATCGAGTGCTTCTGTGTGGGAATATTTATGATTGTGACTGTATGTGTGTGAGCTTGATTGTGTGTCTCACAATTTAATGTCACCACCGCCGCTGGATAAGGAGTCTGCAGAAGTTGCAAAATAAAACGACCACCATCTTGTATGCCCAAGCCATGCCCTAGAGGGAAGCATTTTTAAACTTGTCTATATCATACATCAAGCTGTACTTTTCTGATGCTCTAAATATCTTAGTGAGAACACGATTATCTTGTGCGGAGAACGACTCCTTTGGACAAAAGACTACCTGCTTCTTGACACACTAGGATTAATAAAAATATTAATAATAATCTTGAAAGGTGCACCAAAAGGTGTGGAACTCCAGGTCACAGACTGTAGGAGGGCGGAATCTGACTTCATGGTTGCCCCCACTTTTTTCCTGGTGTTTGAATGGTTTTTGACTAGTCTGGCTGGGATCCTGCTATCCAGGACCCCAGCCTAACTGCTTACTCCCTTAAATGACTGGTGTGCATATTAGATGCACTAGTGATTGGATACTGTGGTACCTTATGAGCCCTAGTATATGGTACCCTAGGTACCTAGGGCATAGGTACTTCACAGACCTACCAGGGGTTGAAGCATGTATTATGCCACCCCTGGGAAGCAGACTAAATCTGACACCACAGGCCTGCTACTGCAGCCTGGGTGAGGTAGTGTTAGCACTCCTCACAGAGGTATAGGTTTCTATATCTCACCATACACACACATATAAACCTATCAGCCACCCCTATGGCAGGCCCCATCAATCCTGAGGGCAGGGTGCTTGGTTTACAATGTGAGGGGGTGGCTCTGCCTGAGCAGGGCCCCTCTACAGCTGGCAGAGTCTATTCTCTATGGCTGTTTGTGGATGCGGTTAAGCCATATACTCTTAAGAGCATTATAATGCTAACTTTGGAATGACTGCATCAAAACATGTCGGGTTTGGTGTCAAACAACTTGGAATCATACCCCCACATCAGTCCATGATGTGGGAGCATGATCCCACCCTTCTAGAAGGGACGACATGTACCCACTGTAGTAAAACGACAGAAATCTGAAAGAGCCCTGGCATCACAAAATGGATGCCACCAGCACAGACACTGGGCTGCCCTCCTGCTGCTGACTGAAACTCGCAGTGGAGGAAGCCCAACAAAAGGCATACTGTCACAGGGAGGTGTCACCACCTTCCAGACAGGATTTAGTGTATTGGAGCTGGGTGGGTGCACTTCTAGAGTGCTTTGAAGTCCTGCACTGGGGGAGCAGTAGGCTCCTTTGTGCATATGCCAGCTCAAACCGGTTCAGGGGCTACCTGTCCCTGCTCTGGCGTGAAACTGGACAAAGGGAAGTGGGTGTAACCACCCCCTACCCAGACTCTGCTAGAGGAGTGGTCATAGAGCTAGTCCCTCCCCTATCTTCACTGTAAGATAGCAAACCTTGCCATTGCAAAGCAGATAACCCTGGACAACGCTCTACAAAGAAGAATCCTGGCCCTTCGACGTTCCACTACCTTTAGAAGACAGAAGAATCTCCCTTGAAGTCAAGGAGTGACTCCCCTGCTTGGCAGGCACCAAAAACCTTAATCAACGGTCGCAAACTTTCCCGCTCGAGTTCGAAGTCCCTGCAGCCCCTGAAGTGGATTTCCTGACTTCGACGGCCATTGTGAGTCCCCAGCAGAGCTGAGGCGAGTGGACCCCACGAGTGACGAGGAACAGCAATACCCGGGTACCGTGCACTATTGTCGAGTGCAACCCCTTCACGACGTTCTACGAACTTGTGCTTTGGACCACTTGTGGCCCAAGCCTCCAGCAGGTTTTACAGCGAAAATCAGAGGCCTACCCCGTCCCGAGTGACCGTGGGCTCCTGTGAAGCATTTCCTCAAGAGGCGTCTTCGCGATCCCTTGCCCGTTGGCTTGAGGGTCCCCCGAAGACTTTCTTATCGACTCAAAGGGCTCCCCTGGTTGCTCCAGGCCTGCCCTCACTCACCCTCGCTGGGCGAGTCCCTCAGACCTTGCTGGTCTGCACCATCGACTTTCTTCACTCTACACGAGACTTGCTGTTGCCAAGGCTTGTTGGCTCCAATCCGGTTGCCGACACCGCAGTCAGCTGCAGACGTCGTGGGACACTCCGAATCCAGCTGCTGGTCATCGTCGATCCTTCCTGGACCTCGTGAGCGAAGAGTCAAAACACCCTTGATCACCTGAAATCACCCGACATCCGTGGGCATCCATCTTCCTGGCCCCGGGTCACTGGCAAGTGACTGTCAACACTGTCCCTTCAATTTTCAGGTCTTCAGCATCTAGAATCCACCCTTGGATTCCACCGGACACTTCTTCAGTGGACGCAAGCAGCAAATCTTCTTTGGTCTCCATAGAAAACAGCGACGCGACCTGACACCAAAAGACACCTATGCACCCGGCTTCCCTGGGTGAGGTAACTCGTGCACTCCGGTGCCCTAGTGTGTGTTGGCCCTCGAATTACTCACCTTGTAAGTGGCTTGCTTGTAAGTGGCTTGCTTGTAGAATTTCTCGAAGTACCCTAAAACTTTAAAAACAAAACTGCGACTTGCTCCATTATAATCAATAGGGAACCCACTGCTGTGTTCTCACACTGCATGCGTCTCCCGTGGGTCGATTACTTACCTGCTTTCACTGCAGTGGTGAAGCCCCAGCGATTTTACAGGCCCTAGGCCTCGTCATTTTGCAAGTCGACTTTCCTAACCCATTTTTTAGGTCTCGCTGGCGTTGCAGCGCGAAGCGCTGCCGCCAACGAGTACTATTATTGCCTAGTTGCCTCCCAAGGGAGACAGATCGGGGCACGCGCAGCGATCGGGGTCTGTGGACGCGCAGACGCACACACAGACACACGCGCGCGCACACACCCCGCCGCTGCCGACCCCGGCTGCCTAACGCGCGCGCGCACACACCTCATTGCTGACTTGCTCTACGGAGACGGCTTGTTATATGATCTTTTCCAGGTAGTGGATTTAATTCTAGTGTTGGTGTGACGTGCATTCTGTTTCTGTAGATTCAGATTCCCGGCGTGTGCTTAACTGCATGCTTGGTAATGATGGCGGAAAAGCGAACACCCTGGAAGTCACTGTTGACAGTTATGATTTTTAAATGAATTGTGATTAACGCGAGGCAGCAGAACATACATTAATGCATTCTTTTTATTATTAACAACATAGCCTGCCCCAGTGCTTTCGATTTTTGCTCGATTTCAGTTCATACTTTATTTGTTGAAAGGCAGTGAAAAGTTAGAATATTAAAGCATTTAGAGTTGTTTTTACTTTTAATACAGGCTACGACTATAACCACGTGCAACCATCGCAGTTTGATGAAACGTGTCCTATTTTCCAGTCACGCGCATGGCATACTGTTCACCCAGAGCTGCAGCTCCTAGCGTTTGTGGCAGTTCTTGGCACATCAACTTGATTTTTGCGAGACTCGTACCAGAGTGAGTTCCTCTTGGGCAGGAAGCTCGTCTTGATTGCCTGACCCAAGCTTCCTGTGTAGCAGTTTCAAGTCTCAACACCACTCAAAGATTCAGCTTTCAGAGTGAAGTACAAGCTTCGAGACAGTGCTCATTCATTTACAGCATATCACCGAAGAAAACTAACAAGCAGGGCATGGTTAGTCTTTCTCTTTGTTTCTATCTGTAGTTGTCAACTGTTAAATTATGGGCATTTGTGTGGTGCTTATTTTGCCATATTTTTGGTCTTGGGCATTTTTCGGCAGTCTGGTGACTTTACATAGGGCCCTTTATTACCATAGCAGACCGTAGTCTCATTCTGCTGAAGATATTGTATGGATTTCATGTTCTGGTTACATTCTTTGGTTGGAAGTCTTTTTCATCGAGCTGTGTGTATGTGATGTTTGTATCGCCTGTGTTGGCAGGGTGGACTCTCGTTTTATTTTGCATGGTTTCTGAATCTACTTGTTAGAGATGCCTCTTGGGCTGTCTAAACCTTTGCAGTTAGTTTCTAAAAGACTTTCTCTCGCTACATTTTTGTGGAGAATGTGTTGAAAGTTCCTAATACTAGCCCAATGGAGCAGACACAGCCCATTGTTGCTACCCGGTTGGCATGAAAACAGTCTTTAAAACAAAAAAAACAAAAAAAATATTCCTAAGTATTTCGGCTGACCTGAAGACCTGGTTAACATGATCATGTGCTGTAGCCCCAGTGAAAGTATTGATTTCAAAAGACTCCTTTTTATTTCCTCCCTTTTTGATCCAATCGCTTGTCTAGAGTACAGAGTACATAACTGAAGTAGTCTGTGAGTTTGTAGAGTACTGATGTCTCTATTTCACTCCATTATGTTAATGGGGATGTCCAAAATTAATTTCCTGTGAAGAGTGCCTGACTTTGAAGTTTGTTTGGGTCGAAATCATAAACGTTATTGTGAAACTTAAATGTGCTCTTTGTTGCCTTTCCGACTCTTCAGTGTTTTAAGTAATAGATTATAAGTTTGACATGGCAGCAGGAAAGATAGTTGTTATTCAGTTGTTTCGAAAGTAGAAAGGGGTAATATATAGTGCTTTTATAATAAAAACCATTATAACCTGTTTTATATGTTTAGGCTCCTACAGATGTTGCCCATTTATATTGATATAAGTGATTACCCGCTTATAGTGATATGTTATTACCCAATTCAGTGGTAATAATTATATTGACTTCACAAGGATGAAAGGTTAGGCTTAACTTTCTGGGGTTCGAACCTATGATTTAGGTAGTGTTTCCTGGGTGTTCTTTTGTTATATTAGTGAGTTTTGTGTTGTGTTAGCATGTCCCGCTTGTTGTTTGCTATATTTTTTATCTGAGTTTTGATTGCATGCTTCTTGTATGCAATGAAGAGGTGTCCATAGGAAGTGATGCGACTCGTTTGGCAGTAATTTGAGGCACAATTGTCTATATGTTACTGATTTTATTGCCCTGAAGTTTTTTTTTAACCAGATTGAGTTTGGAGCTCAATTTTGGTGGTGGAATTCAGTTAAATTTTTTCCTCTGCTCTATTATCTATCATGTGTTAACATTTTCCTTTTAAGGTTTTTGCTAGAGGATGTCTTGGGGAATATTCTTCAGAAGAACTGTACCAGATTACTGCCCAGTTTAATTCATTCATTAGCTTTCGAGGGCATGATGTTATTCCTTTTAATAGTGGAGAGAACTGCTTGGGTTGGTTTGTAGATTGATGTTCCCAGTGCAGTTCTGTTGGTTGGGCACATTGATTTCAGTCGTTTGTATTGCCACCTGAATAATTGATTCTGTGTCTGTTGGAAGAGTTACTACAAACATACAAGTTTTTTTTTGTGGAGTTGTTGAAGGCCTCTTCTAAAGTACCCGTGTTGTCCCTTTTTGTATTTTTGGATTATGTTTGCTCCTTGTTTTGGATCTCATAAGGCAGTAGTCTCTTCCTAGGTTTTCCTTCTTTGCTTTTAGATGACTACCAGTAATATTTTAATGTATTTCTTTCAAAGGCTGAAGGAAGGCAAAGATGTGGTGTTGTAGGAACAGCAACAGGCTACTTCATAGATATGAGGTTGAATATCAAAGGGAAAATGCCACTGTCCAGTTTAGCCTGCTTCAAAATGTTCATTTGAATTAGTATTACAATATTGTTGTCTCACAATATTTTCAAACAAAATCTTGCAATTTTGGATGATTGATATTAGTAGTAAGTACATATCCAATATTTGACCGCTTAAGTCCTCTTCTGTAGACAGTTATTAAAAGAAATAAATAGTTTTTTTTTTTTTTTAATTATCAGCTAGAAGGAGTTGTATCTGTCTATCAGCAAAACCTGTTGTTTCTAGTCTAGTTTATACCTCAAGTTGACTTTTGATTGGATGATTTTACTGTCTATCTGTTGTCTGTTCTTGACTTGTTGGCTTTTTTCCATATACATGCATTCATCTGGCAAAAGAGCATTTTAGTTTTACATTGTTGAAAGAATTGTATCCCTCGACTGCTTGCTTGAGGTGATTCTTTTATTGTTTGATACAGGAACTTTATAGTAGTGTATGTTTTCTTGCTCCCCATGTTTTGGCCTACCCAGTGTGCTCTTCATCCTCCCCATCTGATACTCACCCCCTTTATTTCATTTTTCCCCCCATTCTGTTCCCTGTTTCAATTTTTTTTCCCCAAGAGTCCTGCCGGTGCTAAGTGCTGTTGGGTCACTCACTTTCTTTTTAGCACTTCGTGTGAACCCGTTTTTTGCAGCTCTGACATGACTGTCAATCACGTTAGGATGGTAAGTATAATAAAAAAAAAAATTGTTAAGATTCCTTATGACAGATGCCTCTTGGGCTGTCTAACGTTTGCAGTGAGTTGCTGGGAAGATCTTCTATTGCTTTCATCTTTGTGGAAAATGTGTTGAAAGTTCTTAGAATAGCGCAGTGGGGTCACAGATGCATGCATGTACAGCGACAGCCGTCTTGAAATGGCATTTCTTCATTACAAATTCCATTTTAGCGTTGGCTGCCTTGTGTGCACATGTGTATTGATGCATGCATTGACATACTAATGTTTGTTTAAGTAATATAATATTAAAGGTACATAATGTGTCAAGTTGTTACTTTTTAGGTCTCGATAGCGTAAGGCTGCGCGCATGCGCAGTCTCCCTGGCGATTTAATGAGATGTGGGTATTTTCTGTAAGGGGCATTAAGCCCCACCCCTCTTTTCCATTGGCTGGCGTCACCGTTTATGCTAAACGGTGGCCAGCCATTGGAAAAAAGGTGTCGGGGACGTATTTGCTTGCCTTTCTGAGCCGTCCCATTTGGACGGCCTGGCCTGCTTTGCGTTCGTCGCAAAAGGTTTCTTATCTTTATGGGGCCAAACACATGGCCCCATAAAGACAAGAAACATTTTGGCAGGCGAGAAAGCCGAGTAAATACGTCACCCCCTCCCTTTTCAGGTTGAGCAAGGAGGAGGGTGAGTGTGTGACGTGTGCAGCGTTCACTGGTAATGTACCTCCTCTTCTCCGTAACAATGCCGGAGGAATGCTCTCGACGCGCTGGCATGATGTGGTAAATTCTCCTCTCAAAATCTGCTACTTGTGGCTTGTATTTTCGGAAGATGGCTGTGTGGCATGTTATGTGCGCAGCAAAACATCGAAAACGTATATTGTTACCCGCCAGGCTGTTTGAAACCAGCCCCCTGCTTACAAATAGGCTGGCGTCTCGTAGGTACAGATTTAGGTGCCATTCCTTCGGAGCGGCTTGCATAAACTCGCATTCATTTGGGGTTGAATTTATTTGCTGGAATCCTCAAAGTACGCGTGTACTTTCACCGCAACAGAAAGGACGTGTCTCGAGTAGATCTCAAATTATTTTCCGAGGAGACCATGGTGACATATGGTAAACACACCGTGACGTGCAATGGAAGGTTTTGCACAGTTTGTGGCTAGGTATGCGGCAGCCGAGTTGCCATATTTTAGTGCTTGGAGACTTGTTGATTCGGGCAATGGCGCAAGCTTGTTAACGTGCTTGTTGTTTGTTCTGCCTCCTCGCCAAGGAGAGGCGAAGTTCGCAAACAACATTTTAAAAATACTTTATGCTTAAAATGCATAAAATATTGAAAGAAACGCGTTTGCTGAGCCGTGCCTTTATATTGTAATACGCCGCTCGACAAACTCTGTTGGGCATTCTGCAAGCCCCGCCTCATAACTGCAACCTGAAGGGTTCTGCCAATATCGGCGCCGCACAGGAAACGGCACTTGCAAAACGGTCGAGATAAGGTATTTATTTATTTTTCAAGCATATTTTTTCTCCACCCGACTTCAGTGCCTGCTCCTAATATGTTTCCCTCACGCACCCTTTTCCCTCCCACAGCTACTCTTCTCCCACTCAGCTCACAGCCTCATTGTAATACATTTTAGTATGCCTCAGGCTGTAAGCGCACTGTGACACACTGGAGTTATTGAGTCACTGTGCCAGTAAGTTCCCACATTGCACCCCTATCTACTCTTCGGTTCATCCACAGACACCCCTAAACACCACCCACAGGGTTTGTTGCTCCTAAAGCCACTTGCTTTCTCTGACCACTCTTTCCAAGTCAGACCTGAGCAATCAATCCATCCTACGCTGTGTTCTCAGAACCAAACGCACTGAGGACATAGCGAGCCAGGCTCTTCTTAGAGCCCTAATCAACAAGCATTTGCATTGCAATAGGGCTCGCTTTCGCAATAATTTAAGCTATTAGCATTGTAAATGACTATGCCTTTTATTTGTGTTTTAAAAACCAACACCTAAATAAAAGGCATTGTCATTTACAATGCCAATAACTCAAACTCACGTAAATGCGCGACCTATTGCATTGCAAATGCTTGTTTTAGTATATGGTCTGGTACGCCGCTAGGGCCCCAGCCATATTTGTGCTTAACTTATTGTGAAACAATGATATTTGAATGTGTTCCTGGCTTCTAATCTCATAAAGAGATTAGTAGAGTGTGTCTAGAAATAAATACATATAGATTTGATATTACACCTGTGTGGTGTCCTTTCATTTGGTAATTCAAGAGATTATAAGGTAAAACAAGCTGCTTTACATTCCTCTAAGACTTAGCCTGAAGGCTGCTCTCAGCAGCTACCACTAGGATAGCTTTCTTTAACAGGTTGTCTTAAACCTATCTACCATAAGAGTCGAATAGGACTGGTGCAAGGTGGCCACTATAACTAGTGACCAGCATATGCCAGGCCAACTTCTCACACAGACCATCAGGAAAACTCAGTCCTAGGGTACTTCAAAAAAAGAACTGAAAATACTCTTGTTACAATGCTACTTCTGTGAAAATCTCTCTCAATGCTGCTTGTCTTTCGAAAGAGGTACTAAGTTCACCAATGTTTTGGCTCCACTGTATAATATTGATGCAACACGCATTAGCTAAAACATGTACGAGTTTACACTATATATTATTAAACCACACATTACATGTTCGACTATGTGTATCATAACTGCTTATGTAAAAAAATGTGCTTCCACCCACTGGTCTTGCCCACTATATACAAAACTGATAAATAAACATCTGAATGTATAAGCGGATGGTCCAAATTAATACTGATAAATCAGTTTCAATGATATTGAGTGTCCACAATGGTATAAATACTTCAAAGAGTTAAC
Organism: Triturus cristatus; assembly: GCF_964204655.1. Lineage (NCBI taxonomy): Eukaryota > Metazoa > Chordata > Amphibia > Caudata > Salamandridae > Triturus > Triturus cristatus. Next base: position 650,456,556 of record NC_140586.1, read on the forward strand.
CAGTGATCTTTTTGAGACCAGAAGAAGAATCGGTTGAAGAGATTTACTTAATTCCACCCTAACCACATGCCAAAAGCCATGGTAGTCTCCTGCACTAATAACCTGCATCGATTTTTGGATACGGATACCTAATAAGAGTAGTTTTGAAAAGTACTGTTTTAATCCTAAACTTTCTTTTTTAACCTCAACATACAAACCAATATATATTAACTTATTAATCGAATAGTAGTAAATCTTTTCTGTGTTTATGCACTTGTATCAAACCAGCTTCTAGGTACATTGCAGGTGTTCCTTCCACGTGGTGTGTCAACTTAAAGTAACCAATTTAAATATTTTGAAATGCATTCCATGAAACATAAGCCAGCTGGCTGCAAGGTTTTATCTATTTTAGGCAATCATACTACCTTATATTCTATTGGTATGCAAAATTATCTAATTCATGAAGATTAGGATCAACATCAGACAAAATACTGGTTTTAAGAACCTTCAGACATTTTAAAAGTACCTTCATCAAAACACAAATATGCTGTTGTTCTCAATAGCAATACTCATCATAAGATTTAGAACCTTAGGTTTCACATAATTTGCCACCATCTTCTAAACTACATTTTGTGGAAGACTGTACATTGCTTTGACCTGTAACTAGAGACCTTGTGTACTCTTGGTAGGATTATTCACTTCAAGTTCCGTATTAATTAAATACTGCAACAGGTCTTAAGATTTATTTGAGAAATAAGCTTGTACATAGCACTTTGTAGCCTGATTTAATTAGGTTAATTACTGAAATTAGACAAACGTCAGGCTGTTTAAAACATGAAATATGGCCCTGGTGTTTTTATCTTGGCTTAATACAGTATTAAGGTAGTCTTTACAGACTCACAGCAATCTAAAAACTGCCTCTATTCAATGATAAATGTTGGTAAATCAATCACATTTCTAGCTCAATACTTTAAGCCAGATCAAATCTTTAGAACACATTCTTAAACCGGGTACTCAATCTTTTTTCTTTTCTTTTTTAAAGTAAGACCTAAGTGTTTTCTTGACATTAGGGCAGATTTATAAGCTTCCACGTTTCAAAGACAAATTTATCAAATGCAATGTTTAAATGTAAAAAAGGTGTAAATGTTATATATTTTCTCTGATGAAATGTTTGTCGAATATAAGAGTGTTAGTAATACTCCACTTAAAGTTCACTTTCATTACATCTACAGAATCTAAAAAAGTTATCACGGGATCATGGTCAACTATGAAAAATAACACTATTACAAATTTTATAGAGTGCAATTAAATGGTAGATTGTGAAGACATTATCAATCCAATAGATACACCATCATGAGCTGTTTGAAAAATAAACAAAGAAAGGAAATTATCTTTGTCAATATTTCAAATTACCCTTGTATGAGACAACCCTCAATTTAACAAAAAGCTCTCTGGAAAGCATGTTGGGTTTTTCTCGGGAGCAAAGTTTAATTTTTAGTTTGTATCTAAAAAGTTGCCAACCATTTGATTACACTCTCAATATAAGACAGCCTGATTATATTCAAGTAATTTAGCTAATGGAATGTTATGATTTTGGTGGGCTGTAAATGATTAAAATGGATAAGTGTGCACTAAATAATATCTCAATATTACCAGCCAAAATCGGTTTCATCAGACCTACTCACAGTAGCTAAAACACTGAAAGAAGGAAAGTACTTTTTAATCAAATTTAACTTATATCCAGAAAGTCAGCAAATATATTCAGTTTTATAAGAAAGGGGTCTAAAGGGACCACTAGGATTATACTTGTAACATACAGTCAATTTACTTAAAATGCCACCCATGTCAAGAGAAACGATGAACATCAAACTGAAACAAATAAAGATGCCCTGATAAGCACCAGATGCCATGATATTCTGCAGCTAACTCTTTACAGTTTGATGATCCCTTGGGTTCTTCAACTAGTTTGTATGCAGAGATGGCAAAAAGTCACTCCCCAGCCAACTCTGCACCAACTGCCAGTGAAAATTCCAGCATAGGTAATGCAATTCCTGGGCTCCAAGAGAACTGCCAACCGTACTAGGCTTGTACTCTCCTTCCCCCATGTACTTTATAGATATCATAGGTACTTTCGGCTGCCACTGATTACTGATATATGGTACCCTACATCTGTTATTTAAAGAACTATAAGAGCAGGGTTCTACTGTAAAGGCTGGGAAATCCCACAAAATTTTACTTATCTCTTTTTTTGCCTTTACCCGACTGCTGATACCCCCTACATCAAATGTCACAAACTATGACCCCCTGTTGCCCTGGTGGCACTTCATTAACTGTACTCCTAAATGCTGATCTGCCGTTGATGCAATTCACCTGGCTGTGCAAGCCTTGCCGCCCATTTACTGCCAGTGCTGCTACTCTGCCCAGTGGCCAGGCCAATTTATATGCAAGAGTTTTTTGGATCTCTACTGTGCAACGATCATTTGATTAAGCGGTTTGAAAAGACCTTGGAATTTTCCTTGATGTTACGTGATACAAAGGAAAATTCCGGTCCAGCTTCTCTCACAGGCTTGCAAATTTCTTTCTCAATTACTGTGGTCCTCTCTCTTCTTGATAGTGTACTCAGGTTGGTGTCTCCTCACTTTCTATCAACGCCATATTTGAATGAAATCCATGCTCATTCGAATAATCCTGAAGATCTTTTCCTGCACTGGACATTACTGCAGGGTGCTCTGTGGAATTTGGGGCAGTCAGATAGCGTTGGAATTTAAAGATACTGCCGACAGTATTCTTTTTGTATCCAACTTTGTTTTATTTAGAAAAAGAGGTGAGCTCAAAGTACACAGCTGTGTGCCTACAACCAACCTGGCCGGCAGCGGACAAAATCAAATTCCATTTTACAAAGGCCTTACTGCCTAACATATCGCAGGTTTTCCCCCCCTTCCAATTCACTGCCATCAGTGTGTCATACTCCGGAGGCCCACCACCCCGCATCCCACCCAGAGCCGTGTGTATGCCCGATGCGGGGGCTGATAAGGCATGTGTACCTGGTGGTGCCCGATAATCTCCGACACGAAACTCGCAGCTGAGGGCAACCCTGTCACTAAGCCGGGGCTGCAGCGTGTTGCGCGGGTACACAATGTGTGAGGTAGCTCGTGTGTGGCGGTGTAGCGCCCCGATGTAAGCGCGCAGGGTCGGAAGGGGTTGGATAGAGGCGCGTCGCGCCACCGCGCTGAGTTATCAAGGCCCTAGTAACGCACTTAACCTCTACACGTCCTGAAGGCAGGACAAACTTAAGTAAACAGAAAGCGGGGGGGGGGGAAAGTGGCGGGGGGAGGGGGAGGGCGGCGGGGGAGGGGGAGGCAGCACGGCAGTCCTCGCAGCGGTGTGGAGGGGGAGGCCCAGGTCTAAGGGACGAAGCCTGTGGGGAAGTATGTCTGCACCGTGGTGGGGTCCGGCCCCGGCTAGCCCACCCGCAGCTAGGAACCCCCCAACGTCGAGGGTGTCAATGCCCCCGGCCGTGTGAGAACCTCAGAACGCGTCTGAGATATCTCGTCGTCGAACAGTTTCAAGGCCCGCAGTCTCGGCGGTGTCATTCGCGCGTGTTCTATCCTGCCCAAGTGGGCCACCAAGGGAGACCAGAGGGTCTTAAACCTGGTGTCTCTAAACTGAAGGCGGGCTGTAAGCAGTTCCATCGCCAGCACCTGCCAGAGACGAGTGAACCACACGTTGACAGACGGTGGCTCCGCCTTCTTCCAGTACACCGCCACCGTTTGCTTTGCGGCGCTTAACATATGAAGGCTCAGGTGCCAATCGCGGCCTGTCATTGCCCTTCGCGACGTCGGCCGAAGGCCCAAAATAATCGTGAGGGGGTCCTCTGGCAGGGGGTAACCAAGCACCTTCTTGATGTGGCTGAGGACTTCCTTCCAATAGATAGTCAGACTCGGGCACGTCCACCAAATATGGATAAAGTCTCCTGGTGCTTGGGCACAGCGCCAGCACAGCGGGGACACCTTGGGGAACATTTTCTGCAATCGGACAGGGGTGTAGTACCACTGGGTCATCACCTTGTAGGCTGATTCCTGTTGAGGAATGCTGCGGAAGGTTTTGGGGATGTCGCTCCATAGTCTTGTCCATTGGGCGGGATTAATCTCGGAGCCCGAAAGATTCTGCCAGTGCTCTTGGTACGGGTGTAGGCCTGGCCGCTGAGAATGCTGAAGCACTTTATAGACTCGAGAGACTAGGCCCTTGTAGGAGCCAAACGTACGCGCCAAGTGTTCAAACTGGGTGAGAGGTCTCGTGGCCGCCTGCATCAGCGAAGAGCCCTGCACCCAATGCCGAAGCTGAGCATATTGGAACTTGTCCCCGTCTGCCAGCCCAAAGTCCCTTTGACATTGCTGGAAGGATTTGAAGGCCCCTCCCTCGAAGAGGTCTCGGATCGTCCGGCAGCCACTCTCCGTCCAGTTCTCGAAGTATGGCGCGCAGCAGGCCGGCGGGAACTGGGGATTGCGAGCTAGAGGGGTGTGCGGTGAGGGGAAGGTGGTGAGGCCCCTGCGGACCGCCACTTTATCCCAAATCTCTAGGACCGTCCTAGTGGGGATCGCCATATACGCACTACGGTGACGCGCCGCCCGGGGCAGCCAAGCGTGATCCCAAATCGGGCGACAGGTAACCGCCCTGTCCATGTGGAACCAGATTTTCTCGCTTTCCCACGCCCCCCACTCCAGGACACATCGGAGGTGTGACGCCCAGTAGTACTCAAGTAGATTGGGACAGGCAAGGCCGCCTCTATCCCGAGGAAGCTTTAATATTTTGTTAGAGAATCGCGGCTTCTTACCTCCCCAGATAAAGGAGATCAAATCCCTTTGTAGCCCCTGGATGTAATGTTCCGGGATGGGGGTCGGCAGGGTCTGAAACAAGTAGAGAATCTTTGGCAGCACGGACATCTTAATCGCGTTGAGGCGACCAAGCCAGGAAAGCGGCAATGCCTTCCAGGTGCGCAAGTCATCTAGGACAGAGCGTCTGCACTCCTGCCAATTGGCCTGCGTCCAGGTGGCTAGGTCCGGCGTCAGGTTGAGCCCAAGGTATCTCACGGAGTCGCTCGCCCATTGATATGGGGTGCTCGTCCGCAACGTCGCTGCCTCCGTCTCCGGGATCGTGAGATTGAGCACCCAAGACTTGGCGTGGTTAATTTTAAGCCCGGAGGCCCGCTCATAGGTATGTAGCAACGAGTGCGCAGCTGGGAGCGAGGCGGAGGGCGAAGACAGCGTGAGGAGGAGGTCGTCAGCGAAGAGCGCCACTTTATGGTCACGTCCCCGAAGGGAGATGCCCTTGATGTCCGGTGACTGGCGAATGAGAATAGCTAAGGGTTCTACCACCAGGGCGAAAAGCAGAGGCGATAGGGGGCAACCCTGCCGCGTGCCCCTGCAGATGGGGAAAGGCTGTGTGAGTTGGCCGTTCACGCGCACCCGGGCAGCCGGAGCAGCGTATGGGGCCATGATGCGTGCCTCCATTTTGGGTCCAATCCCCACTTTCCGCAGAACCGCTCGAAGGAACTCCCAATCCACCCGGTCGAACGCTTTTTCAGCGTCTAGGGACAACAGGCAAGCCGGGATATTCCAATGCCTGGCCTTTCCCACTATGTGGGCAATGCGGCGAACGTTATCTGCCCCCTGGCGTTGGTGGATGAACCCCACCTGATCCGGGTCCACGAGGCGTGGGAGATGAGCACTAAGCCGTTTGGCAAGGATTTTAGTATAAAGTTTAAGATCCGAGTTCAACAGGGCTATGGGCCGGTATGAGGAGCAGAGGGTGTGGTCTTTCCCTGGCTTTGGGATGAGGGCAATCTCGGCCATCGCCATGTCCGGGGACGGCCCCCCCGAATCCGCGAAGGAGTTAAAGAGACGGTGTAGGTAGGGTTGCAGCTGCGGCAGAAAGGCACGGAAGAATGCCACCGGTAGCCCGTCCGGTCCAGGTGTCTTGCCAAGCGGAAGATCTCCCAGGGCTCCCGCTATTTCTTCCAGCGTGATGGGCTCCTCTAGGAGCTCAGAGTGGTGTTTACTCAGCGGTTCCCACTCACAACTACCCAGTGTCTCTGTGATCAGCGCAGGGTCGGGCGGCTCTCTCTCGTACAGGGAGGAATAATATCCATGGAACGCCCGAAGTTTAGCTGCCTCGGTGGTCACCCATGTTCCTCCCCCTCCCTGTAACTTCGCAATGTGGGCCTTTGCCGTCCTAGCGCGCAGCCGCCTTGCCAGCACCTTTCCCACCTTATCCCCACCGATGTAAAAGCGCTGCCGGAGCGCGAGAAGTGCCCGTTCCGCCTTGTTCGTCCGGTGTGCCCGTAACTGACCTCTAAGGACCGCCAGGCGCCGCTTATGGACCGCCAAAGGGCGGGTCTGGTCCATCTTCTCCAGCGTCTGGAGTTCGCGGGTAAGTCTGGTTTCATACAGTTGGGCCTCCCGTGTCCGTGCAGCAGAGATAGCCGTGAGGGTGCCCCGTATCGTGGCCTTAAAAGCGTCCCATAGGAGGGGGAGGGGGGTCTCCGGCAACTCGTTGTGCTCAAAGTAGTCCAAGATGGCCGTCTTTATTTCCTCCCTGTCCCTCGGGTCCCGTAAGGCGTGATCCGGGAACCGCCAGCGGCGCGGGCCGGGGGCGCGAGTGGAGCGCTCGTGGAGCAGCAGCTCCACATGGGCATGGTCGGAGACCGAGATGCTCGAGTGCGAAACTGATATAGTGTCAGAGAGCAAGGAGTGGGAGACAAAGAGCATGTCGATGCGGGAGTAGGAGCGGTGGACGTGCGAGTAAAAAGTGAAGTCTTTCAGCCCCGGGGAGTGGTAACGCCACACATCTACCAAGGTCAGAGCGGTAAGGGATTTTTTCACAGTAGCCGACAGGGCCCCCACGCCTCGGGAGCCTCCCCCACAGCGGTCTAACTCCGCGTCCCAGACCAGGTTAAAGTCCCCCCCCACTATGAGGTCCGAATCCACCGGGTCGAGATACTCCCGGATGACCCCGCGCAAAAAGGTATCTTGCCCCTGATTAGGGGCGTATAGATTGCAAAGCGTGAGCCTACGGTGCCCCCTCGTGAGCTCCACCCTCAGGACCCGGCCCGCAGTGTCTTTACGCACCTGTGTGTCCCCGTGGCAGAATCCCGCCCGGCAGAAAATAGCAACCCCCGCTGTCTTGGTGGCTGCGGAAGCCCAAAATCTGTGAGGGAAGCGCGGATGGGCCATACGACCCACATCAGCCCGCAGAAGGTGCGTCTCCTGCAGGAATACTACGTCTGCCCCCTGTTGGAGCAGGTACCTCCAGATCTGATGGCGTTTGCTAGGCGAGTTAAGCCCCTGCACATTCAAGGAGACGAGCTTCCAGGAGGGTACAGTAGTCACAGACATGGGTCAGCATGTGCAAATATCCCCCCCAGCCCCCCCCAGCCCCCCCGCAGAGCCCCCCCGCCAGAGGGTAAGGAAAGAATGAGGAAGGAAGTCAAAGAACAAAGATAAACGAAAGAATTAGAGGCACAAAACGGCCAACATGGCCAACAAGGACTATTCCAGTCTAGGGAATGGCCAGGCACTTCGGCACAGGTTATCCCAGAGAAGTCACTCTCCCAGGAATAGTGGTGGGGGTCCGTCGGCACTACCGCCATTCTCCAGGTTCGAAGAAGCCCCGGGCCACCGCCCGGTATCAGGAGCTGCAGCAGCGACAACAGCGAGAGGGCCGCCGTCCCCTCCCGCACCAACAGCCGGGAACCACAAGGCGGGCCATCTCAGTTACCCAAGGGAGAAGGAGCCCAAATTGCATGTCCGGAAGGCTACTAGGGAGCAGGCTCCTGTGACCCCGCCGGTGAGGTTCCGGCCTCCAGCGACCGAATGTGGCGTATGATGTCTTGTTTGTCCTTCGAAGAGCGGCTGGCGGCAGGGGAAGGAGAGCGCCCCCCCCGGCGCACCCTGGACCAGCTAGGCTTAAGCGAGGCTCGAGGCCCCGCGGCACCGCGCACCGGGCTGGCCGGAGGGGAGTCTGGGATCTGGAGTAGCTGCGCGGCTTCCCTGTAGGACCGCAGCACCCGTCGTCTGGACTCCCAGTTGAAGATGAGGGCGAAGGGGTGTCCCCATTGATATCGAATGTTGAGGGCTCGCAACTTGTCCGTAACCGGTCGGAAGGCCCGTCTGCGCCGGAGAGTCGTGGGAGCCAGGTCCTGGAACAGCTGTATCGGGGCCCCGTTGAATTTGACGTCCGTCCTGTCTCTTGTCGCCTTGATAATGGCCTCTTTCTCGACAAAGAAGTGGACCCTCGTCAGGATATCGGGAATCAAACCTGGCCTTCCGGGTGGGCCCGACACTCTATGGGCCCTGTCCAAAGCCGGCGGGGAGGCGTCGTCGTCCCCCCGGAGTTCATGCAGGAGGTCCGCCACGAAGGTCATGATATCCGTCCCCTCCGCGCCAATCGGGACGCCCCGAATGCGGATGTTATTGCGGCGCCCCCTATTTTCCAAGTCCTCCTGTCTGATCTGCAGCTCCACATTCTGCTCCTCCAGGGCCGCTATCCTCTGCCACAGGCGCTCCTGATCCTCCGAGCGGGCGTCCAGGGTTTTCTCCATGTCGTCAACCCTGTCCCCCAGCTCCCCCACATCTCTCCGGAGCTCCTTGACGCATGCCTGGACCTCCGTGCGCAGCGAGCCGATTTCGGACTTGAGGTCCTGCATGAAGACCGCCATGAAGGACTGTGTCACGGGCTCTGCCGACCCACCGGCTCCAGCCGCCTGCGAGCCCGTCGGCGCCCCTCCAGGCTTGCTCCAAAGGTCCTTTACTGTGGCATCTTTCGCGGGCGCCGATGGGTCCTTTCCTGACTTGGTGCGCGTCATCGTGCCGTTATACGCCGCCTCTACAGGAAGACCCCAGCCGCAGGACGGCTCGTCCACTCAGCGCCCCCGGGGGGCCAGCCCGCGCCGAAGGGCGTACAGGCCAGATCGGGTCACGTCCAGTGGAGGGCCGCTCCAATCCCCAAGCCGCGAGCCCTGTCGCAGCGCCGCCGCAGACGTGCCTCAGGTGCTGTAGGTAGCCAAGGCCTCGCGGCCCACGCCGATCCGCGTCGTCTTCAGGGCACGGAGGCCACCAGGTCGCCGGGCCCACCAGAGACCAACTCAGGGCCCTCCCCGCTCACGCAGGGAGCAAGCAGCACAGCGTCCGGCGCTCCAAGAAAGCGCGCTGTCCCCGCAGCTCAGCAACCACCTGGGGGGGGCCGGTAGCTAAGCAGTCCCACCGTCCCGGGTCCCGCTGCCACCGCACCCCTCAGCCCCGCTCCTCCGTCGAGTCCAGCAGGGGGGGCGAGCTAATATCCCGGGCCAGCCTCCAAGCCCACAGCCGCCGCCCGCGAGGTCCAGCCAGCCCAGCCACCTCCAGGCCAAAGCTCAGAACCAGGGCCACAGCGACCTCCTCTGCTCCAGGCCTTCAAGCGCCCCCACCGCAGCCGTCGCCACCACACTGACAGCGCTCTCTGGGGCCCCCCAGCGTCCGGGACCACCGCTGACAGGGTATCCTCAGCGGCTACAGGCTTTACCCAACCAGGGTGAACCGCCCCGCGGGCCGATGCCTCCCGCCGACCTCCTCACCTCGAGCGCAGTCCAGCGCAGAAGGGTCCGGCGCTCGCAGGCAGCATCCGTAGCTTCAGCGGTGCAGGGTCCCAAAATGGCGGCCTCGCCTGCCGGGGCAGACAGCCCAGCTCCGCTGTCCTCGACCGGCACCAGGGGGTCTCGGCCCCCGCCCTCCGCCGCTTCAGATCGCCTCAGGCCGGCCAGGCAGCCTCGCAGACGGCCCCTCAGCAGGCTCCAGCGATCGGGTGGTCCGCGGGACCCAGCAGCATTCGCCGGCGCAGGTCGCGCAAGATGGCGGCCGTCTCCTCTGTGCCCGGGATTCCCCAGTGTCCGGCCTCCGATGTCGCCAGTCGTGCTCCCCGAGCCCGGCACACCAGGCAGCGGCAGCCCCCTCCAGCTCCGATGGCCTCTCGCACCAGGGGAAGCCTTGTACCGGCAGTTTAAGGTGCTTTAAAAGCTTATTTTAGCCGGCGGCAGCCCGGAGCTCCGACAGCTCGCGTCCTACACCATGCTCGGCTTGGCCACGCCCCCCCCCGACAGTATTCTTGAGGCACGTTTCACATCAAACTCCCACCTGCTCATCCAACATTGCCTGAATCAATTTTTCGCTTTTCCGTTACTACAAAAGTACATAACCCATCTATACTCTACTTCAGTGCTTGAAATGGAAAAATAAAAGTGCAGGTACTCTGTACCAGAGTACCTGCTTGTTTCGGAAAAGTGCTGAAACTCTACAATTAAGGGTATTGCATTTCTCTTGAGGAGTGCCAGTACTCTCCTCCTAAAAATAATAAAAAGTGGCGGTACTCGGTACCGCATAGTACCGGCCCTTTCAAAGCACTGCTCTACTTTGTAGGATGGAAATACATGGCTTCCTGTTCATCTGCATCCACTGACTGATGCCCCTACTTTGGATTAGACAGCCCAATCACCTATGCTGCTCTGGTGATACTTCACTTGATGTACATGCACCTGTCTGCTGTTATTTAAATTTGGCTAGCTGCTCTGGCAGTGCTTAACTTTTTAAAAGTTTGCTGCTAGTACCCGTTTAACGCCAGTGATGCAACGACTGACGTGCAATTATGCCCTAATGTACATGTATCCCACCATGTGCACCTTGTACTACAGTGAGTGGCCTAATGACCATAGGGACTAAGCATTACACAGTGCATGAACCTGAAGGCAATCTGCAGTTACTATCTAGTTCAGCAAGAGCCTTTGTGGGTCCCTGGAGTGTAATGATTTGCAACATAAGTCGGGACAGTCCCTCTGTTTGCAATTTTGTAAATTATTTACAGATGTTGATTTCCCCTTCATTTCGAGTTAGTGAGTACGATGTGTGCAGTAGCGTCTTTTAGGACAAAGTATTGCCCGGGTTCTAAGGAGGCGAAGCAGCAATGGTGGCTATTAAGCTAGAGTAGTAAGACCATAAGCACTGACTTGACCTACACTCACCAATTTTAAAAGCATCTCCGCTGAGTTGCGGGCTCAGCTGAGCAGCAGACATTTTTATTATAAGTTTTTGCAAGAGAGCCAACCAGCCTAAAACTCTTATTCTTCCAAATCCTATTTTGAATGCACTAAACGTGTGGAATGTCAGGTATACAAATATGCAAATCAAGGCCTAAGGCAAGCTGTGTGAGGCTATTGTTACCCTGCATTAAGACATAATGGCTCCTGAGCGCTGTGCTAAGGAAAGATCCGTGAGAATGGCAAAGACCTAGACATAAGTCACATAACTTAGAGTTGAAAAGAGATAAACAAGACTGCCACAAAGACCCTACATATTTTCGTTAAACTTTAGAAACATTCAAGAATTCTGAAAATAAATTATTGTGTAATTTGAAGTAGCTTGCTCGTTAAATATAGCATCAGTTTAACTAAATGTATTTCTCTTTCATGTGTTAGTTTCTGTATATTTGCCTCCTTTTTCCGCAGAGAACTGGAAAGAAATCCATAGATTTCCACATATTTGGACAGACTTTACCCATTAGTTAATCTATTCTTCCGTTTTAAGCACTGGTTGCTGCACAGTGCTGCAGACAGTACCACCGTGAGTAACCATGGTTGAAGATGGTATGCTTGTAAATACCAAAGGATTAACTCTGGTTGCTCAAAAAAGTACCTACTCCCCATATGCTTGCCGAGTACTACTCAGTACTGCAGCGAGTGCCTTCTGTGTATTTAGTGTTGCAAGGAGCAATCCTGCAGGGGGGCCACGAGGATAACGTTCTCAAGTAGCATCCCCTACACGCACACAGTGGTGCTGGTAGCTCCACTAAGATACAAGTGATATAGTAGCCCCCCTATTTGACTTAGAGTGGTTGCATGGCGCTGCAAGTGAAGATACTCTTCCTTGGTGCCCAGCGTTGTAGTTATTAACCCGTGGATATCCAGTCAAACGGAATAGCCTCATTAATTGTGCTGTAGCATAGGTAGTGTGCTTCCTAAGTGCAAATACCCTGACCTACAAGCAGTATCCTTGCAGGTCTCCAATGCAATACGAAGTGCAAATCTCTAAGAGTAATTTCAAGATACTACTTCTTGTAAACACCTGGTATCCCAGTTCTCGACCACTTCCTATTGCAAGTAATGCCTCCTCACTTGTAGGCACATGGTACTTAATGCTCTCTCGAAACACCATGGGATCCAGTTACCCCCACTAGAACCTGGAGCTGTTGGTTTAACTCACTCCTCTAGTGCAAACCTAGCAATGACAACATTGATCGACTCCAGCACATACCTGGCTGCTGCAGTCCTGTGGTAAATTCCTGATCAGGATCTTTCTGCGGTTGCACAGCTCCAAGCCGGTTTTCTGCAGCCGGTTCCGGATCTCTTCGGGATCCAGCTCCCCGCACCACCGCCACCTCTCGGGGGGTGCGGGTGGGGGCGGGTAGAGCGGGGGTGCCGCTGCGCCATAGGCCACGGCCGCCGCCATTTTGCCCCACACGATTCCTAGATTTTAGTAAAAGGTGGGTGCTCTCCGAGAAGGAAACGTGAGGCCCCTCCCCCACCGTCAACCAGGAGTCTGGATGGAGTAACAAGGCTGGCAGCAACTGTGCGTCGGGTAAAGACCCAGACTAGCCACGCCGCAGCTCAAGCAGAGGGCGCCGCTGGGGCCTACGAATGAACCAGGGCCCTCTGCGCTTCCCCAGCTGTGGTCCGCCTGACCTGCTACTGCTTCCCGGGTCTCCTGCACCGTGGCAGCTGTCCACGTCCCCTGTGCGCGGCGGTGCTCCCGTGTACGTTGTGCACGGCTCCTCCCCGTCACCTAAGCACGCCGCCTGGAAGTTTGTATGTGTCTCACTCTTCCTCCGAGTCTGCACGGCCCCCAGCGCCGGCGCAGGGTAATGACACTTCAGTGCCGCGCACCCTGGCCTCGCAGCTCTTCCTGGCTGCCTGCAAAGCCGCGTGTGGCTCACGGTAAGCAGCAGCACAAGAGATTTTTCTTCCCCAGTTAAGGTATGAATGCACCCTTACGTGACGGCTCGTCCTTGTTGGCACGGACTCGTGGAAAACGTAGGAACCATAAAGCTTGCCAAAGACTTTGTGTACTTAAGAAAATGTGCATCTGTAAAGTGGGTAAGGCTGTGTCTTTGCACGTTCTGTCTACCAGGACTGTACTGTACTATTTACCGATAGACAATCCCACAGAGAGACGCTGTGCTTCTGTTTGAAAAGAGCTAACTTTTCTCTCCTCAATTACTCTGCTTTTAAAAGGGTAGTGCAGGGTGCTTATGGATCTTTATGGTTCCCACACCGTGAGCATTTGTTTTATACATTAATTAGAAAATACATTTTACTTTCAGCATTAAACGCTTTACTGTTGGTGTTTTCGTTTGAAGCAGCATTGCTGACGCTTGCTCCTTCATCCTGTCTAAGGAGAGTGCTGGTCGGAAGTGAGATAGGGTCATGGGGACTCGGCCAGAGGGAGAATTTATGGCTTTGAATGCTGATGCTAGTAACTCCTGATCTTTTTTATGAGGTATGATAAATTGTATTGTTTGTAATTGCATTTATATAGCGCTTATTACCCCTGATGAGGCGTCGAAGTTCTTTTTCGGCGAGTAGCATGCTACTCCGGAACCCAAAAAGTTTAGTGGTGAATTAGTATAGTGAAATAGATTAATTTGAGCTGTGGATATTTTAGTCTGTTATTTGATAGTAGAGGGATAGAAGATGAAAAGGTTTGCTTTTATATAGCGCTTGCTACCCCTGATGAGGTGTTGAATTGCTTTTCAGAGAGTTGCACAATACTCTAGAACCAGAAGAGGATTAGTGGTAAATTAGCCTACGGAAATATGAAATTAATTTGAACAGTGGACATGTTTGTCTGTTCTTTGGATTTGAAAAAGATAGTGGAGGGATGGATGAGAGAAGGGTTTGATCTTCATATCTTTCTGCTAAATTGTGTAGCCAGATAAGCAACTCGGTAATGACCTGGAAACACCATATTGACAGGTTTCATTGGTTACTTGGAATCTGTATTATTCTAGTGCAGCTGTATTGTTCTAGTGCAGGAGCTTCGTGTTCAATTCATCACTTACTCATCCGCAAGAACCCCACGTATCTCTCTCGGGTAGATGTATCTTTGTTATCAGCTGAGACTTTAAAGTTAAATCTCAACATAAATTACTAACATTTAATAATTCTTTAGTTCAGTCAATAAAGAGACTTAAGTTGAGTTAAAGGGTTTTCATTTTTAAATAATTTTGTTATTCATTCTTTTATTTGCGTATTATTCTCCAAAGGATATCAATACAGTTCAAACATAAATCAATATTTGATAATGAATCAAGTTAGTGAATCAAATATTTAGCATTAATACAATAAAATAAATAGCCCATTCCATAAAGAAACAGCCCTATTTTAAGCTAAGTCAAGATAATTGTGAAAAAGGATAAGGTGTCAGTACAGATTCCAATGAAGGGTTTCAAATGAGAGATTCGAGCATACATATAAAGCTTTAGCAAAATAAACTGGAAAGTATTCTCAGCTCTTATGACAGCAGATCAAGGAATAACTAAGACTTCTAGTAGAGAAATGTCCAGAAAACTCTGTACAGTGTCTCCTCTCAGAAAGTCAGGAAAAAGGGGATCAGCCTGTTCTGCATCAAAGGGTGGAAAATTGATTTTGCCTAACTAACTAGGAACATGCTCATATATAAATACCCAATTTCTCAATTGAAACGTTTCTGTTCTTTCTTCTTCATGTTGACCAATAATGCATTGGGAAAACTAATAATGTGGAATAAAAAATCCATGTTAAGGACTAAAACAACCATTGCAATGCATTCTGGATATTGTATGCTTCATGAATGAAGTTAACTTGTGAAAACAGCACGATCAATACTTTCAATGAATGAATGATGATCTTGGATTACTGTCATCATTTCCAAAAATGATCCAAAAGTAATTATAGTCCTTGACTGAGGGCATGCTTGGTGCCTAGGGGAACATTTCCCTTGGGGGGATGCTACATATTGATGTTCTTTACACTCCAGTCCGGAGAGTGATACCCCGGGTGCACCACACACATTGATTTGAAAAGAGTAAATTTTTCAAACATTTCTGAACCAGCTGTGCATGAGCTGCAACCATTTTTGACCAATAAAATGTCAGCATTCTCCTGGGAACAGGTCAACTCATCTTCTCACCAAAGTACAATTGTCCGTTAACCATGTGTCTGTGAATGTTGCTGGCACATCCTTTTTTGTCTGAAATATAATTTTCCCATGACTTATCTTCCCTGTTGTCTACATGTTATGTGGTGTGAACCTCACTATCAGTAGTCTAATACAACAACATTTTGTTCCCCCAAGGGCACTTAAAAGTTTGTCATGTTCATACAATTTTGGACCCACCACAGTTTAAATGATCAAAGATCAACCCATGGTCAACACTAATTAGAAAATCACTACTTTGTAGAGAATGACGGTACCGCGACCTCTAGGGCTGCGGAATGGGATGCCTTTAAGATCGTAGTGAGGGGCCATTGCATAGGGAAATATGCGGGTATACGAAAAACCCTGCTGGACGACTTAGACAGAGCCGAACGCGCGCTGAGAGAGGCCGAAGTGGCGCGCCCCAACCGACCCGAGCTGCAGGACAGGGTCTGCGAGGCGCGGGAGGCGGTCGCGGTGGAGGTGGAGCGTCTTCGCACCTTCGATTACAGAACGTACCTGACTAAATCGCACGCCGAGGGGGATAAGGCTGGGACACTGCTGGCCTGGTTAGCGAACCCTACTAGAAACAGTCATCCTATCTTGGCCTTACGGGGCAAGGAGGGCCGTATAGGCACCACACAACCGGCCATTTTGGACGGCTTTCGGTCCTATTACGTGCACTTGTACAAAAGTGCATTACTGGCACAGGGTGAGGAAATAGAGGCATTCCTTGACGAGTTGCAACTACCACAGCTGGAACAGGAGCACGCAGATGCCCTGGGTGGCCAAATAGACCTAGCGGAAATTAAGGGTGCAGTGAAGCAGATGGCCCGCAATAAAACCCCGGGCCTGGATGGCCTGCCCATAGAGTTTTACGGCCGATACCTGGAGCAACTGGCTCCCTGGCTCCAAATTGTCTATAATGAGGCCAGAGACAGCGGACGGCTCCCGTGCTCCATGCGTGAGGCCATAATGATTCCCTTACTAAAGCCACGCAGAGAAAGCACTGACCCTGCGTCCTACCGACCCCTGTCAATGCTAACTACAGATTACAAGATCCTCAGCACCATACTGGCGACCAGGCTGTTGCGCCATATGCAAGAATTGATCCATAAGGATCAGTCTGGGTTTATACCCACCCGCAACACCACCCACAACATTCGGCGGTTGATCAGGCTTGTAAATGACCCACCGCCCGAGGCGCGGACGCCCCTAGTGTTGTCGGTCGACATTGAAAAGGCTTTCGATAGCCTGGAATGGGAATACCTGTTCAAAGTGATGCGGAGATTCGGCCTGGGCGACAACTACATACACTGGACAAAAGTGCTATATTCCTCGGCGAAGGCACGAGTGAAAGTGGGCACGCTGGTATCACAGCAGTTTGAGGTGTGTCGCGGCACCAGGCAGGGTTGTGCATTGTCCCCCCTGCTGTTTGCATTGGCGATAGAGCCTTTGGCGGCCATGGCTAGAATGAGCAACCACTACGGCGGTCTGGACTTCAGAGGGCGCCGCCATTACATATCGCTATACGCGGACGACCTCCTCCTCTTTCTGGAGAACTCCGACAGCGCGGTGGAGGGCGCGGAAGGGCTCCTAGAGCGCTTCGGCAGGGTGTCTGGCCTCAGGGTTAATTGGAATAAGACCTGTCTGTTCCCCTTGCGGCGAGAGGAGGTGCAGCCCCCCGCCTGCCAATTGATTAGATGGGAGCCTCGTTGTCTGGACTACCTGGGGGTGCACGTATATCATGACGCCTCGGCCTTGCTGGAGGGCAACATAGGGCGTTGCATCCGCGCCCTACAAGGTAGCATGTCTTTCTGGGCCACCCTGCCACTGTCGGTAACGGGCCGCATATCTCTCCTGAAGATGATCGCCTTGCCCCGATTGTTATATCTCTTCAGGACACTCCCAGTGTGGGTGCCTGGAGCGATCTTTAAGCACCTTAAGTCGTTGATAACATCCTTCCTGTGGGGGTCGGGCAGACGCAGAATAGCGCTAACGACGTTGACCCGTCCAAAAGACGAAGGGGGCCTGGCGGTCCCGAACTTCGAGCTCTATTACTTAGCAGCACAACTGCAGTCCTTCACGCAGGAAGTAGCAAGAGTATACCGTGGCCCGGAGAGGGAGAGGGACACTGGCACTCCCCGCCATGTGTTGGCTTACATCACCCTCCAACAGAGATTGGCACTTGGGGACCTGACCCAGGAGGAGCGCACGTTCCGCCTATGCTGGAACAGTACGCAGAGACGAGCAGGAGTCAGACACCCATATGCACCCGAAATCCCACTGGGCATGGTGACAGCACTCCCTCATGGGGGTGATTGGTCGAGGCTGCAGTTGTGGGAGGAGGCGGGTCTGCAGATGGTGGCGGACCTGTATGATGACGGCGTGCTGTCCCCGTTCCAGACTCTGCAAGATCGCTACGACCTCCCCAGAGGGGATTACCTATTGCATGCGGCGGTAGTGAGAGCCATACAGGCACACTGGGGTGAGGGTCTCATTGAGCCCGCAACGACGCAGGCGTGCCAATACATAATGATGTCGGCTGGCACCTTCAAGGCAGTGACGTGTCTTTACTCGCGGATGGTAAAGGAGACCCTTCAGCCCCTGACTGCGTTAAAAAACAAGTGGGAGCTGGACTTGCAGGTGGACATCCCTGACACCACGTGGGCGCAGCTAGTGCGTAGAGCCAGAAAAAGCACGAGAAATGCGCGATTTCAATTGATTCACTTCTATGTGCTCCACAGAGCATACCTTTCCCCAGACAAAATTAGGAAATACTTTGGAGCTGCGGAAGCTGCGTGCCCTAGATGTAACAGGGTGGGAGCAGACTTGATCCACATGCTGAGGGCCTGCCCAAATCTGCAGGAGTACTGGGGGGAGGTTGGTGGCACGTTGAATGAAGTAGCAGATAGAGACTTACAGTACGACGCGGCCGTTTGTATACTCCACTGGTTCCCGCACACGCCCAAGAATAAAATATCCAGCACGTTTATAGACATGGGCCTCCTCCTGGCAAAGAGGGAGGTGACGAAGGGATGGAAGTCGAAGGTGGGTCCTACACACCGGAGATGGCTGCACGAATTCCTAAAATGGGCGTCTAGCGAGAGCACACTCAGATACCAGCTAGCTCACCGTAAACCGGATGACCGGGCTCAGGCGGCGGCAATGGAATGGGAAATGTTGGTACAGGCCTTGCGAGATAGCTTAGCCAGTGGGGAGGAAGATGAGAACTCTGATGCCGTAGTGGATTGAGTCGTGACATCAGCTCCCCTGCCAATCACACACGCTTAGGGATTACTGGATCTTTCCTGCTACCTACCACACATGCTAATTATTCCTGACTAGGCGCAATGGGGGGGCACTAGGGAGGGGAAGGCTGAGGGTGGGGTTGCAAGTTTAAGGTTTCATGGAAGTAGAATGTAAGTTGCGTGAGTACCTGGGGGAGCAAGGGGACAACGCTCAAAAGCGGGCAGCGGGTCTCCCCACCAGAAGTCCGTTCTTGTCAGTACTGTATCAATGTGCCATATGAATAAGTGATGCCGCCCGGCCTCCGGGATGTGGGCAGTACGGCTGTGTATGCTGCACGGATAAATGGTTAAGGGGGGGACGGGAAACCCGCATCACTGACATGCGTCCTGGTTGCTGTACAATATACTTGGTCCTGCAATAAAAATGGTTTGACAAAAAAAAAAACACTAATTAGAAAATAATTCAAGAACACATTTGGGTCATTGGAGATCCTTCATTAGAGGAAGTGCTAAAAACAGCTAAACTTATGAAAAGGGCAATGTCTTGGGTCGAAGAGGTAAGTGAAGTTAGACATAAAAAACAAAATGAGGATATTTTGTTTTACCAGTAGACTATCTTTCAAAGGAAAGTTGAGCAATCAAAGGAGGAAATAAGCAAAATATGCATGTTATAGGTGTGAAAGTAAGTTACACATGGCCAGCTATCGAGGTTGCACTGTCATAAAAAAGAATGTTCCATATGTAAACGTCAAGGAAATTTTGCTAGAATGTGCAAAAATAAAAATAAGCATCAATAATTATAAGTGGCTCATGTTACTCAGGACAAAGACAGTCAACTGTTTACAAGAGAGAAAAATGACCCAGAAGATAAAATGACGGTATTAATGATACACAAAGAAGTTGATCATATTCAGTTCAATCTAAACAAATCAACAAGGTGTATCGTAAATGTTCTTGGAAAGAATTTAAACTTTTTAGTGGATTCAGGATTTCCATTTGCTACCATATCCAAGGAAATTTATTGAAAATACTTTGCACAAAATATATCTGCTTTGAAAGTGCCTGATATCAGAGCATGATGGCAATTCCATCCACCTTAATAGGTACTTCATGTCTATAGTGCAGTATAAAACTAGAGCAGCTAGAATTAACATTTATGTTGCAAACAAAGGAGTATGTATACTTGGGTAGAGTGACGAGAGATCGCTCAAGATTAAACTTGATGCTTGTGCCATTGACCCTGTGTTACTTGTCACATAATCCAATCTAGTGTTAAGATAAAAGACACATTTCCTTAAGTATTTAATAAAAATGGGAAAATTCAAGAGTTTCACTCACTGCATAAAGTTAAGGAAACATGCATTACCTGTAAAACAAAAACTAAGAAATGTACCGTTCAGTGTTCGGAAAGAGCTGCAAACCCTTTTCGGAAATCTTTTGAAATATGGTGTCATTGCGAAACTAAGGTTACAGATTGGCTTTCTCTCATAGCTTTGACAAAAAGGCTAATGAACACCTAAGGCTCTGTGTGGATCTTAGATCATTAAAGGCCACCATCCTTGTAGGTAGTCAACCCTTAGCCAAAGTCAATGATCTCTTGACAGTGTTCGATAGTGGCACCATTTATTCAACCTTAGATTTAGGTATTGCATATCATGAAATTGAACTAGCCGAGAAACCGAGACCCCTTACAGCCTTCATCTCCCCTTTTGAGGTATACCAATACAGGAGAATACCGTTCCGACTTGCATTAGTCACCTCAGTATTTCAACGTGTTATGTACCACATTTGTAAAGATATGGAAGCCCATGTCAGATACTTCTAAGATGATGTGCTAATATGTTCCAGAGACATAAAGGAACATTTAGTCATTTTGGAAGAAGTTTGCACGAGACTCTCGACAGAAAGTCGTGTACTTTGCCCCAACAAATGTAATTTGTTCATAAATCAAGTTGATTATCTGGAACATACCATCTTATAGAAAGGAGTTACACGTTGGGGGGTCTCTTAATGATGCCATAAGGAAGGCACCTGCTCCAGATGACAAAGGCAAGTTAGGGTCTTTCAATGGATTTTGTGAATATTAAGGAAAATTTGCACAGAACTTTGCAACTTTGATGGAATCTCTTAGAAGACTTCTCAGGAAAGGCACGGGGTTTGAGTGGGGTAAAGAACAAAGCAAGGCTTTTTTTAATGTAAAGAATCAAATAGTCAATGCACCTACACTTCAACCATATGTCAGTGGCAGGCACTGTGAAATCTCAGTAAATGCAAGGGCCTATGGGCTAGGAACTGTTCTTGATAAACATAATGGACGAAAGAAATGGACAGTGGTGAATGCCTCCAAAACCTTGAATTAAACTGAAAGACTATATTCAGTTATTGAATGTGAGCTGCTTGCTTGTGTTTGAGCAGTGAATCATTTCTGGCATTTCATATGAGGACTGTGCACTGGCCATAAACCACAAACACAGATTTTATCACCAAGGTGAGGAACATGTAATACTGCTCGGGTGTCCAGGCTATGTTGTAAGCTCCAAGAGTATTACCTTGATGTAATTCATGATCCAGGAAATGTTAATCAACCAACGTACTGTCTGTCCAAGCTTTCATATGATAAACCTAAATAGAAAGAAAATGAGGATGATGAAGTTGATGTGGTTGCACAAATTTGTGATGTATGTGCCTTTATTGAGGGAAGTATGAATGGAAAAAATGGATGAGTGAACAAGAGAAGGACAAAGTACTCGCTCATGCAAAGAAATTTGTGTATGAAGGTTGGCCGGCTCTAATATCCTTAAGAGTGTCCCTAAATTCATTTGCTTAAGTGTCGAATAAATTGAGAGTAGATCGAAATTTGGTTTTCCGTGCTGATAAATGTGTCCTCCCTGAACGAAGGAGAGATATTATTCCTAAGGAGTGTCACATGATTTCATGAGAATGTCATACTTGAATTTTTTAAGAAATTGTTTTTGATGGCCTATCACAGACATTGAGGCAGAAAGATGTGTTAGAAAGTGTGTGACATGTTCTGAAGCTGATAAGTTCTGTAAAACCAATTTTTAACTCTCTGCATAATGTACCTTAGCCCAATGCCCTGTGGCGAAAAGTGGGGGGTAGATATTTCTGGACCCTACAAGAAATAACCATAACCCATGAGGTATTCTGTAGTGCTAACTGATTACTATTCTAAGTGGCCTGAAGTAATGTTTACTGATAATGTTTCCACTGCCACTGTTCTTGAATTTCTTATGGATTTTTTCAGCAGAAAAGGGTACTCAGAGCAAATTGTCACAGACAATGGGATGCAATGCACTTCTGCTGAGATGTCTGAATTTTTAGGCACAAATAAGATCAAACACATACATCCTGCTCTGGACAACCCCCAATGTAATGGTCTAGTAGAGCGCTTTAACAGATTTCTCAAAGATAGTATACACTTAGCCCAAGTTGAGGACACTCCATTTGTTGTTGGCATCAGAAAGAGACTATGGGCAGACAGACTCTCTCCCAACTTTGTCACTGGGAAGCCCCCATTCAGGTTATTAAGAGGAAGAAAACCTGCCTCCTCTGTGTGTCCATGGTGGCTTAAATCTAGTTTTCCTCCTCACTCTGAAGAACATTTCCATTATACCATGACCAAGAGTAAAGAAAAAGTCCTACATTACCAGAAGAGATCCAGGGAATTAATATAATCCACATAAAAAGGGACCCTGAATTCCATGTAGGAAATATTGTCTATGTACGCATTCACAGAATGATGGAAAAAGGTAGTTCTAAATTCCCAAGAGGATAGTGAAGATCAATAAGAATAGCATAATTACTCAAGATGGCAAATGTTGGAGTTTCAAGAGACTGTCCAAATGTAAGGGCAATTTAACCTAATTCAGCAATAGGTCAGCTAACAGAACTCCAATTGGAATTCTGACTGTCATAGTGACAAGCATCTTCAGGTTCCATTCCCTGAAAATGGGAGGTCAATGATTATCAAAAATGAAAGGTGTGATGAGTATGCTGTGGACCGTGCCAGTTTTCCTGAGAAAGACACTGCGAGTTTTGAAAGAAGGTCTATTGTGGATTGTGTGAAGCTTTCACCTTGTGTGAGGTTACTTTCATGGAAAGCTATCCAGAACTATTAATTTTCTAATGTCTTAAAACATAGGGGGATGTGTCATATTTTGCCTTTATTAAATGTAATGTAATTGTTCCTCCTTCTTTTTCAATATGGTCAACTATTGTGCTCCTTGTTTTCCCCTTCACGACCTTCCGGTGACTCCTCCTTATTTTACATTAATTGTACAGCCTCAAATGTTGTGAGAGGCTGTTTCAGAATGTTGGTGTTTTTGATGCCAATCCTATCTCTGTGAGGAATAAAGTTTCTCGCTCTTTCTGACATTGTGATTCATTATGATTCCAACAGCAGGGAAGGCGGGGCATCTGTGCACTTCAAAGGCATGCCTCTAGTAGTTTCTCTCCACTTCAAAGGCTCAACGGTGTATAAAAGAAGGACCTCAGACACCACCACTTCCGTTCTCTTCTCGACCTGTGGACACGCTGCTAGGAAGAAGGACAGCTGTGCTTCTGAAAGGACTGTCACTCTTCTGGACTGCCACTCTGAAGGAGCTGCTGCCCTGTTGGCCTGACCTGCTGCCCTCTTTCCTGGAGACGAAGAGCTGAACCTGCAACCCATCTTGCACCCAGGACCTGGGTCACTGGCGACCACCTCTCAGCCATCCATACAAATGAATAGTCGGTATGACAGTAGAGAATACAAACCAAGTATATGTTTATTCAGATACACTCGAGCGGAGCCTCGTCTACCCAGTTGCTTGGGGTGCTGCAGAGAGGACTGACATCAGAAAGATGGTGATACATTATGTACGATTCAGAACCAATGAAGGCATGCCCAGACTGGAAATTTCCAGACGGAGGCAGCTACACAAAGGAGGTACAGCAGAATAAATTTCGATTCTGGGACCGGGCACACACTATCTCTATGCCTAGGTCGTTCTGTCTGTGCCCATCGCTGGACTAGTGGGAGCAGGCCTCTATCTAGTGGGAAAGGTATGCGCTAATAAGAACAGTGTATTCATAAGTACAGCAAGGCCCAACTGTGGAGAAACAGAAAATTACCAAAGCTGCTTCTCGCAGGGCTAAAGACAGAGAGAGATTAGTTTCGCACATGGATCAAAATGGCAGCTAAACATAAAATGGTGCCGCGAATGCTAACTTATGCAGAACAATACATAAACATTATTCTAACAGACCCTCCTTTTAGCAGAAGCTAACTGTTTTATGTTTCTGTCAAGAAATGTATAACATGTTGCAAGGATAAGAAACATCACTATGAGCTGGTGTTCACATAATCCGTATTCAAAGACACCCTCACCGATCTGCATCATGTCCTTAATGTTCCTCTGCAACATGATCGCAGCATTAGCATCATAAACTGATATTATCTGTTTAGGGGTGAGAACATTTACACAGTAGGTGCAACAAGCCGGGAGACAGTGTATACAGAGGCAACATGTAAAAATAATACAGGTAACCACAATCAGAAAGATGAGAATCTTCCAACCCCATGTTGTTGGCATATTCCAGATCCAACCCGATAGGGTCCAAGTACCTGTCTCTTGGTGTATTTCAGACAAAAGTCTATGCAACTTTTGTATAGCTACATACACAGTGGGAGCATGAACAGGTATGTAAACGCAACAACTGCTGCCAATGACGCAACAGGCCCCTCCACCGATCTGCAAGGATGACGTCTAGCACCATCCTGTTCTGCAAAGTGACTAATCTCAAAGCCTGGAGCTCAGCAGTGGCATTTCATTATTCCAGCAGTTGTATTAATAACCTCCTCCACAACTCTTGTTAGCCGACGAAGTTGAAGACTATAAGCAATGGGGCCCCAAAAAGGTAGAAGACCCTTTATGGCATCCTCAAACTGTTGTGCAGTAGTATCTGTCTGATCTATATCCTCTGTGTCAACAACCCTTCTGACTCTGGGCAAGTATGTACACCTAAGCTGCAGCTGATGATCTTCATGATAGTTGGATGGAGCCACATACACGGGGGGAAGGAGGAAAGAGAGATAACACCTGCCTGACCATCCTCTCGGAAGCCAGACATGAGCTTGGGATCCACAAACAAAATAGACATTATGGGGTGGGACCAATGGTGGACTATTAATCGTACTCAGTCTGTAGGTGAAATTGCATTTACTCTCCCCCACTTTTACCTCCCCAGTCCCTTGGCCACAGAAACTAGCTGTTGGGTTGACCACGGACGCCGGCATCAGTTTGTGCTTTGTAATATTGCGAGCTTGGAAAGATAGAAAATACTCAGAGGATTTGAACCTTTGGAAATCAGCCATTTCCATTCGAACCCATGTTTCGTTCTTCACTTCTTCATATATGCTCATACAGGATTTTGGGGACAATGTACCGGACGTCCCTTGTCCTGCCTGTCTTATGGGAGTAAACCTGTGATGAAAACATATATACTCTGCCACAGTGCGAGAATCAGCAGGTGTCATAACCAGAGTAGAGAGTTGGAAATGATAGTGCACCATAACGAACAATTCAAACTAACCTTCACAGCTACCAATATATGACAATGGCATGGACAGCAAATTGTCGCTCTTATGAGTAACTGAGGGGACTAATCCACAAACCCAACAATTGGTTGTATTGGACACAATATGAGCTTGATACAACATTTGTATAAAAACATTATCGGTGTAGGGCAACCTGTGGGCTGCTTTCTGTGGAGCCAAAGTGACAAAAACGTGCTCAGGGGGAGTGGGCGTTGTACCAACCAATGAATATACAGGATATTACTCCTCTAGCAACAAGGATATTTCAAGTATTGTTATTAATGTAATCACAACAATTAATATGTAAATCATTTTACTCTTTGTTTACCAACCCTGTGCTAAACGCGGTGCTGCAAATGGCTGTTCTTCCTTCTCAATAGGTCGACCAAATGGATGCATTATGTGACAAGAAAAGGAATGCAATAAAACTGATAGCGAAGGTAAGTGTTCCCAGTGTCCGTCAAAGCCTCACTGGTACAGGCTCCTATTGTTCATCAACGTTATCGCTTTTGAGCACCGGCGGTAGAGCTTGCTCTGTCCTAAGCTCTCGATGAATCCAACGTCGCCCCGGATAATATACCCCCCTCCTGGGGAGCACGTTCGATTTATCCTTTCCAATGTCAGAACAGTGCACCAATATCACATCACCCTAAACTAACACCGTTGGTGCTATAGCAAAGTACACCCTAACTTACACAGTCCATCCCTAACTAATCTGACTTTTCCTTTGGTGCACCATTCCTTAGCCTAGGACGCAAATTGTACCTGGTAATGCCAGGCACAGATGGGTCAACAAAGAGCGGCTCCTTAACGGCTCGAAGCTCTGAAGGGACCGCTGCATTTAATGCATCATCATTCTCTGCATCCGTTTGGGTCCATGTGAGCTTTGCATCACTAAAGGGAACAAACTGAGCCACCTTCTCACCCCTAGTGTCCCCAGTGCCGTCCCTCACCCACTGGTCATAAGGCAAGGGTAAGGGTATCCTGCGGCAGTGGCTGGCATGCACCCAATTCTTTCGGCCGGCGACCTTCACAGCTGTTCGAGTGGCGAGGAGGACCTGGGCAGCTCCCTTCCAGTGGGGCTCCAAACTCTTCTTCCTCTGGGAGTTCTTCACTAGAACAAAGTCTCCAGGCCGAATATCATGTCCGGACCCCTCCTGGTGCGGGTGGAAGGGACTCACGGACCTGTTGGGGAATAGAAAGCATATTTTCAGCTAACTGGCAAAGATAGTCTCTCAACAATGGATACTCAATATCAGAGAATTTACAAGGGCGTGGGACGCCTCCGACATTTGCTGAGCATCCGAACACGACGTCTAAGGGTGACAATCCTGTTCTAGAATGTGCTGTTGTTCTCGTCTAAAAAAGAGCTAATGGTAAAGCATGTGGCCGCTGTAACCCTGTTGTCTCCTGAATCTTTGCCAACTTCTGTTTGAGTGTAACATTGTACTTCTCAACCAAACCTGCTGAGTGTGGGTGGTTTGCAGCATGGAATTTCTGTTTTATGTGCAAACCGTCACAAACTAATTGTATGACTTTGGCATTAAAGTGACTTTTGTTATCACTCCAGATCAAACAGGGCAAGCCGAAACGAGAAAAGAACTCCTTCAGGAGTCCCTTTGCAGTAGCAATGGCTGTATTGTCTTTAGTGGAGTAAGCCTCAACCCATTTACTGAATGCACAGAAAACCACTAACACGAACTTCAAGTTATTGACCTTGTCCAATTCAATGTAATCTAGTTGAAGGACCTCAAAAGGGAAAGTAGGCGGTGCAAAATTGCCGGGGTACCTTTCCCAGGGTTGTGCATCATGCACATCATGCAGTACTTCACTAAATGGGCAGCAGTTTAGGAGATTTTGTCATTCTGCCATACAGGGTCTAACAACTTGCAAATATCCTTAGCAATGATATGGGCTGGGCCATGAGCCATCATGACTACAGGAAGAACATATGCATCTGGCAACATCCATCTCTGCTTCCCTGACTTGTCAATCCAACATCTCTCATCGTTCAATTGTGCAGTAATTCTTCCACTGTGGCCTTACTCTGGATCTCCTTCACATTCTCAAGTGTATCTTCAAACATGGTAACCTCGGGCACCCACCTAGCGGGACCTGCTACGAACATTCTTTTCATCCTAGTCCGGGCTGTTCCCTTAGCTGTCTAATCTGCAAAAGCGTTCCCTTTACCCACATCGTCTGTAACTTTCTTATGGGCAAAACACTTTACTATTGCCAATTTCTTAGGGAGTGTCAAAGCGGACAAGAGCCTATATTTAAGATGACCATGCTGAGTCTTTGTCCCATGGGAAGTAAGGAACCCTCTCTCTGCCCAGAGCCGCCTGAAATAATGGTCTACTCCAAAGGCGTATTGGCTGTCGGTATAAATATTAACAACCAGTCCCTCACTCAACTTGCAGGCTCGTATCAGAGCAACGAGCTCTGCAGCTTGGGCCGACTGATAGGGAACTCGTGATGTCTCAACTACCGTACGCACCGTAGTAATAGCGTACGCAGCAGTTGTAGTACCATCTTATAATTTAAAACAAGAGCCATCGACCTACAGTTCCCCTTGAGGGTCAGATATGGGAACATTAGTCAGGTCTACCCATCCTTTCATCTCTTCTTCCTTTCGGAAGGTACAATCATGTTTATCAATCTCATCATTCCCAGAAGGGAGGAGTAGTAACATGGCTGGGTTCAGAGTGGCACATCGTTTGATCACAATATGTTTGGTGAACAGCGTTAGCTCATAACCTGTCAGATGTGCACTGGTGAGGTGCTGAGTCTTTGTCTTATTCAAAAGTGTATCCACAGCATGGGGTACTATGACTGTGAGGTCAGTATCAAGTACGAGTCCACCCGATTGCCTTGTCGAGACAGCCACGGCCGTGACCGCTCTTGGACAGCTCGGGAGGGCTCTTAGACAGCTCGGGAGGGTCAAGCCCAGCGGAGAAATAAGCACCCGGCCGTTGCTTATCTCCAAATTTTTGTGTTAAAACAGAAAGCATCCAACCAGCCAACATAAACTGCTTAGCATAGTCCCGGGTGCCGAGTACTGGAACCAAACAAAGTGCAGTTTTCAATTGCTCAAAAGACTGCTGACATTCAGGCGTCCAGGGCAGGGGCTCATGCATATCTTTTTGTGTTAGAGCAATCAGGGGCTTTATTAGCAGTGAAAAGCTAGTTATCCACTGCCTGCAATAGGAAGTCATACCTATGAAAGCGGGTACATCTTTCTGAGTTTGCGGAATGGGCATTTTAACAATGGTACTGATGCGCTTAGGGGTCAATCTCCTCCCCTCCGTCAACTGTAGGTTACCTAAATAGGTGACCTCCTGTCGACAATACTGAAATTTGGAAAGGGATACTTTATGTCCATGTTGAGCTAAATGTAACAACAATTTTACTGTACTGTCTCTGCAACCTTGTTCTGTATCCGAGGCGATGAGCAAGTCATCAACATACTGAAGCAATACAATAACTGTAGGGAGCAACAAGGAGTCCAGCTGACCTTTCAATGCCTGACTATAGATACTCAGACTCTCTGCATAGCCTTGAGGAGCGCAACCGAATCTAAAACTTCTACCAGCTAGGGTGAACCCAAACAGATACCTGCTATCAGGATGAGTTGGAATGCTGAAGAACGCATTTTTCAAATCAATGCCAGAAAAGAATGTAACAGAAGAAGGAATCATTGTCAAAAAAATCGTATTGTCGGGGACCACTGGCAACTGGGGAATCACTATTTTATTAACTACCTGCAAGTCATTCACAAAGTGATAAACATCTACATGATCATCAGAGGAACCCGAATTTGTCCATTTGAGAATAGGAAGAATAGGGCTATTACAAACATTAGCAGTCATCTCCTCAACCACTCCTTTCTCAATCAAGTCCTGTACAATGTGTTGTAAAGCTTGCTCACCTGCCTGCGGTATTTTATACTGAGGAATGCGAGGTAAAATAGCATTGTCTTTAACTCGGATCGAAACGGGCGGTATCTCTAACAGTCCCACATCTGTGTCACCTGTCGCCCAGAGAGTGGGCGGTACATCTTTAAACTCCGCAGGAAGAGGTGCATCTTTGGACAGGCACTGCGTAGCGCGCACTACATCTGGACTCACTGTCATGTAAACACCCGCCGGAGAGCAGAAAATCGTGGCATGCAATTTTTTCAACAGGTCCAAACCCATCACTTTTTCTCCACAATTAGACGTCAACAGAAATGGCGAGTCCACAGTGAAAGGACCAGGGACCAAGGAATGAGAAATAGAACTGTTTGTTGCACCTGTATGAACTAAAAACTCCTTGGCCAAACCATGCACATTCGCACTAACGTATGGATCACGTTGAGCTACAGGTATCGGAGCTGGTCCCTCACTCTGTCCCTGGCTGTCCTAGCTGCCGTGTTATAATCATCATGATAATAATCTCCTCCCCGAGGGTCATCAAAGTAATTCTGATCAGAACGACCCTGCATGGCCACTGCATTCTGAGCCCTGTCCTGACCACCAGCTCCACAACCCCGCCCGCGAGAAGCTTGTCCTCTCGGGACTGCCACCTTCTGCAAAACCACTAGACACTCACTACGCCAGTGTCTCTCCTCTTTACAATAGTCACACTGATTCGGCCCTAAAGGCATGGTATTTGTTGGCCTGCTAGTGCGTGGAAGCTGTCGTATCGAACCACCACTACGTCCTCTACCATTCCCCCCTTCATCTTTAAATCCTTGTGCTTCTTCTGCATCCTTTCCTTATCCTCATTTTCTCTGTGCTCATAATACTGTGCCATACTCAAAATAACAGAAGGGGAAGATGTGTACCAGGTGCTCTTGGAAGCCTGTAATTGGGTCACAATCTCAGGAAGCACATTGGAGACAAATCTATTGACATACAATCGAACACCACCTTCGATCGACAAATCCTGTCCACTATATTCTAGAAACGCACCTTCAAACCGAGTGGAAAAAATCAGACACACTCTCATCCATCTTTTTACAGCAAGCCGAAAACTTGTCCCAATCAGATTTTCTCAGAGGGATAAGAGAATGCATATACGTAATGATATGGCCGGGCAAAGCAAGTGTCTGGTCTAGGCTTATCACCTGGCTTCTGTTCCTGATCCCATACTTTGATCTGATTCCAGGTACCACCCAATTCCACAGCATGATCCTGTGTGTGTACTTGTCTCCAAATATCGACCGGGACTAGTAAGCCAAAGAACATTTCAATATCAGCAAATGTCATCACTGTAGAAGAGGCAGCTTCAGTCAATTATTTATAATAAGCAGTTGTATTCTTTCTAGGGTCAGGTAACTGAGTCTTAAGAGACAAGACTTCACTCCTTTTCCACGGAGAATCAACCCATTGTTCTTGGAAACGGGCCACAGCCCCTGGTCTAGTAACAACATTATGCTGATCCTTTAATTCTGGTATTTCGGGATGATAGATAGGATGAACCGCCCGCATCGGAACTGAGATATCGGGGTGGGACTCTTCTCAAGCAGTCTACCCCGATTAAGCAACCAACGTCGTAACATTACCAAAAACTTGACCAGGCACCATATCAGTAACATATACATGATCCTTAATATCATATAGAATCTGCGGTGCAGCATCATTGAAACACTGCTTTCAAAGACCGATCAAAGTAGCAGACATATGCTTTAGGGCATGCTGTTGTACAAAAGGTCCATAATCTTTCATCACACTCCACACATCTTCCACGCCATAAATGGGGTTTCGGGCCCACTGCGCTGCCTGATTAGCCACTACCTTTTTCTCTGCATCTCCCATATCAGATCGGACTAACATCCGCCCCATTTGTTCCTTAAATTTCATCCAGTGTCTATCCTTAAATCCACGTACTGGTGTCCCACTACTCTGTGATGTTGGCGAATGGAAGAATACAGTGGAAATGATAGAGGTAGCAGGCACTAATGTCGCTTCCGGCTGTGTCGCGGATGTAAGAGCTGGTGAAAGAGTCACTGAAGCAATAGTTGTTGCAGGGGCACTAACAGTCATAGTTGCCACAGACGGCGAGGACAAAGAAAGGACAGGAGGTGCCGTGGCCAAGGCTGTCTGATCAACAGTAACAAAAGCAGAAACAGCAGAGACAGAAGAACTGGGCAGCTGAACCTGTGAGGGAAGAACAGGATATATCTTCTGCGGAGCATATGGGGGCGAGGGTCGAGTATGTAACAATTGTTACACAAACATATCATTTTCTCCTTTGGTCACATAAGATTTACCAATCTGTAATCGAAATTTCCTGTTTTCACGTTCAATCCCCATTTCTGGTTTCCCTCTATCTTGTGCTACAGCCTTCTGAGTCAATGTTTGCATTCTCCCCTTCCGGGCCTTTTTCTTCGCTTTTATTCGCCTCTGCTTAGCCTCCTTTTGCCACTTTCGAAGAGAATCAAACATAGACTGTCTATTTCTTTTCGCAAACAACTTCTCCTTTAAAAAGACTATTTGTTGGTCATTATAAGTGCCCATCAACGGCCAATGCAACTCTGCATTCTCCCTCGTATATTTGTGCCATAGTGTACTAAACATAATAGGGCCAAGGCCATGCTTCACATACATATCAAAGTTCGGAGTGCCTTCTGGAGGCACCGGCTGACTTTCTTCCAATCGAGCATCTACAGATTTTCAAAAGTGAGCCAAATTTATGATGTTGCCTGGCAAAGTGTTCGCAGATACTTTGTACCAAAATCGGTCCTCAGACTGAGCCAAATACAAACCAAAATGGTACCATATCCATAAAGAACCAAAACAAACTCTCCCGGTGCATACAGGTCAAACAAATGTATTCTCCACTGCCGACTGTTTGGATCAAACGGTCAGATCCGAGGGTTTCGATGTTCAGGACCCCAGCCGGTGTGGAAAAGTGTAATATTTTACTTAGCATAAGCAATAACCATTTTGGCTGTGGTGACCATTTAGTTTCCTTCGTAATTCTTCCGTCCTCTGCTGCTCGTCTTTTTCACTCTGCTTGTGTTATCTATTTTAGTTGACCTCCTGACATGGCTAAGCAATGTACGTGCTAAGGGTTTGTAGCTGCCAGTGCACCTGGTCTCAGATGTTAACTGTCGACCATTTACTGCTCCCACTTTGCTGACCACATAGTTATTCATCTGCCCTTGTTTGTTGAAAACTATTTCTAAAACTTGTTTTTCCTATTTCTGTCCACATGCTTACATTGCCGAAAACCGGTATAAAAGGGACGACGGTTTGTGAATTCAGTGTACTACCTCCTGCAGCACTTAAGAGTGTTGTGTGGACGTGGTCCCACACATGAGTGATTAATAAACATGATTTATTTTATTTCAACTCCAGTGCCGATCTCTATTTTGTTGGTCTTTGGACCCGTGGACAAGAGGGTGACTCTGCACCAGTGTACCCACTTTTAGGCACATTTCCACAGTTGGCACCCAACACGTGGGGCCCCATCGGATACGCGGCCGTCCGAAGGAGTGGTCTCGACGGAGGATCGAAATATTACTGATGAAGCGCACTGCACAAGGAGACCTTTGTCTTTGCAGGCCGACCTGACTTTTCCGGTTATCCCGATTTGACCCTCCAGGTGGTGGCCGGTCTCGACTGGGGTTTTCTTTGGCGTAATTTGAAGTGACCATTAGGTCGACCAAGAGATTGGCAGGTGGGATTGGAGACTTCTGTTTGGTAAGGTCGCTGAAGCGGAACTCTTGATTTGTTTGGCCTGGGCTTTTTGTTTTGATTTTTTATTCATTCTTTGCAAAGTTTGAAGGCAGGTAATGTGGAGATTTTTCTCCTTTTGGAATATTTGTTTGGAGTAGTAATATTTTACATATATTTATGAAACATGTTTGTTCTCAGCACACTCCGTAGGTGGTGTTGCTGCTCTGGTGGTACCAAAGTAAGCTTGGAACAAAGTCAGCCGGCTCCCCCAGAAGGGACACCTAATAGAGACATGTATGTCAAATATGGTATTTCTTTCATAATGTACGGTCCATTGTGGAACAAATACACAAACAAAGATTTCGATCTGCAATGCCCAGTGAATGGGTAATTCGGTTTTAAAAAGGTTCAATATGTAGAGCAGTGTTTATTTAAAAGAAAAAGCAGACCGGATATGTTTGATTGTGTGCGTATGTGAGAGAAAGAAGTACGAGAGAGAGCGAAGAGAGCAGATGCTGTAACAGAAAAAGAACAACGAAAAACAATGTATCAAAAAGCACTATAATAAAAAAATAAAGAAAAGGAGGAAAAAATAGAAAAAGAAGATAGGGAACGTCGATTAGAGGTAAATGGCCCCCACCCCCGTATGAACTTCCCACTCCAAGTGCCCCTGATGAGGTTTCTGATGACGAGCACTTGTCTTCAGACGACAAAGAACAAGATAAACAAGATGGGCGACAGACTCGCTCTGCTTTGACTAAAGCAGAAAAAGATAAATTAAAAACCGCTGCTAGGGAGGAGGCTCGTCGGCATCACGCTGAATCACTCATTGTAATTTATGGTTCAACAGTGGAAAAATACAGAGCAATTTTATTTTGTAGAAAAATTTGCTTGGGAGGTAATATTTGATTATAGACAAATTTCTCAGTATCTAGAGTCAGCTGATATAAATACTGATTATAAACGATTAACCGAGGGGACTTTTCCCTTTTCGGACCTATCTGAAATGATTAGACGAGTGGTTAAAATACGAGACATAACATCACATTTACGAAAGGAGCAAGAATTAGCTAGAAAACAGAGAGGTATGGAAGCAGTTCAAACTCAAGCACAGGACGTAGATGCTTCGGTGGAAGAGGTTGCACCCAGTAGTACTATAGTTACTGCGAAACCTATGCGTGAAGCTACACCCCTGTATGTTTCTCCGAAGGGTGCGGGAACCAATGATGATAAAACTTCGGATGATGCAAAGGGATATTTTATATATAATTGGGTTTACACTCCTTGGAGTAGAGCTAACGTGATGGCTCTTAAAGCTGCTTTGCCCGACCCCCGGAAAAATCCTGCCGCCTTCTATGAGGAGGTGGAAGGAGCCATTAGCTCCTGCACTATGACCTTGCCAGATATTGATATGTTCTTCGGGCTTATTTTGCCTCCTGATATGTGGAGAACGATACGTAAAATAGATGACAATGTAGCATATGGTGATACCTGGGAACATTTAGAACTAATAGATGCGGAAAGGGAGCTTGCGCAAAAACCTCAGAAGGAGCTATTTGATTTTCCTAAAGCTATTGTGACTGAGTTAAAGACTCTCATACCCCCTAAGTAAATAGATTGGACTACGTTAGCGTACTGTAAACAGAAAACGGATGAGTCAGTTTCTGATTTCTTTTCAAGGTTTGAGGAAACATTCCATGATTTTAGTGGTCAGTCATTGGCCGATGATACGGGTAAGCATTTGTTTATTGACAAATTTGTCGCTAATATGTTTCCAGAAATAGCTAGTCGCTTAAAGGCCAGCGAGAGTTCTTGGACCACGTCTTCCCCAGTTTCCCTTTTGACTATGGCCCAATATTATGAGCGACAGGAACAGGAAGTGAAAGGCAGGGAGGATAAAAAGGTTAAAGAATTGAAGACAAAAGTTATGTTGGCTCAAGTATATGGTACACCATTTAGGGTAGGGGGAAGAGGCGGACGTGCAGTGTATACACCTGGAGTGCCCCCTCTCCCTCGAGCAAATGTGTCCCCTGATCAGTGTCCTTATTGTAGGGGATTGGTGTTCTGAGTCCCCTCTTTTGCGAGGTCAGCAGTACCAGCGGGGAAGGGGTAGTATGAGAGGACGCCCAGGGAATTCAGGACACAGGGGAGGTACAGGAGCTCGTCCTAGGTTTGAGGCAGTTGAACAAGGACCAAATTATTCTAATACTTTTGATAGACGAAATCAATATCAAATGTCTGATTAATATGCTGATGCCCTTGCAGATTCCGATTATGCATAGGGAAGCCTAGGATGGGGTAAGGAACCAGTTGAGGTGGCAGTAGATCAAATGGGTCCTTATGTTGACGCAAATGTCTTGGGATCCACTGATCGGTTTCTGGTTGATACAGCGGCTACCCGTAGTGCTCTGTCTAAAAAATTGGTGCTTGGGGCTCCCCTATCCGGCACAATGATAGCATCGATAGAATTCGATGGGACAACTACACCTAGCCCACTTTCACAGCCACTTGAATTCAGACTTGATAAATTCACTGCAGCATGTCCATTTTTGCTTTCCCCTACCACACCAGACAACACTGTGGGTATCGATATGCTTAAATATTTTCATGCCATAATATGTTATTCTCCGGAAGGTGTGCGTGTTATTTTGAATGACAATTATCCAATGGTTGAGAGATCTTGTCTTATCAATGAGGATGTCGCTCTGGCATCCTTACCCAGTACTTTGTGGGCTAAATCAGATACTGATGTGGGTCAAATGGTTATTCCACCTGTACATATTCAAGTAAAGGAGGGTGTTTCATTGCCTCGACTGCCCCAATACAAAATATCCCGAGAAGGTGAAGAAGCATAAGCACATATTGTTCAGGATTTGACTAAAGTAGGGGTAGTGGAAGAAGTCCCCTACAATACTTGCAATATCCCTATCCTTCCTATTTTGAAAAAAGACACTGACACAAAGATTTACAGATTTATTATTGATTTGGTTAATAAAATTGTAGTGCCCCAATATCTGATAGTTTCTGATATCACTACACTTCTCACTATGGTCCCTCCCACTGCTACTACCTTTCCGGTGATCGACTTAAAGAACACATTTTTCTCAATACCCATTCACCCAGACAGTCGTTATCTTTTCGGATTTATGTTGAAAAATAGATCATTTCGGTTCTGTAGAGCTCCACAGGGCTATATAGAGAGTCCTAGCATTTACAGTCAAGCATTAAAAAGGCAGCTTCATTCTTTTCCTGTACCTAAAGGGGTGGCCCTTATCCAATATGTCGACGATATCTTGTTGGCTCCGTGAGCAGTGTGAAGAAGGAACACTGTTATGTTTATAATTTCTTGCATCACATAATCACAAAGTCCCTAGAAAGAAATTGCAATTTTGTAGACAGCAGGTTACCTATTTAGGTCACCTCCTGACTAAGGAGGGACGTGCACTCACACCAGATCGCATTAATTCAGACCATTTTAGATACTCCTGTGCCCCGTACTCAGAAGGATGTCTGTGCACTGATTGGCCTTACTTCTTTTTGTAGGCAGTGGATCCC
This sequence comes from Triturus cristatus, assembly GCF_964204655.1. NCBI lineage: Eukaryota > Metazoa > Chordata > Amphibia > Caudata > Salamandridae > Triturus > Triturus cristatus. The sequence continues at coordinate 650,492,857 of NC_140586.1, forward strand.
CAGTTTTTCGCACATTATTAAACCTTTGTTAGCACTTTTGACCAAAGACACTCAGATGCCTCTCCCATGGACTACCGAATGTCAGAATGCCTTCAAAAGCTACGTTAAGCTCTTTGTTCTGCACCAGTATTAGGAACTCCAGACTACACTAAAACTTTCATACTCTATGTACACGAGAGAGAAGGTCGTGCCCTCTCAGTTTTAACACAGACACACGGTGATAAGTAACGTCCTTTTGCATATTTCTCAGCTGTCCTTGACCCAGTGGCCCGTGCGCTGCCTGGATGTTTCCGAGCAGTGGCAGCAACGACTGTATCAATACGTCAGAGTGAAGGAATAGTTTTGTCACATAAACTGCTTGTGTTAGTACCCCATTCTGTTGATGCTTTGCTAAATCAAACGATAACACAGCATTTGACTAGTGCTCGCTTGACAGGATATGAATTGACACTTTTGGCCCCTCATATTACGCTGAAAAGATGTCTGACCCTAAACCCTGCTACACTATTGCCATTTCTAGCTACTCAGTCTCAGTCACAAGAGTTACATGAATGTATATTCCTTACTGAAGAGCAAGCAAAAAGCCGCGTTGACCTACAAGATGCGCCTCTTTCTAGTGTCGATGGGAAGTTATGTGTTGGTGGCTCGTGTTTGAAGTTGCCCGATGGCACTACATCTGCTGCCTATGCGATTACAACACTTGAGACAGTAGTTGAAACAGCTCGCATCCCACAGAAGTCGGCCCAAGCAGTCGAGCTGATTGCACTGACGAGAGGATGCGAGCTTAGTACAGAGTTACATGGTAACCTTTTTACCAACAGCCAGTACGCTTTCGGGGTGGCACACAATTTTGGTTGCTTGTGGAAAGAAAGGGGCTTCCTCACCTCACATGGGACATAGAGAGTACATGGAGAATTAGTACATAATCTTCTTACTGCCCTAACCTATCCTAAGAAAGTGGCAATTGTTAAGTGTAGTGCACATAAGAAAGTGACTGATAAACTAGGAGCAGGTAATGCCTTTGCAGAGCACACAGCCTGTGAAACCACAATGCAGCGAAGTACCACATCTATGTATGTAGTGAAGTCAGAAGCTGAACGTTGGCATGATGCTAGGCAAGAGGTGCTGGACATGCAACAATCTTCCTCTGCTGACGAACTAGACCAATGGTCTAAGGAAGGAACATTGGATGATGAGGGCTGCTGGAGGAATAAAGATATTACCAAATGGAAGTTACCCACAGCCTACTTATACCCCATGATTCACATGGCACATGGGCCAGCACATGTTGGTGCATCCTCAAAGGCAAAGCAACTTATGCAAGTTTGGGATCACCCTGATATAGCCGGGCACCGCTAAAAAGATGGTCCAGTCTTGTTTGGTCTGTCTCCAGTATAATCCTGGAAAGGGAACGCGAACTCCAACAGGAGGGTTTGCGACACCAACTGCACATTTTGAGGTCCTGCAAATGGACTACATTCAGTTTGAACCCTGTAATAACTTAAAATATGTCTTGGTAGTGGTTTGTGCCTTCAGTAATTGGGTGGAGGCGTATGCTACGAAGGATAATACAGCCCTCACGGCAGCGAAAGTACTCCTAAAGGAGTTCTGTCACGAATGGGTCAGAGTGTCAGCAGTATAATGTCCCAAACCACTAACCTGAGCCAGCCAGCGGGAACGATGAGAGCGCTGCCTATCCCTGTCCTTCCCACGTCCGCTAACGCTCACCACGGACAAAAGCCTGTGTAGTGCGCGGGAGCAGTCGGGGAAAAAAGGGGGAAAACAAAGTAGAAGGTGTGGAGGTACAGGTGTTCTTCTAGGGGAATGGCTGCTCAAAGCCTGGCTGAAAGAGGTCTCCTGGGCAGGGCCCTATGAACAAGAAAACAGAACGCTATTACCAGAGCACACGACATTCATGCAATCCTCAACACCCTAGCCCCACTGCCCCGTACTCACTGTCTTCCGAGCAGTTGTTCGCACAGCAGAGAGGCGGAGGTACCACTCAGCGGCTCTTAGTTAGTTTCCTCTTTACGGGTTGGGCCCCCCAAGGAACCTCTACCAAACGATTTCACCTTGTAAGGTAACAAATGAAAAATGAAGGCTACTGCCTTTTTCAGTAGGAAAAAAAGGTAGAAGAGAGGACAAGGGAGGGCTCTCTGACCCCCTACAATCCTGCGTCTTGCCCCGCTCTTCTCTACTGGTATTACCGCTCCGTGTTTGGGGGTGAGACTTCTCCAAGGCTCTCTACCGCTGTTCCTTCACAGCGGGTGCGTGCGACGTTCCGAGGAGTTACAGAATCTCTCCCAATGCGCTCGACCGCGGTCCTACAGCGGGAGCACCCACGGACTCAACTCAGAATCTGTCCCGATGCGCTCGACCGCTGTTCATTCACAGCGAGAGCGCTTCCGCATCTGAGGAGTTTCTGGACTCTCGTCCCGCACCCAACGCGGGTTACCTGGAGGTGTCGTGCAGACTCCGATTCCGCCGGTGTCCAAGCGAGATTTCTTCGTCGGCGGCAGTCCCGGGGGAGGAGAAGGAGTTCCGGCTTCTCTGCTTCCTTCGCAGTCAGGGATCGTACGCACTTTCGGCGTCCTCGGGAGCAGATCCCTTCAACCTGAATCGGAACTGGGCTCAAAATTGTCAAGCGCCTCCTAGAGGTGGAGGCTGTCTTTTCATACGCTCTGAGGAGACGCGAGTCCTTCCGGCTCGCCCCAGGGTCTTCTGGGTGACGTACTTTTTGGTTCTTTTCCGGGTGACCGCGACAAGTTCTTCCCTCGATTCAGCATTTGTCGGGTCCTATGGAGTGACAACGGACCTAATTTCATGTGGCAAGTTGTCAAATATGTCATGAAAGGGTTCGGGATTAAGCAGAAATTTCATGCCGCTTTTCATCCACAATCAGCAGGCTTGTTGGAGCGTTACAACTCCACCCTAAAATTGAAATTGGCTAAAATACAGGCTTCCACGTCTTTGAAATGACCTGATGCCCTGCCCCTAGCACTACTTTCCGTCAGATCAATACCACATACATGATCTGGCCTTACGCCATATGAGGTTGTGTTTGGCAGGCCCATGAATATTTGAGGAATCCCTAAGCCTCGCCTTATACATGATGTACCCCATGTGTTGATGAGTGACTATTTGTCTCTGTTAACTGCCAGCTTGTCCTCTATTTATTAGCAGGTACGGTAAGCTCTTCCAGACAGGTCGCAGGGTGATGGCCATGATTTGTGGCCTGGTGACTTTGTCTTGACGAAGTCCTTCCAGCGGACCAGTTCCTTGGCACCTCCTTGGCGCGGACCTGAACAAGTCCTCCTAGCTTCCAGAACTGCAGTGCAAGTGACCAACTGGAATAATTGGGTGCATGCCACCCATTGTCGAAAAGTCCTGCATGCCCTCGTGAGCCCAGCTGTGTTGACAGATCACCGCGACATCCTGGTCACGGACAAAGGACGAGCTGTGTCACCTGAAAGACCTGAGGAAGTCTTCCCGGACCACACAATCCCTGGTACTGACTACAAAGGGGGGTAGCTTTTTAGTAACTACTCGTCCCAACGTTAGTGAAGAAACCAATGCGTGCCCAGGACCTTAGGGCACCATCTGTTTGGTTGTTTAACAACGAAATTAACATGCCAGAGTAGAAGAAATCCAACTCTGTAAAAGTCTGTAGTAAAAATATGATGTAAGCTATTGGACTAACTTTGACTGTTGTCATCATTGCTGTAATAATGTGGGTTGTAGAGGAAGTAGCTCCGGCTCGAAACTTATTGACTGCTACTACTCCTGTCCCCACCGAACATTATTATTTTACTCTTCCCTATCATGAAAAGAAGCACCGAATGTCGTATCTCAATAACACTTTCATACAAATGTTGCATCATGCTCATAATGCTATGAACATTACCAACTGCTGGGTATGTGGATTGATGCCAGCTCATCAGAAGAAGGGAGGAACGACTTTCATTCCCTTACCATTCTCTCATAATGGCTCCTGGTTTGCACTGTTGTGGGGTTCTGAAATTGATAATATTACTCTAGCTGTTGTAGGAGGACTTAATGCAAAACTTAATAACGTTTCTTACCCTGATGAGGAAGGGGACCCACAAGCCAAAGGAACTGTATGGTAAATGGAGGAGTATCACAAAGGAGATTCCTCCACCAGCTATGGTTTCCCCAACACTCGAATGGCCAAGGGTAACGGGCCTCCTGTTATCGCTGTTACTAGAGCCCGAGCTAATCTTTGTGTGAGCAGTTTTGGCAGTATCCCAGTGGCAAAAAGTGACTGTACTACAGTATTGAATATTACTGGAACAAGAAATCTATGCTATAATGTTAATTGACATCCATGTTGTTTATCGTACCCCTTTTAGAGCATAAGAAAATGTCTTAGCTTATGCTAAAAGGGTCATCTGTGGAAAAGTGTTATATTTTACTTAGCATAAGCAACAGCCATTATGGCTGTGGTGTCCATTTCGTTTCCTTCGTAATTCTTCCGTCCTCTGCTGCTCGTCTTTTTCACTCTGCTTGTGTTATCTATTTTAGTGGACCTCCTGACATGGCTAAGCAATGTAAGTGCTGAGGGTTTGTAGCTGCCAGTGCACCTGGTCTCAGATGTTAACTGTCGACCATTTACTGCTGCCATAAGCATTCCAGCTCCCCCTCCCACTTTGCTGACGATGTAGTTATTCATGTGCCCTTGTTTACTGATAACTATTTCTAAAACTTGTACTTCCTATTTCTGTCCACATGCTTACAATGCAGGAAACCGGTATAAAAGGGACGACGGTTTGTGAATTCAGTGTACTACCACCTGCAACACTTGGGAGTGTTGTGTGAACGTGGTCCCACTCATGAGTGATTAATAAGCTTGATTCATTTTATTTCAACTCCAGTGCCGATCTCTATTTTGTTGGTCGTTGGATCCGTGGACAAGAGGGTGACCCTGCACCAGTGTGCCCACTTTTAGGCACATTTCCACACCGGGATAACCAATGGGCGAGGCACTGTATGGCAGGACAGAAGGGGCAGCTGCGAGCAAACAATGCTCCTCGTACAGGGATCCCTGATCCGTCCAGCCCGATGATGGCCCTGACCTCCCCACTAGTCTGTGGGAGGGGATGGGTCACCGATGGCGTCCCTGTCCGGGTGCCGACTGAAGGAAGTGACCCAATTGGGGCCACTCGCGACCACCTCTCGGCCTTAAATACAAATGAAGAGTCGGTCAGACAGTAGAGAATACAAACCAAGTATATGTTTATTCAGATACACTCGAGCGGAGTCCCGTCTGCCCAGTCGCTTTGGGTGCTGCAGAGAGGATTGACATCAGAAAACATTGTGATAAATTATGTACGATTCAGAATCAATGAAGGCACCCCCAGACTGGAAATTTCCAGACGGAGGCAGCTACACAAAGGAGGTACAGAAGGATAAGTTTCGATCCTGGGACCGGACACACACTATCTCTCTGCCAAGGTTGTTCTGCCTGCGCCCATTGCTGGACTAGTGGGAGCAGGCCTCTATCTAGTGGGAATGGTAAGCGCTAATAAGAATAGTGTATTCATTAGTACAGCAAGGCCCAACCTTGGAGAAAAGGAACATTACCAAAGCTGCTTCTCGCAGGGGCAGAGACAGAGAGAGATTAGTTTCGCTCATGGATCAAAATGGCGGGCAAGCATAAAATAGTGCAGCGAATGTTAACTTATGCAGAACAATACATAAAAAAACAGTTAAGACATTTTTATTCTAACAAAGGCATGCCTCTAAAAGTTTCTCCCAACTTCAAAGGCACACCTCAGACATCACCACTTCCATTCTCTTCTGGACCTGTGGACACGCTGCCAGGAAGAAGGACTGCTGTACTGCTGAAAGGGCTGTCACTCTGCGGGACTGCCACTATGAAGGAGCTGCTGCCCTGATGGCCTGACCTGCTGCCCTCTTTCCTGGAGACGAAGAACTGAACCTGCAACCCATCTTGCACCCAGGACCACAGAGTGAATCCTGTTCTGTGTCTTAGGGACATAGAAGGATCCCCAACAGCTCGTGGACTCGTCTTCAGTGAGTTCCTGACCCCCTAGTGCCTTTCAGGTCCTGGACCCTTGGTGTGGTTCAGCGGGCTCTCAAGCTTTTGGGCTCCTTGCGACCGTGAACGGGCCTGTTTGCACTGGAACTGCGGTGTTCGCACCAAAAATCAGCAGGAGCTGCCACTACCCTGTGTCGACCCACAACAAGCATCGATTGCCGCATAGGAACGCCAACTCCTGGCCTGCTTCTCAAGCCACACCAACCACTGCCAGCAACACTCTCCTTGCTCCCTGTGGCCTTCTCCAACATGAATGGGACATTTGGCACAGAACTTGAGAAGGTAAACGTTCAGCTGGATTATTCTGGGACTGTATTCTGACCGCGCTCCATCGTGGTTGGCCCGAACTTTTGACTTTGGCCCGCTCCAGCGCAACCAGATAGCCCCGGTTGGCACTTAACGCTTTTAGGTGCTATATTACAGTTTATTCTTTAAAAATTCAGAACTTTGGTTCTACTGATTGGATTTTTGTCATTTTGGTCTTGTTGTTTTTATTAAATTAGGTTCTATTTTTCTAACCTGGTGTGGGATTTGTTTGGGTGGTGTTTCCACTGTTCCACGATTTGAAGTTATGCACAAATACTTTCCATATTGCCTATAAGTTCAGTCTGACTGCTCTCTACTAAGCTACCAATGGGCTGAGCACAGGTGAATTTGGGGTTTGCTTGTGCCTTGACTAGGATTGTAGTTGCTGCTTGACCCGGGCTCACACCCTAGTCAACCAGTAACCCAATTTCTTACACATGCCAAAGGCAAACCTGTCTGTGCCCGAACTTCGCCAATCACCACTGCATCTTCTACTGATCCTAAGTCCAAATATCTCAGTACAGGTGAGGAATTACATAAGATAGGGTGCAGGGATGCTTACGGCAATGTTACAATTGATTAGAATAGTAATCACACTCCTGTCTTCTTGGAGGGTCCGTTTTCCTGCTATAGTCGTGGTTTTTCTTGTGCAGGAATGAAATGTGATGAGTTTGAGAGCGACGTGCATGTAGTAAATTGTACTGTTCATCGGGCTGAGTAGGAGAAATCACTAATAGAATTTGTAGGGAAGCAGTTTTTTACTAGAATTGTCAAACACTTGGCAATAAGAGTGTTATATTGCAACACTAGATCTATTTCCAAACACGCATTTGAGCTATTGAATTTGCTGTCCTCCCTCAATCCCAGAGGCACAACTAGAGTCAAATTTCGGGGGGGAGTGGGAGGGGGGCTAAGAAAAAATTTCGGGGGGGCTGATTCTTCAAGCAAAAGGCAGAGTGGAGCTGCAGGGGCTCTGAGCAGGGGTGAAAACCATCAAAGCCTCGTTAACAAGCAAAAGGTATTTTAAAGACCTGTGAAGTACTCGGGTGCGGCAGCAAAAGGTCTTTTAAAGACCTGTGAAGTACTCGGGTGCGGCTGTGTGTGTGCCCGGGAAGCTGTCTCATCCCGGGCAGCCAAACACGACGGGGGGGGCTGAAGCCCTTTGATTCCAATGGGCGTTGCGCGCCTGCTCAATCCTGAGTTTTTGTTTGATTACAGAAACATGGCTTCATACTCAGGACCTTCCTAGTATTCCCAAATATAAAGTGGCCAGTCTGGACAGAGAACAAAGGGCCTTATGTATCAAGCAATTTTGAGGTCGCAAACGTGAATCGCAAAAAAACAGTGTTTGCAATGGCAAAATTGCCTTCTCAATGTATGTCAGTGATTCGCATAGCAAAATAGAGATTTGCAAAAATAGCAAATACCAATTTTGCAAGTCCACCATTTTGCGAAGTCAGTTGCAAATTCGCAATTAGCGTGCTGCAATCTGCGAATTCGCAAAATAGAATGTCGCAAATTGCGAGTTCGCTAACTAATGTATCAAAATTTCGCAAATTTTTAAAAGGTAGAATTCACAATTATGCACCTGGATATTACCACCAACTCAAGCCAGGTTGTAACCAGGTGCAACCTATTTAAACAGGCCCAGAATGCCCTAGGGACTTCCACAATGGCAGCGCAGCAGCACAGAGAAGGAGGAGATAGGAACAGGTCTTCAGAGTGCCCATCACTCTGTACCAGCAGACAGAGGAAGAGATACATGAGAAGTATAGGCTGGACTCAGCTACCATACTAGACTTGATTGCTGAGCTAAAACCACGATTGAACACTCAACCTGCAGTACCCAAACAATTCCACCACGTTTGCAGGCCCTCTGTTCACTGCACTTACTGGCATCAGGGAGCTTCCAGGGGGTGATAGCCGCAGCAGGAGGGGTGTCTCAAAGTTGCCAGTCATGCTTCTTCCATGCATTCTTAAATGCAATGGTCCAGAGTATACACCATCACAATATATTCCCCAACACCCAACAGGCATTGCAGCAGACCAAACTGGACTTCTACTAGATTGCCCAGTTTCCCCACGTCATTGGTTGCATAGATGGGACACATGTTGCCCTCTCACCCCCCTCAGACAATGAGTACGTATTCAAGAACCGGAAATTATTCCATTCACTAAACATACAGGTCATTTGCAACGCTAAACACATCATAAGTGATATAGTTGCGAAATATCCTGGCAGTACACACGATTCCTTCATTTTTAGACACAGTGGAATATACACACGTCTCACTGGGGGTGAATTTGGTGAGGGATACCTGCTAGGTAAATTCATGTCAACCACTCTGATATATACTTTAGAGTTGCAGTGATAGGTCAGTGATTAACCATATGTCTTTCAACCTGTAGGTTACAGTGTATATGCTGTGCGTGCATTCATCCTTAGACCATACCTCAATCCGGCTAATCCGAGTGAACGCACTGTGTAATCGAGCCGACATTTGGTATACTGAAGAGCAGGTTCCGCTTCCAGCACAAGAGCGGAGGAGCACTACAATATGGGCCAGAGGCCTGCTGCAAGATTGTGGCTACTTGTGCCATGCTGCACAACATTGCGACAAGAAAAGGCATAACCAGTGGAACTCGCAGATACAGAATCAGATGAGGGTGAGGTACCAGGTCCACGTCGCAGTTGGTGTGAGGGCAGCTGATGGCCGACACAGACGTGCAGAAATAACACACAACTATTTCTAGGTGAGTAATGATGACACATAGCCAATAATTTGTGATTGACTGTGTTTTAATGTACCTTAGCGTCCGGTAAATTGCATTCACATAGCCTACAAACACACGTTAAGTGTGGCACTTGCTGTTGCACATGTCATGTACATAGGACATGAGTAATGGAATGACAAATGTACATATGCCATGGGTTACTTCACCCATTAGCATCCAGGTGTTGGCAACTGTGTCTATTTCTTCTGTCCACGTCCTGCAGTTGCACGCTCAATGTGCTGACTGATCTTCTTTGATGAGGCATCTGATGGAGTTCCCTGCCTCACATTACGCCGTCTGGGTTCTGTCATTGGTGGGGTGTTGCTGCTGCCGCTGGAGACCTCCTAACTGTCCCCTGCCTCCAGGAGACCTGTGCCACCTATATTTGCTGTCTGCAGCTGGTCAACTGCGTTTGTGACCTGCACCAAACCTTTTACAACATCCTGCCTGCAGTGTGCCATTTCTATCTGCATCACCACTGTGCGTCTTGACAGTACTGATGTGGTATTGCACAAACGGTTGACCGCCTTACTGTATACATCCAGACGGGTATACAGACGTTGTTTTACCCTGCGTCTGGATGCATGGTCCCTTTGCATTGTAGCACAGAGGTCTTTGATTGCTCAAGTCATTTCAAGAATGCTGTCTGCACAGGCCTTATTGCCCTCCGCAACAGTGTGATTGAGCTCCCTAATGCCCTCCTTCATGTCTGTGAGGTTATGATTGACAGCTGCCTGTTTATTGATCACATGCCTTGCAGACACTGAACCTTCACCATTGTGCCTTCCAGGCCTGAGAATACGGAAGGATCATCTCCTACCACTGTGTTGATTTGTGCCCTGGGCCTGCGTCTCCTGCAACTGTCGTCCCTACGGTGCATAGGGGGCTGCTCATGTTCCTGCCGTGCCTGCTCTTCTTGATCTGGATGTGCCTCATCCTGCATGCCTTCGAGTTCTCCCTCCAACTCCGGGAGTGGAGGCACAGTGTGACGTCGTGTTTTTTGGCACAGGTGTTGGCTGTGTTGTCTGATCTGTGTCCTCTCCCTCTGCCTGGCCCTGTGGCTGTTGTGCCTCCTCAGGTTCTGTGTTGTCACCCTGTGTTGCAGGTTCACCTGTAAATACAAAAGCACAACTTATTGTGTGTCCCGCTTTCCATTGCTCACTGAATAAACTTGGTTGCATTTGGCTACCTATGTGCTGTGTTACATTTTTGGCTTTACTATTTATGTCAACTGCAGAATCATTGCTGTGTGTCATTGCTCAACTGTGTTATGTGTGTGACTACATCTCCCATGATGCATTGTTGGGTGGGCAGGAAAATTTGGAATGGAGTTGTATCCTAACTTTGAAATTGGGGCTTTCCTGGGTGTGTTCTTAAGTGGGTAATGTGTCAGGGCTGATTTAGCATATTTTAAAGAACAAAGGTCCTTGGCATAAGAGGAGATAGTTTGAATGTTTCAACATAGACTACAATGAGCACTATGGAGGTTCTTCCAATGTCCAGCCGGACAGAGGAATATTTATTCAAGTAAGATAACAGGATGGACAAAATACAAGGCACAACAGAGATGGCGAACGGCACAGTCCTGTACCGAGCGTTTGAAAAGAAGGTATAGGGAGTATAGACACAAGAAGGAAACAGCAGGCAAAAAAAGGGGGGAAGAGCAAAAGGCGGCTTACATTTACATAATAATACTGTGTAAGCTCAAACCAACAAACAACGCACTCATTTTGTCACAATGGTTAAATAGTGGTGTTTGCTACAAAGGTCGACGTTTCGATCCCTAGCTCTCAATACTATGGGATCATCATCAGGACTAAGAATCAGAAAAACTTTATTCGATTGTAAGCAAAAAACAATCATAAAAGTGTACATAAGTAAAATACAGCAAGTACATGAAAGTCATAAAAACTTGAGTTAAGAAGAGCATAATGCCCAAGGGTATTTAAAAATACATTATAAGATCATCCTTTTTCTAATAAAAAACACTTTTTTCAAATAAGAAATGACTGTTGCAACACAAAGGTGATTATCCAAACATTGGATCTCATACAGTGCACGGCGACATTGACGATGTCCAATCATCTTTAGGAAGGGCAATAATATTGTTCGCCTATCATGGATATAATAACGACAAAACAATACGACATGCATGGTACTTTGAGGAGAGATTTCATCACAGGGGCATGGGGACAAATCATGAGACCAGTTGTTGATTGTGGGAAAACTGACCAATCTGTGAAAGATATTAAATCTAAAACGACAGAGTAAAAAACGGTCAAAATTATTTGGTACATAAGTCAAATAGGGTTGGATATTAAAAGTGGTTAAAACTAGTTCATGTTGAAGGACAGTTGGTTTTAAAACCTCCACAACACATCTTAAGGATTCTAGGTGTGTCAGGCATTCTTTTTTAAGATCCTTTCTGGAAATAGCTGAGGTAGTAAGCGGATTTAAAAAGTACTCTAATTTGCCCATATCAGATAAAAAATTACGTACGTATCTGAGCCACGGTATCCTCATACATCCATCTAACTTAATGACATCTGACAAAATATCTCTATTAAGCTTAGGTTCATCTTTTGACCATACCCTGTGCCATAACAGAACGGGTTCTAGCTTAATAAGGTCGGATATAAAAGAGAGACCCAGTTCAGTGTGGCAGTTAAAACTAGAGGAACTATTAGGAACCGCGAGGATAAACTTCAAAAAGGTATTCTCAACAACCTGGAGCGGAATCGGGTCCACTATCCCCCATATTCCGCTACCATACATGGCGCCAGATAAACATTTAGCTTTATAAATTTTAATTAGCTCTGCGGGGGGTCGAGTACCTAGTTTCCCCGAGAAGGACCTAAGAGCAGCTGTCGAATGAATCATCGCCTGTTTTTTTGCAGCCAATGCCTTGCCCCAAGAATCCTTCTGCGTAAATAAGATACCAAGGTAGGAAAATTGTTGAGTAAAAACCAACCGGTGTCCTTCAATAAAAATAGGCTTCTTAGATTTTACATTTCTGCCACAGTGCATGATAAATGTTTTTGCTATGTTTACTTTTAGGCCCAATTCTGACATGAAGAGGGCAAAACTAGCAACCACGCGCTGTAGTCCCAATTGAGTGCGGGACATTAATACAGCGTCATCCGCATACATTAATAACGGGATGGAACGGCCAGCAACATAGGGGGGATCAAGTTTGTTATTGCACAGGGCTTTCTCCAAACCATTTATATACAAATTAAAAAGGAAAGGGGCCAGGACACAACCTTGCCTGACTCCACTCCTGATTGGGATTTTACCCGTGCATTCCCCATTTTGGCCGTAACGTACAGATGCAGAAGCTTCACTATAAAAACATTTAAGAAAATAAATAATGTTATCTTCAACCCCAAGTTGTTCCAATAATATCCACAGTTTGGAATGAATCACACAATCAAAGGCGGCTGAAAGATCGACGAAGGCTACAAACAGATTCTCCCTCCTGGCTCTAGTATATTTCCCCGTTAACATCAGAAAATTTAAGCCTTGTTCCACAGTACCTAATCCAGTACGGAAACCGTATTGTAGGTCAGAGAGGATAGAATTGTCATCAGCCCATCGAAGTAGCCGGTCCAGAATTATTCGTCCCGCTATTTTTGTAAATGAATCTAAAAGAGAAATGGGTCTATAACAGGCCGGTTTGTGACGATCCCCTTTTTTGTAGATAGGAACAATTATGGACTCCACCCAAGTAGATAAAAATCTAGATGCACAGCAAGCATTTAGCACCTGAACCAGTAGGGGTGCCCACAATGACATAACTGCCTTAAATACATCTATGGGCACTCCGTCTGGGCCGGGGGCCTTCCCCCCCTTACTTGCTTGAATCGCTTTTTCAACCTCGGGGAGAGAAAACTGCATGTCTCTCAAGGATGGATAATCAGAGGGGTTACAGGAGGTGGAATACGTGCCGTCCCCCTCATATACTTTTGAAAAGTGGTCAATCCACTCAGCCTCAGAGATTGCGACTTCTACGGTGGGACATGCCTCTTCTCTGAATAGGGGGTTTCTGATAATCTTCCAAAAGCTTGCACTATCGTTGCATAGTGAGGCCTGGTGCAAAGCTTCCCACGTATCCTTTCTTATCTCCTTTTTCCTATCTTTAATGGCGAGTTTATACTGCAGCCTCAGATTGCGGACATCTTCTGGACACCTGGGTTGTTTATGAAGTGCCTTCTTTAGGAGGGAGTACGCTTTGGTGCATCTGGAATTAAACCAGCTATTCCTCTGTACTCTATTATGTCTATGTTGTCGTGTTAAGGAGGATCTAATCTCATTAGATATTGACAGAAAAGAAGCCAATATCTTATCTGGGGGAGCATCCTCTGTTAAGCATGTAATAAAATCAGAGGCGCAGATGGTAAGGACCTTATTTAGCGTATGAGATTGATCCACCTTGTCCCATTTAAGCGTGAAGCCATTGGTGGAACCAATGGCAAGATTTTCCCATAATATATCTATCTCAGAGGCAGGTTTTGGGGCAGACCACTTTGGGATAAAAATGGAGAAACAAAGAGGAAAGTGGTCGCTTAATGCAATATCGGACACCTCACAGGCAACAAGCACACGAGCATGCCTATTAGTAATAAGTGCAAAATCTATCGTGGAGGTACAGCCTCGCCCATTGAAAGTTGGTGGAAGGGGAAATGGTGTTGAACACACCTCGTTTATGAAGGCCAAGTCAAATTGACCAATAAGTTCATTCAATTGATCACCCAGGCTTGAATGAGTAAAATGGGACAAGCTCAACCCATCATCCTCGCTACCTAAGCCACATCTATTATCTGCCGTCATGTTACATAAAGTACAATTGAAATCTCCCACAAGCAGTATAATCAAATTAAAACCAAAGATTTTTTCCTGAGAAAGAAGTACATTGGCCAGCTTTTTACAGACAGTATTGACTTCCCTAGAGGGGATATTATTGTATAAATTGAGCAATACTATCGTAGTTGATAAATCCAAAACTATTCTTAAAGCCTGGAAATAACAATCTTTATCTAATTCCATAATCTTTAAAGTATGTAGCTTATTGGAGATATAGGTCGTCAAACCCCCCTTGGCCCTGCCATGCTGGGTACCCACCGCTGGGGTGTGAAATGTTTTGAACCCATTTAGGTGTACCGGGTCCTTGCTCCATGTTTCTTGCAGGCAGATAATATCTTGCAATTTGATGAATTCTTGCCAAAGTGGGTTTCCAATTTTAGATTTAAGACCAGCAATGTTCCAAGAACAAATGCTGCAAGGGAGGGATCCTAGGGGGGGACAAACAGGCCGAGTCATGGTGGAATCTGGCGAGGAAAGTATAAGTCCACTCACATTTCCCTCCCCAGGTCCTACATCCAAATCTATCGACCCACCTACATTGTGCTCGAAGTCCAATGAGCTACATGGTGCCCCCAAATTTCCCTTGTTATCATCCATAGGATCACGGCTGTCTTCTGCCACAATAATTAGAGTGTTTTGAGAATAATGGGGTTGCTGTCAATCATTACACTCTAGGCCACTTAGAATATCAAAGTGATTAGATGTTGATATATTATATTTTTCCCCTTGGGGGTATCCCAAGTTATACAAATGAGGGCCATGACCCCTCAGTCTTTCCCGTTGTAAAGGGGCATAGAAAAAATCAAGGGGGACGATGTTAACATAATCAGCCACAATGTGGCCGGTGTAACATTTTTCAAGTATATGGTTGACCAGCAAAGGGGACCGGAAAGATATAATCACACAGTCTCCTCTCAGAGATTTGGCTGACGGACCTAGCCAGCGAACTCTTCTTATCATTTTAAAATTTGAGAAGAGAGCTGTATTCGACCCAAATTTGATAGATAAATAATGAAGGGCCTTATTCTTCAATGTAGACCAATGTTCAAAGGCATTTGGAGGAAGGGATGGAACATTTACTAGTACCACAGTATAGGGACAGGCCTCAGGAGGAAGGTTCAACGTAGGTAGGCTAGCTGTAGAAGATGTCTCATTGATGTCTGAAACAGGTCTTACAATAATGGGGTCTACGTTATGAGCTGGAATTGGGGGTCCAACAATGTTTATACCATCTGAAGTAGTGTTGGTTGTACCAGTGGCCTCCTTTTGTGTAGAACCATCAAACCTATTAGATATTATCGCTGAGTTGCCATGGACAGTTAGAGAGGATGTTGCGGGTGCCACAATCGGTAGAATAGAAGGTGCGTTAACCACTGGGGTATTTGAAGTTCCCGCTGCATGAATTTCTATGTCATTGACCCTAGATTCAATGTTTGTTAATTTTGTCATGAGCGGTGCAATTAGAGTAGTTAACATGCCCTCCATTTTCCCCCAAAAGTTATCCCCTAATATCGGATTATTCTTACAACTATTTGAAGGGGCAGCTAAAGTATTGGTATTACTCGTTTTTCTTTTATCTTGTACCACCATAGTTTCGCCAACGACTTTGCAGGATTTAATAGGTCGCTTCTTTGTAGCATTAGTTATTTGCGGCCCTTCCTTGTTACAGTGATTTTGCTTGCTCTTCGCCTTCTGGCCTCTAGTTGTCATTTGTGGCACGTCACCACTAATACTAAGCACTGAACTAGTAGAGGAAATTGGGCCATCAGGACTAGAAATTGAACTGTTGCCTGATAGATAGTGTCAAGGAGCCTGGGAAGCAACTCGGAGTGGACCTGGGAAGGCTCGGTGGGTGCCAGGAGCAGCTCAATGGGTGCCTGGAGCTCGTCGGCAGTAAGCGAAAGCCCCACGAGGGCGTCTGGATGCTTGATCGTAGTCCACAGTTGGTCGTATTATGGGACAGTGGGCGACGGATGAACCAAGCGTTCAGGAGGGCTGGAGCTTGTAGATACAAACAGGGCGCAAGGGGCCAGAACCGAGTGTTCAATGGCCAGAGGTAGAGAGTATATGCAGCGGACAGGGCTGCCAGACAGCGCGGGACCGGAGCTCTCGATGAGTAGCTGGCGGCCGGAGGAAGCAAGGGTCTGCTTTTCCGTTCGGCGTGATAGCCGTGAGGGCTGATTTAGCATGCATCTTACCTTGTCTGGTGTTGGGCGTGGCGGAACTGTCAATATCTGCGACTCCGCTGATGCTTTCAGGCTGTAGGGTGGACTCCACCAGTTCCTCAAGGGGTGTGGATGCATGCTCTGTAGCTAGACCCCCTCCAGTTTACTTCGCCTCCGCAAGCCTGGTGGCAACCTTGTCCTTAGACCTTGAGCGCATGTCATACCAGCGCCTGCGTAGGTCACCAACGGAGCGCTGTGTCACACCAATGGCATTCACCTTAGCCTGTATGTCAAGCCAGACTTTGCGCATTTCAGACTGTGGGATGTGCAGTGATTTCTTGCCAAACAGCACTTCATGGCTCTTAACCATCTCCTCAATGAGGACCTCCTGTTCCTTCTCACTAAATTTCTGTTTTCTCTTCCTTCGAGCTGCCTTTTCCTTCTGTGAGTCCATTGTGTTTTGGATGGTGTTGCATTTCAGAGTGGTGTGCTCCTGCTCCCAGCCTCTGACACAGCCTCAGGCAATCAGGTAAAGCATGGGCAGTCACACTTCCTGGTTGTGATGTCATCATTCTGCTCTGGAATAGCGGATTCGAAAAATTGCAATTTCTTAATAGCGAATTCACAGATAAGAAATCACAGTTTTGGTAATGGGTAATAGCGATTGGGATTATTACCGAATAGCTAAATTTTTGTGAATATTTATGTACATCGCATTTTCCAATTCTCAAATAGCGGTTCCTTAAAAATCGCAATTTGAGACTCGCAAAACGCTTTTTTGATACATATGCCCCATAGAGTGAGAGGTGGAGTGGCTATTTATTTCTCTGACACTATGAGGTTTTCAATTATTGATGTGCACCTTTCAGAGTAGGTAGAGATATGTGTGTTCAAGTTGGATACTCCAACTGGTGAATCGTGGAATGGAGCGTTAGTCTACCGCCCTTGAGCCCCAAGAATACTTTAGCTGGCTGATCGCCTAGTGCAATATATTTTTGCAACTGAATATTTTCTTTTATCAGGTAATTTTCACTATCACGGGGAAGATGCATTGGATATTGAAGTGATTCAATAACTTGCGGATTTCGGGTTAAAGCATAAGGTAGCAGGACCAACAGATCGCAGGACATTCTTTGGACTTACTTTTCACTGACTCAAAGCAGTTGAAAATAGGCAGCCTTAAGCCTTTAGTTTGGACTGACCACTATTCCTTAGGGCAGTAAGACCCTGGAGGAAGATAAACCTTATGACTGTTCAGCTAGCTTTTCAACCGTCAGACATACATAAATTAAATTACATAAATGAAGCACTGGCCAGCTCCTATAACTCCCTCATTAAAGCTTTTGATTTAGTGGCTCCCTCCAAAGCCTGCAATAGCAAACTTACTAAACAACAAGCCCCCTAGTGCACAGCAGAGTTGAGGAGTAATAAAAAGTATCTGTAAAAGATTGGAAAGGAGGTGGCGTAGGACCAAATCCCCTTGCTACAGGGGAGCATACAAAGTTGCTCTTCTAAAGTATATTGGGAATATCAGGGAGGCGCATGGATGCCATATTGTCTTGAGGATTGAGCAAGCTGGCAACTCTGCGAGACAGTTATTTAACTTGCTGAATTAATTCACAGAGCTGGTAGCCTGCAAGCTAGCAATTCCAGCCTCGCAAGAGCTATGTGAGTTGCTTGCTATTTCGAGGATAACGTTTCTATATTATATGAGGAATTTCTGTCACCAGTCGAGAGGCCCAACAAACAAACGAGCAAACTATAATGTACTGCCTTCAAATACCCCAGCCCAGCTGGGAAGGTTTGATGTAATCTCCCAAGAACAGGTGCGAGAATAGCTATGGAAGGTTAAATCTGGGTCACCGTTAGATCCCTGCCCAGTTTACAGTCTCTTCTTTTTCTGCTTTATTAATTCCACACTTTACAGATTTACTAAATTTATCCTTTCACTTGGCGAAAATGCCTAAGGCTTCGAAGTTATTACTATTCTCTCCCATCTTAAAAAAAAAAAGCTTATGCTGATCTCAGGGGTATAGCTTGGTCAGTAAGATTGGGGTGTGTGAACTTCAGGTTTCCCAACAACCATGTTGACATATCATGTTAAAATATATTATAATAGAAGCAGTGCAAAAGTGGAGTTTAAATAATGGTGGAAAGGGATCGGAGTACAGACTGTAAAGCGCACTTAAAAAACAATATTTTGTAAAATAACCACACCAAACACCCCCCAGAAGCTACGCCCCTAGCTGACGCAAACGAGTACATGAATTATCAGTCCATTTAGCATTTTTCATTTTCTTGGTAAGGTTTTGTAGGGATTAATTAATAAACAACTCTCTAAATAACTAGAAGAAAATTGCATACTGGACCCCTCACAATCGGGTTTCAGAACAGCGCACAGCATGGAGACTGCCCACTGGCAGTTATTGATTCAATAGGGATACTGCTGGATGAAGGGGCTCCGGCGATGCTGGTATTACTTGATTTGTCAGCTGCCTTGGATATGGTCTCTCATTCCATCCTCATTCAGTGACTGTATGAGATAGGCGTACACTCACCGAACTTAACGTGGTTCAGAGATTTTCTGGCTGATAGAACGTGAGTGATCTCACTCCATATCTTCAAATCTAGGACAGTCACAATTGATAAGGAGATTCCTCGAGCCGCCGACCAAGATGGCCGCGTACTGAGACCGCTCCGAAGCTGCCAAAGTTGAATCCCACATCATCCCTGCATAATCCAGGCTGTCTTCCCAAAATACGACTTATTGAAAGCTGCAATACACGTAGCGTCCGAGGGTGCCTTTTCTGCCAACACAGGGTGCTGGGAAAGGCTAAAACTGCGCCTTACCTACATACCTCGCGAAGGAGTCAAAAGGGCTGATGGAGAAACAGTGGCCTCATCAGAGGTGGGGTGAGCCTCTCATTGCTAGAGGTATGCTGCAACCGACATAAGTGCCGAAAGGGGAGCAACATCAGTAATGGAGGCATTTATGAGCCGAATCAGTGCCGGACCTGGTGCGTGAGAGGGGAGGAGCAGATCCAGCTGAGGCGGTGAATTAGCGGCAGAAGAGAGAGACCTACCACGGCTGGTCCTGGGGTGAAGAAACAGTGTGGAGAGGTGGACGGTGGAAGTGCGCAAGCACCAGCGGTGCTGGTGAGATGAAGCGGCAACACCGGCCCAGTGTTCCTGTGCCTCTACGACAAGACGCTCACCTGAACAGGCCGGAGAAGTCTGGCCACTCGGTGGTTGTGACAGGGCAGCGACCAAAGACAATAATCCCCATCCACTCCCCTAAGCTTGATGCCTGCCGAGATTGGGCCTGTGAAACAACCCAAGGCATTGACTACGTTAAGTCCTGGAGGAGCCCCCCACCCCTTGAAAATCGGCAACATTGGCCTAGAGATACTTGGGCCCAAACTCTGAGGAACAGTGCTGACAGCTGTAGTGCAGTTAACGGCCAGCTCCCTGGGGTCTGATATTGTGCGAACTTGGCTGCAAGCTGTTTGGAGTGCGGGGGTGATGTGTGAAGCTGCTGGGGTGCCACACATTTAACACACCAACCAGATCTGCCGCATCTTGGCCATTGCCTGAGAGGCCACTGGTGAATCAGCTAGTGGCAGTGGGGGTACAACAGCTGAAGACCAGCTCCTCCATCGCAGATACATTTGCCACCTACTATGAAGGGTTGTATAAATCCACCACAACTACAAAAGTAGCCGATTGTGCTAACTTTCTGAAGGACCTGACGTTGTACACACTTTCCAGGAAAGAAAAAGAGGCGCTTGAAGGCGACCTGACCGAAAACGAACTTGCTGCAGCGTTGCGAGACCTACAATCTGGGATAGCAGCTGGGCCTGTTGGTCTAGCAGTGGAGCTATATAATGGGATGATGGATAAGGTGGCCAGGCATATCTTACCATGTTCCGAGAGGCATGGGACGTGGGCGACTGCAAAGGTACCAACGGATAGCTACGGTGGTAGTAATACACAAGAAAGGCAAGCCGCTGACAGACTGTAACTCATATAGGCCTATATCTTTGCTAAACGTAGAGGCAAAGGTGCCAGCCAATGTTTTGGTGATCTGACTGACTACGCATAGTCATTACGTCAATAATACACCCCAACTAATGGCGCTTTATGCCCTATAGGAGCCCCTGTCTTAGTCTGGGACGCTTTTCCAGGGTACTATACGAAACCGAGAGGCCTCTGACAGACCCGGAGGTGGTAATGTCCCTTGATGCCAAAATGACGTTTCGACCGTATAGAGCGGAACTATATGTTTGACGCACTGACAAGGCTGTGCCTGGGCCCGAAAGTTTGAGCCATTGGCCAAGGTGAGAGATAATGGAGCAGTCTCCTGAGTTTTTGCCCTGCACAAGGGTACTAGGCAGGGTTGCCCCTCTCTCCCATGACATTTGCCCTGGCTCTCGAGCCACTTGCAGCGTGAGTGAGACAAGACCCACTGCTGTGGGGAGTGAGCTGCGGCAGGGAATGGGAGGGATGTATCTCACTCTACGCGGATGACATCCCACTATACTTGTCTAATCCCACCCTCTCCATTGGTAGGATCCTACATATATTTTACCTATTGGGTAGCTACTCGGGATATCGTATCAAGTGAACACAATCACTGATCTTTCTCCTGTCAGGAGACGACCCACGGCTCCCTAGGTCTTACACGGCACCTCTGGTGAGAGGAAGCTTCTTATAACTAGGGATACATATCACCCTAGGCCCTCAGGAATTTGTACGCAAGAATCGTATCCCACAATTAGAGTGACTGAAAGGCTACGCCATGCACTGAGGTACTTTGCCGCTATCCCCAGTGCTTAGTTTGTAAAATATTCGGTCCCAGGGCTCTGACCAGAAGGCCACTGCAGCTTGCACCACCCATCACCCTTGTCATCGCTGCCAAAACAACTAATAACCATCTCTCTCGAATGTAAATGCGACAGTTTAGATTATTCCAGGTCCCCAAAGCTAAAGGAATGGTTGGGGAGGTAGGTATTTTGCAATTTTAATGTATATTGGTGTCCTAAACTACTGTTGTACTGCTCATCTCTAAATTAAATGTCCAGTGCCACCATGTGGTGGACTGTTCTAAGTATGGTGTTGACATTTAGGTGCCGGAAACCAATGAAGTGCCGGTGCTGAGCACCCGAAAGCACCGGCTCAAATTGAGCACTAGCTATCCCCAATGGGCAGAGCTGAGTTAAAATGTGGAATCTGAAATAAATGCAAGAAATGAATCCACACAAACAGTTCTCAGTCAAGGGTGAAACAAGAGCGTTTATTGGTAAAACCAACCACAGAATAACGTGCAGCACGGGGGTACCAGCCTAGATACTGAGTGCCCAAAGAGGTGACGTGCTGGACTAATAATGGTGGTATTAGCCACATCCAAAGTAGAGTGTCCGAAGCCGTCTCCGTACGCCGCGTCCCGTACCAAGGCTGGTAAGTAGTAAAGGGAGTGATTTGCCGCAGAGGGGCTTTTAAAACATCAACCGTCACTAGACCGCCAACCCGGAAGTAATTACGACAAAGCCCTTCCGGGATCAAATGGAGTAAAAAAAAAAAAAAAAGAAAAACACTAGAACGAGAAACAAAGTCGCTCGTGAAACTACGCTTCCGGTTACATGCCCGTAATGATAATTAATCACCAGACACTAGTTCTATATTAGTTTTAAAACGCCAAAGTCGCAGGGCAAACCATGCTGCAGGTTAAATGCTCGTGATACAAATATTAACCTCTATCTGTCAATCAACATCAGAGTAACAAGCGCCAGATAGAGGGTACAAGATATTAAATAACCACAAATTTATTGACACAAAACAACACAATTACAAGCCCACATTAAAAGATGGGCGCCAGATATCAGTCACCAACAGATTCGAGAATACCAAGTGAAAGATGCGAAATGTTGACTACATATAGCTTTATTAAAGCGACACACAAATGTCATCTAGCGTACAGATGACATAAGATTTTTCTTAAAAGCAATTAAGTTAATAATGCTAAGCGCATAAAGACGGTGAGATACCTAATGGTAACACATCCCTCAATCCTTAATAGGTGTGAGTGGAAAAAATGAGCGTCTTACTATAAGTATTACAATGTATTGAAGTCCATGTAACTTTAATAAAAACGACACAAGAGTGTCATCTGAAAGCCAATAACAAGGGATTTTTTTAAAAAGATAAATTGGGTAAGTAGTTACGCTATACTCATGAAATGGCAAAATACCACATCCACACACATTCCTCACTGAGTGTTAGCAGCACAAAAGAGCGTCTTGTTGTGAGGAGTGCTGTCAAACAGAAGCAGAGCAAGAACTGCCCTCCACCCAAAAGAAGAGAAAGAGTAACCAGACTTAATAAGTTATACGAAAAAGGAGAGGAGACACAGAGAACAAATTGACAGATACATCGCATTTTAGGCATTGTCAATAATAGCGTTTTTGAAATAAAATATAACACAAAATTTCTACTATTAGTAGAATGATTAGGAGCAGGAACCACTGTTGTGCAATAATTCTCAAAACATTGGGTACAGCAAAGCCAAATACATGTATACTTAGAACAATCATTTTTGAAAATTCTAAAACTTGCCATGATGTCTGCATCAGAGATAAGCAAACAGAAGGACATAGCCTAAAGACACAGTACACACAAGAAATGTAGTACAATGTAGCAATAGACCAAGATTTCAACAGGAACACAATACAGGTTGACAATATTCAAACATGAACCTTCGAACAATTGTCACGCACAGATCAACATTTATATATATATAAACAACAAAAGGAGACCAAACGATAAGTTGTTTAAGGCCATGCATTATTCAAAGAAAGTAATGTAGTTCCCTATCAGCATTAAGGCCCTCAGTAGACGAACGCAAAGTGCAAATCCATCTGGCCTCCAGTTGTCTTAACCTGAGTGCCCTATCTCCACCCCTGCTATTGCTGGTAACAGTGTCAATTCCGTGGAATTTGAACCGAGCCCGGTCCACACCCACTGTACATTCATGCGAGACTAGGGCATAAGAAAGGTCCCCATTTAGGACAGCTCTTCGATGCTCCTGTATTCGAATCTTATAATTTTGGTAAGCTAGAGTAATTATCGCATTTGTCCTGTAACCATGCTTACCTCAGGCTACAGGCATTTATTCCTCTCTTTATCTTCTCTTGGTATATTCACGTCATTTCTTGAATTGCGTGGGTCTGGGGTCACTTATTTCTCAAGCATTTTTTCTTTTCACGGGTGTGGTACTTTCGCACAAGGGTCTTTTTCTGACAACACACATTTTTCCTGAAACGTGGTTTACTTTTACAACCACATGGTCAAGATGGTTGGTTTTTTCGCTTCTTCCTCTCAGTTCATCATTCATGCACATTTGGTATTTTAGGATGATTGTCTGTTTTGATTACTTTGTTTGCTTTTTAAGAACGGTTTTGTATTATATGCCATTTCAGCCCTGAAGAAGCCCATGTTTGGGCAAAACGCGTTGGCTGGCTGTTTTTTACGAAGTACAACAAGAACAATAAAAGACGGAAGATACAAAACATCTCTATTCAATCTGTTCTGTGTTGTATTTGACTCTCCTTCTTCATCCGCCTCTGTGTCATACTTCGTGTCGGGTCTATGTTGCGCACGCCACTTGCTGTGGTGTCCACGATGC
This sequence comes from Triturus cristatus, assembly GCF_964204655.1. Classification (NCBI taxonomy): domain Eukaryota; kingdom Metazoa; phylum Chordata; class Amphibia; order Caudata; family Salamandridae; genus Triturus; species Triturus cristatus. The sequence goes on from NC_140586.1 coordinate 650,516,726, forward strand.
GCAAAACGGGACACCAAGGCAGTGCAGCATGTTGGGCAAACGTGGCACATTACACACAGGGTAATTAGTGCTGCTATTATAACTATGCCTACTTCCAGTATCCATGAGCCCCAGCCTGCGAGCCACACCATCACCTTTTCCCACATGCTCCCGGTGTGTATGCCGTGTGCCTCATCTCTAATGTCTATGATGTGGTGTATAGCATCATCAATATTGCGGCTGTTGTCAGGTATATATGAACAGCATTTTTGTTGGAGGACGTGGCAGACGCCACCCTCTTTTGCCAAAATGATGTCTAATGCAACTCTATTCTGCATCACTACGGCCCTCATGGCTGTGAGTTCTTCCGTAATGTTTCCCATTCCTACAGCCGTGCTTTCAGCTAAATCCTCAATCATGCGTGCTAGCTGATGTATTCTTTCAGTGGTGTAGATAAGCCCTGCCGGGGGAACCAGTGCCCCTACGGCTGTCATTACGTGGTCCAACCATTCTGGTGTTCTTCTGACCCTTTTGTGCAATGCACCTTTGAGTGCGATCTGGCCTATGTCGGAGAAATGGGTCATCTTTGGTATGATGGAGGCGAGATAGCAGCTACCGTACCATCCTGGTGGTAGGTAGAAGTAAGCCCACTGGCCACACACGAAATACAACCCCTTGTACCCCACTAGTCCCGGTGATAAACCCCCTTTCTTATTTCTAATTCTTGACAGCCGCGTTGTGTGTGTGCAATTACTGCTGCCCAAAAATATTTGTCCTGCCGCCTCCTCTTCTGTGCCCATTGCTTCTATTCCCTTAATTTTGTTTATCCTGTCTTCACAATCTAGCAGACCCTTGCCCCCTTGTGCCATTTCTACTATCGTGCATCCAAATGCGATGCAGTCTTTCCATGCATCTTTCTGCAGTAGTGTTTGTATTGTGCAGCTCTTTCCCTCCGGGGGCAGTTTGGGTCGTCTTGTTATCTGCATTACTTTGTTATTTACAATACAGGAAGGGGCATGTCGTAGCTGTTCTATCTGGAACCGTGGTACCTTCATTTTTCCCTCCTTCATGACCCCCAGGTTGTTCCACCCTATCCTTCTCTTCCACCCTTCCGTTTTTTCAACCTCCTCTATTGTTGCTAACATTTCTGTGTCCCTTGTGGTGTGTGTTATCTTCGTGCAGGGCCCTTTCTTTCCCTCGGGTGCTTTCCTACCCTGCTTTGTTGTCTTTCTGCTATCTGGTGGTGGGGCAACTGACACTGACATATTGTGTTGTTTGAGGAGCAGATCTCTCATTAGAATACACCCCACATACTTGGAAACTGGTAACACATTGTAGCTCATCCCGCTTTCTGTGTTAGTTGGTAAGTGCGTACAGACGTAACATCCTGATATATTCATTATGTGTACGTACATTTTCACCATTTCCACATATTGGTTTCCATTGTACTCATCCCACAGTACCCCGTCCCCTTCTTCTTTATTGCCACCCTTGCCGAGAATCATGTCATTTTCAAACTCAAATAGTTCGACATCCTTAGTCACATTGTTGCCCCCCTCCTCTCCTTGCCGGCCGTTAAGGAACGGTATTTCAAGTTCATCTGCAAATATTATTATTAATGCCGTCACTATTATTGCTGGCACTGGTGTCAATACTGCTGCCACCACTGAAGGCCATATTCTTTCGTGTCTCTTTCTTCTTTTCATGGTGCCTTTGTTTTCCATGTTTAAACACTGTCTCTGATAATGTCTAATCCTATGTCTTCAGCCGCCAATATTATGCAGTCCAATATGTCGAGGCGAGTGTTTTCAATATCTTGTGTTGTTGCCTGTATTCCGAAAGTAGGGAACGAGATGTTGTGCAGAACTAGCTCTCTCAGCCCGCTGAAAAGGGGAGGGTTTGGTACAGTCAGTTGTAGTATCCCTATTTCGCCTAGTCCAGGGCACAACAAGCTGATGTGAATTGTTAGTCGTGACTCTTCAACTCTTACTTGTATAGCTCGAAGCCTTCCCGAACTGTTCGCTGTCATGGCTCGTAGCTGTCGACTATGGTGAGCGTAGGCGTACAATGCCTTTGTTAAGCTTCCTTTGCAACTCTAACTAGCGGGCTCTGCACCTCCTACATGCTCATTGGTGCAGACACCAGTCAACCATTTGGGAGGAACGTTGATGCCTTGATGCGTTACTGTCAGAGGTTACTAGCACATGACAGTTGGCACTCCCTTTGAAAAGTAGCTGGCACCACTGTTTTTGAAAGATGATGCCCAGGGGCCTGATGATACCCAGGGGCCTTTGTTCGTTGTTCGTGGTGCCTCTTGCAGTTTCCGTTGTCCGTTGGAGGCCTAGCCTGCCCCGAGCAGGTGCCTGCCTCTTTACTTCTCGTTGTCCTTGTCTCGCATGGTGGATCGGAGGTGGTACCTGCGGGGTGCCTCGGATGTCGCAGGAGTTGCTGGTAGATCGTCTTTCTCTCTGTCTGCTCCGTCCGGTCCGTCTGCCTTCTTGGTGTGGGAGCTGTGGATCCAGGAGGTCAGTCCTTTGCACTTCACTGCTGTTGCTGTGCGGAGGATGATCTGGTGAGGTCCCTTCCACCTTGGCTGGAGGCAGTGCCGTCGGGTGTGGGCCTTTATCCAGATCCAGTCGCCAGGCTGCAGGTCATGTGGCGGTGGAGTTGTCGCCTCTGGAAGAGCCTGCAGTACCTGGCGGTGAAGATAACGTAAAGTCTCAGTTAGTTTCTTGCAATAACATAAAAGTAAATCATCTGTGACTGAGAGTGGGGCTGTGGACATGTGGCCTGCAATGTTCATGGGGCGGCCAAAAAGTATCTCATGGGGGCTCAGTTTCGTTACTCTATCTGGTGTGCTTCTCATTGCCAGCAGAGCCAGGGGTAGTGCATCCACCCACGAAAGTTCTGTTGATGCACATATTTTCCCAATTTTATTTTTCAACACTCCATTCTTTCTTTCCACCGCGCCTGCAGCAGGGGGGTGATATGCACAGTGGAGTTTTTGAGTTACCCCAAGACCCTTACATATTCCCCCTATGACATGGGAGATAAATGCTGGGCCATTGTCGGAGCTCAGAAGAACAGGTATTCCAAAACGTGGGATCAGTTCTTGCAGGAGGCATTTGGCAACCGTGTGTGCATCGCAGTTCTTTGTCGGGTATGCTTCAGTCCACTTGCTGAACATACATACTATTACCAACACATATTTGTACTTGTGGGTGGGGGGCATGTCAATGAAGTCCATTTGGAGACTTTCAAATGGCCCGTGGGGAGGGGGGAAGTGGCCAGGTGCAGTTTGTGTGCCCTTCCCAGTATTGTATTGTGCGCACACGGTGCATTGCCTGCAGAGCCTCTCTGCTACTTGGCGGAACTTGCAGTTATACCAGCATTGGGTGAATAGTCTGATCGTGCCGTCCCTACCAGTGTGTGAGGGACCATGGAAGAGGCGTGCCATGGAGGGGAGCATTGCTGATGGTAGACATATTTTTCCATTTGGCCCTGTCCATAATCCCTCTCTTGTTTGCACGCACCCACCCTTTTTCCAGTCTTCCTTTTCTTCTTTTTCTACTTTAGTCTGGATATATATAGGATCAAAGTGTAAGGAATCATCTATATGTTCTGCTTCATTGCTGGGGCTTGTCACCTGTATCCTAGCTAGTTGACAACCTGTCAGTGCTATTCTCCTTGCTTCCCCATCGATGAATGCATTCCCTCTGGACACATAGTCCTTTGCGGAGGTGTGTGCTGCACATTTAATCACTGCCACCTTTGAGGGTAGCAGCAGGGCGTTGAGGAGGTCACTTATTAAGTGGGCGTGCTGTATTTGTTGGCCTGCTGATGTGAGGAACCCCCTCATCGACCACAGCTGGCCGAAGTCATGGACCACTCCGAAGGCATATTGGCTATCGGTATATATATTCGCCACTTTTCCTTTAGCCAATGTGCATGCCTTCGTCAGTGCCACGAGTTCAGCTGCTTGTGCGCTCTTTGCATGTACTAGTCTCCCACCTTCCAATAATTTGTTTGCTGTGCCTACTGCATAGGACGCCTGTAGAGTCCCGCTGTCATCTCGAAGGCATGACCCATCCACAAACAGGTCCCCTTGTGCATCAGGGAGAGGGGTGTCTTTTAGGTCAGGGCGTACCTTTGTGTGACTATCTATTGCCAGGGTGCAATCGTGGAACGCATCATCGGAATGTAGATCGTCTAGCTCATGCTCTGTCGGCAAGAGGCATGCTGGGTTCAGAGTGGTGCATCTCCTGATCATTATGTGTGGGGCCAGTAGTATTAGTTCATATCTAGTGAGACGGGCGTTTGTTAAGTGCTGAGTCTTTGTGGACGTCAGTAGGGTGTCCACCGCATGGGGAACGTGCAACATCATGGTGTGGGCCAGTACTATGCTCTCTGACTGTTCTACTGCTAATGCTGCTGCTGCTACGGCTCGGAGACAGGGCGGAAGAGCCGCGGCAACCGGGTCCAATGTTGCTGAGTAGTAGGCTACTGGACGATAATATGATCAATGCTTCTGACTTAATACCCCCAGGGAACATCCTCCCTTCTCGTGGCAGAACAGATGGAAGTCTTTGCTGTAATCTGGGAGTCCTAGTGCTGGGGCCCCACTTAGTTCGTTCTTCAGTGTGTTGAACGCTTTCTCGCAATTCGGTGGCCAGGGAACTATGTCTGGGACCTCTTTGTGTGTTAGCGCTTGTAGAGGTTTTGCAATGAGGGAGAAATTTGGTATCCAGTGGCGGCAGTATCCCGCCACCCCCAGGAATGCCCGTACGTCTTTTTGGGTGCGTGGTCGTGGAAAGTGCGTTATTGTTGATATCCTATCGGGTAACAATCTCCTTGTCCCTTCGGACAGTTCATGGCCTAGGTATTTCACAGCGGTGAGGCAGAATTGTAATTTCTTTGGGGAGACCTTGTACCCTTTTACTGCTAGGTGGCGTAGGACAGCAATGGTGTCCTCCATGCAGGCTTCTCGTGAAGGTGAGGCCAATAGTAAATCATCAATATATTGAACAAGGGTTGAGCCGCCATGGAGTACTAAGGTGTCGAGATCTGTCTTCAGGGCATTTGTGAAGATGGAGGGCGACTCCGTAAAACCTTGTGGGAGCCTACACCATGTATAGCGCTTCGACCTATAGGAGAAGGAGAAGTACGGCTGGCTGTTGGGGTGCAGGGGAATGGTAAAGAAGGCTGAACTTAAGTCTAGCACTGTGAAGTGGGTCGCTGTTACTGGGATATTAGATAAAATTGTCGCTGGGTTTGGAACCACGGGAAAAGAGGGAACTACTACCTTGTTCAATTCCCGCAAGTCCTGTGTAAATCGATATACAGGGGCCCCATTCGGGCCCTTTGATGCTTTCTTTACAGGGAGTATGGGTGTGTTGCATGGGCTAGAGCGTATCTCCCTTATTATCCCCTGCCTCAGGAGGTCCTGTATCACTGGTGCTATGCCCTCCTCCCCTTCCTTCGATATTTTGTACTGGGGTACTCTTGGGAGGGGAGCTCCGGGCTTCAAGGTGACCTGCACTGGGGGGTAGTCTAGCACTCGTCCTACATCATTTGCACTTGTGGCCCAGACCTGGGGTGGCACACTGTCCCGCAACTCTGAGGGGAGGACGTTGTCGGTGCAATTCATGAAGGCCTGTAACATCAGACCGTTGGGCCTGCTTTCCAGAAAAACCCCTGTTGGTGAACAGTGGATCGTGCATTGCATCTTACAAAGCAGGTCCCTCCCCAGCAAGTTCACTGGGCAGAATCTGCTGAGGATGAACTGATGATCGACAGTTATTGTGCCCACCCTCAGTTGCAGTGGCTGGGTGAGGTATTCGTCTATTGGTTGTCCTGTCATTCCGACTGCAGTAATTTTTATTCCCGAAAGTGGTGCTTCCGGCGCCGCTGATGCCGTTAGCATTGATCTCTGTGCTCCTGTGTCTATCAAGAAGGTGACCAGTTTGCCCATTACTGTCCCTTGTATATATGGGCCTGATTGGTCCACCGCTATTGCTGGAGCTATTATGCAGTCTTCCACTTTCGGGCAGCCCTAGAATAAATTCTGGGGTGGTGGTGGAAAAATATTATCCCGCTGTCCCCAATCCTCTCCCCCAGCCCAGTCCTGTGGAGGTGGGGGCATGTCAGGGGACTGATATCCCTGTTGTTCAATGTTCCTATACTCCGTGTGCTGGGCATTACGCTGGTATTGTTGTCCATTTTGTCTCCCATTCGGCATTTGTCTTTCCCCCCCGTATTTCCGTTTTAATAAGGGGCAGTCTGCCTTCCAGTGGCTCGGGTCTTTACAATTGAAACAAGCTGTGCCCGGGGGTGGTAGGGAGGCGGACCTGTTATTCTGTTGCCTACCCAAACCTCTGCCTCTACCCTTGCCCCTCTCTCTTCCTGGCCTGTTTGAGTAGAATTTCTCCTGTGCTACCATTAGCCTGACTTTTTCCTTTTTTATTTTGTCTGCTTCCAGCAATTGCTCATTGGATTGGTAATCCGAGCAATACCGTGCGGCTGCCAGTACCTTCTCGACGGGCTCTTGTTGCCAGCAGACAAAAGAAGTTTGTAGGTGTGTTTTAATAGGGGGTCGTAGACCTTGGACAAAGGCAGTAACAAAAGCTGGCATTGCTTCTCCCATTGGGTTTTTTAACCCGCTGTTTTGTTGGTAAACTTGTAACAGGCGGTCGAAATAAGCGGTCACACTTTCATCTTTCTCTTGCTTTGTGTGGGTAATCTTGTTCCAGTCTGTCTTATCCTCTGGTATTTTCTCTTTGAGATACTGCACTACCTCTTTATATTTTTCATCTACTTCACCTCCCGGTGCTCCTCCCTTCCCTCTTGCTGGCTCCCCTTTTGGCCAATCCACCTTCTTCTTACAGTCCTCCCACAAGTCCTTTGGGACTATGATGTTGAACAAGATATCAAAATCTCGCCAGAGTAGTCCTCCCAAGCTCGCCATCCTGCCGAGCTCTGTGTACCATTTCCTGGGCTCGTCCCTAAGCTTCGGAAAATCCTTCGTGAAAGACATAATGTCCTGTCTAGACCACGGGACATGAACATATGCCAACTCGTCTTCTGAACTACCCGGTATTTCTCGCAGGGGCATCATCAGCGTTGGTGTGGCAACTGCTGGTGAAGCTAGTGTCCCTGCCGGAGGGGAAAGTGTCTGAACTACCTCTAGCACGGCAAATGTCTGTACCAGCTGTTTCCACTGTTTTAGTTTGTCTACCGCATACTGTAGTCGGCTTTTGATGTCTTCCTCTTTGTATGTCTGTAAGTCTGACTCTGTGAAACTAAATTGTGTCATATCCCACTCGTATTGTGGGGGTAGGTGTCCTGCTGTACCTATAGAATCTGTATTTGCCGATTTTGCTCTCTGTATGTATGCATTGTGGGCGTGGGCGCCTTTCTCCATTAATTGTGCGCGCGCCAGTAACAGCACTTTCTCTATATACTGTCTATCGTATTCACGTGTTAGTAAGTCAACTGTCAGTTTGTCCTCCACCATCTGTTGTAACAGAGCCTGGCATTTCGTCGTGTCTGATTTAAGTAGCCGCCTAGTTGTTTGGGGTGAGAGTGAGTGAGGTGTGTGTATGTTTCCTAGGCTGTGGCGTCTACCTGGGGGTGCGGCCAGTGTCTGTGGTCCACTGGCGATCGCTTCCTTCATCAATTGTATGTCATGTTCTGTTTGTAGTATGTAGGTGCACATGTCCCACACCAGGGCCTGCCACCTGTGTAGTGACCTGGTGTCATCTATTGATGTGTCCTCGAAGAGTTGTTGCCATTGGCGATCAATTAGTTTTGGTTGTGTAATGTCTGCTTTCGTGCATTGGGCCCGTAGTTCCTCTTTCTTTCTACTGACTTTCCTGGCTGCTAGTGCTGCCTCTGTCCTCATCAGCTGCAGAACCGCGATGTCTTGGACGTCGTCCAAGTCTATTTTGGTAGCTTCCTCACTGAGAAGCTTGCGCGTTAGGGCTGCGGCTTCTGCTTGTTGAGCTTCAGTTAGCTCGGTGGGTTTGTCTGTGGAAGCGGAGTCCGAGGCTGTCCTCGGTCGCAACCGGCCCATCAGAATGTCTTCTAATACTGTGTCTTCTTCTGCCTTTGTCTCCTCTGTTGTCTGTGTTTCCTTGGCTATTGGTATACATGGGTACATCCCTACAATATCTAATTGTGTCTTCCTCCAATCCTCTTTTATTTTTGTTTTGCTTATTTCATTCAACACCCTATTTTTAACTTCTATCAGTTCTTTGTGAACCTTGGACTTTACGTCGTTGGTTGCACGCCTGTCACGTACTACTAAGTCCCAGCTATGGTAGCATTCCCATTCCACTGGTCGTATCTTTTTACCCTTAAGTTTCAACATTTGTCTCAAATATAACAATTTTTTTATGTCGTACGTTCCGTGGCGTGGGAATTGTAAGTCTTGTCTCCTAGCCGTCAGGTCATGCCATTTGTGTACGTATAATATAGAGTGAAGTCCTTGGCTTAGGGCCACATGGTACGCCGGAGAATCTTTCGGGGGGGCTGGCTGGGCGGTATCCAGTTTACTTTTTCCTAGTGATGTCCCCATGGTGCAAGGTCAGTGTGGAATGCGTCAAGTGTAGACGTTAAACAGGGACAGGGCAGACACACCAGACAGATGGGTGGGGGCTTCGCGCTGGACACAGAACAAATACCCCCAAAATTTTATTAACGTACATAAGCATACACTTTGCAGCCACTCTCCAGCTGGTGAGATAGCAAGGGAGCCGTTCGTCAGGCAGCCGGACAGAACATTCACTTCAAGTTCACCCAAGCCGTCACGAGTAAGGAAGAAAAAATAGCTCTGGGTGCTTATTACTGGCGTCCCATGAACGAAGGGGAAGGTGACAGAAAGTGTTTAGGTTGAAAGTTCTGGGTGCTTGTTACTGGCGTCCCATGAACGAAGGGGAAGGTGACAGAAAAGGTTGAGGAAGAAAGATAGTAATTCCGCCTCCTTGCAATCTTCCGTTATCCCATAAGCTGGCGGAAGGGGCGGCTAGGCGGAATTGGAGTCCTTCAGGCAATGTGCTAGATAGTGCAAGTGGTGAACTCTACATGCAACGCAAGCAAACATAAAAACAAACGCGCAGCGCTGTGGAAGATGTGGTGTGCTGAATATATGTGTACGTAGTTTATATTAAGCCCAGAGGAGTAATTTGGTGTTCTATGTTATATGTTGGGCGCTGGCGTACCGGACTGGTGATATGGGGCAGTCAGAAATATTAGCAGCATCAAGGTGTCAGTTATGTCAGCGTCGTTATACCCAAAGGAGGAATTATCTCTGACATGGACCAGCGGTGGTCTCGAACCCTAAAGAGAGCGTTATAATATATATGACAGATCTATGTAATCTACAACAGCCTGCAAAATGATCTAAAACAACACATGGGGCAGCACCCACAAATATAAACAACATCAAAAGATATTAAGGACAACAAACAGGTCATGCGATACTCCCCTTCCCCCCCCCCCCCTCTGTGCCTAGGGAATCCCCTAGGCACAGCTGGAGACCGCCTCAGGTGTCCAGCAAGGGGCAGCACCGCACTGGGTACCCGGGTCCAGGGGTGCTGGGGCTGGTCAATGGGACTTATACCGGAGTACCGGGACCTTGGGAACAGGCGCCAAAGAGAGAAACCGTTGCAACCACAAGAGGGGCAGTACCTGGACCGCAGCCTCCACGATATCGTACCTGTACCAACAGGAAGCGCGCTGTCAGGGGCGCAAAACCGCCATCACCTGAACCTGGGGAGCCAACTGTCACAACTCTAAAACGAGGGACTACCTGCTACCACCCAAAACCTGGGGAGCTTAACCGCTACAACTCTAAAACAAGGAGCTACCCGCTACCACCCAAACTGGAGTATGTAACTCCCAAAGAAGACTTACCGGCGTCTGTTGAGTCTGGCAAAGCGTACCGACCTCTGTTGCAGTCAAAGGAAAAAATCCTTGGTCGTCCACCACCCCCATCGGCCGAGGACTCTCTGCCAGCAAGACAGGGGATGCAGTAGGTCGCCCTGCGTGATGCACCGTAAGGCAGGAGCTGCTGGGCACCGGGGAGTCACCGCGGGCAAGGAACTTGCAGAAGGGCGCTGTCACCGGCCAGGAGGGGAGGGTGTCCGCACCAGAAACTGTGTCAGAGGGCAAAGATGCATATGTAAAATAGTCTGGCAGAGGGCAGCAGCGGTGTCAGATGATTATGCTCCCGCGCCTAATATACGTGCTTCAGAATACTCGGGGCATTGCTATGGAAGGGGTGATCACCGCGTATTGCGTTTCCTGAACTTCAAAGGGGGGGGGGGTCTACTGTGGTGGGATTGCGGTACAAGACATAACTAAATACTACTGGGTTACGCAACTAGTTGTATTTAATGACTGGGTCTTTGTGGACCATCAGGAACCAGCATATAGAGTGGATTGGACGGGTATGGGGCACAGGGGCCATGGGGCAATCCTGTATCAGAGAAAGAAAGGGCGAGAGCTGCCGCCACATACCCAAACGGTAGTTAAAATACAGATAGAGGTCACAAGATTCCTGGAGTGGAGTGGTAGACTCACCAATATGACCCCATATAGGGACTGCGACCTGCTGCATGGGGTGGGTGGACTGAAGGGTTTCTCTGGATGGGAACTCATAGGAATAGAACATTTGGGTGATGTCTGGTGAGATCAGGCTTATATATCGTTCAAAACCCTGAGTCGGGATTTTGACTTGATGGGAGCAGAAAGATACAAACATCTACAGCTGGAAAATACCTGAGGAGGCACATATTAGAGGGGGAGCACCTGCCAGAAGCATCACTTCTGGAGGATCGTCTCCTCACAGAGTGCTTCCCCAATCAGGTGATTACTGTTATATACCAAAAGCTGGTCAACAACTTCCCCGATCGGCTGGTGAAGTTGAGAGAGGCCTGGATGGGGGTTCTTTGGTTTGAGAACGGGGTGGAGGCAATCCAGAGCCAGCACGAGATAGCCATTCGGGCTATGTTTCGCCTCGTCCAACTTAGATTCCTGCACCACTCCTACTATTCCCGGACCCGATTGGCCAACAATGGGAGGGCATCTACATCTGCCTGCCTACGGGAGTGTAGACAGGAAGGTACATTTTTTCATATTCTGTTGAAATGCCCGAGGATACAATAATATTGGAAGGATGTCACTGGGTTCATGTCCCGTGTATTGTCTCTTGAAATTCCACTGAATGCTAAATGGCTTCTGTTGGTGGTGTCCAGGGAGGAATCCCCACCAAAATACCAGAAACTTTGGCTACTGCTGGCAGCCGGGGTGGCCAAGAGGAATATTGCTAGGGCTTGAGGGAGTGCAGAATCTCCTCGACTCCGGGATTGCAAGTCCAATTTAAATTTGTGCCAGAGAGCAGAAAAGATAGCTTATCAAAGCAGGGACTGCCCAAGAAAGTGGAGAAAGATGTGGGGTACCTGGCAGGAATACAGGGGATTTTGAGCGGTATGGAACACACTTTAGTTGGCCCACGGTTAGATAGCTTCTGATGACAAAAAGTGCTTGCTGACTTGTACACTGAGATGGGCCATAAAAGCGCCCCCACGGATTGTACCCAGGAGCTGCATTTGTGTATGTGCGCTTTGTGACCACCATGTATGTATAGTGACATAAGAGATGTTTTGATTATATGTACTGTATGAGAAGCATGGTTCCAATAAAAAGAGTTAAAAAAAAAAAAAGACTACCAGCCTTGTATTTGGTGCTCCGACATGTAACTGCACTTGCCATGGGCTTATGAGCAAGGCTTCGGGCACTAGCACTCTTCCTTTCACAAATTAAGCACTGAGTGCATGGAGTAGTATTGGAATGTCTCGGCAGCGCTGCAGTACATTTAATGAGACAGTACCCATTTTTCTCAGCGAGTCATATCTGTGCTCCAGCACTTTTTAAAATCACGTTAAATCATCATTAGCTTCACAGTTGCAGTCTCCCAAGTTTACACACATCTTCATACCCAAAATCCAATTGAACTGCGTGTCACCAGTGGTGGCGTGTCAACGTATCCTTAGTTTCTGTTCCTAGTCTTCCTTCTTGTCGTGGTGCGCTCCATTCCCTCTTTGCCTCTGTACTTTTGATATCACATTAACTGCGCTTCCTATACGGGGTGAAACATTTATTTAGTTACGGTTTTATTAGGTGCCATATATCTCACATTTCAGTCACCTCCAGATAAATGTGTGTTTTTGATAAAAGTCTGTGGCAAGGCATGGACAATTTTAAATGAATGTTTAATTGAATGAAGACTGTTAGCTCCTGTCTGATATTCTTCATTAGCAAACATTGGACTTCAGCTAAAATTATAGAATTTCTTCATATTTTATGAGGGTAAGTTACAGAATCTGTAGGGATCAACTGAGGACCAGCCACCCAGTATTCCCACACATCTGCCAAGGAAAACAGCAACCCACGTCTGTGGGTGGGCCTATCGCCTCGGCTAGTTATTTCAAACAAAAGGTTCAAAGTGTACAATTCACAATAAATATAAAAAACAATTAATGAGACATGAATTATATGTATAACAATGCACTCATTGAAATACAAAAAAACGAAAAAGAAGAAAAGAAAAAAGGAAAAAGAGGCCCTAATAGAAAAACCATACAAAATTTATTCAGTGAGACATATCAACAGGGCTCAGTGTTGTAAGCTGGTACACATAACATATAAAAACATATACATAACCAGACAAGTGGCAGACAAGGAGATGATTACATAAAAAGCGGAGTTTCAAAACTTTGCGTAAAACTCCAACAAACAAAAAATGTGTCCTCCAATAGTTGCGGCCACAATAGCGTCGACGGCGTTTCGACCTTTGGCATTAATCCACGGTCATCTTCAGGACATAAAATTTACTGAGCATCCCAAATGAGCAATCTAAAATTGCAAAAGATAGCATAATAACATTAAGTACATTTAAAAAGGGCCCAAAGAAACATTTTTTTAGAGAGAGTGCTTTCCAAAAGAAAGGAGAAAAAAGGGAAGAGAAAGAAGGCAAAAGAAAATTAAAAAATTAAAAGGAAAGAAACCATCAACCATACCAAATTAGTAATTATTAATAAATGGCAACCAGTGCTCAATAAATTATGCTAGCCGTATAGAAAATATATACTAGCCAGCCAAAAACATGTGTGTGCATTCAATTCCAGCACCATGTTAGCTTAGAGGCTTCAAGAATGACTTACTAATATCTCAAACATATTGGATATTGCTGTAAATTCAATTCAGCAACAGAGGCTTCCAAGGCCGATTAAAATAATGGCGATTTCATGGGGCCACAGAACGAGTAAATCCTCTTCAACTTGTGCCCGTACTAGATCCAAGCTGGACAACAAAAAATATATAAGGGGCAAACTCATTTTCAGTACTAACCAATGTAACCATTACAAAAGCAATAATTAGTTCGCCTTAATACCTAGTTTTAGTTGCACGCGCTGTGCTGACTGTGTAAAAACAGTCACGCAGATGTAACAAATTGAATTAATAATGCGAACCAAATATTCCCGCCTTAAGCCTCATAAAAATCGGATGTTGAAAGTTACATAAACGGATCAATGGCTATATAAATAGCCATATAAAGCGCTACACAAAGGAAAGCAAAAACGCTTGGCCTTAGTACCTAGTTTAAATTACACGCGCTGTTTAGGCTGCATAAAAAACAGTCACTCAGATATTACAAAAACTCGTAAATCATCCCGCCCTACGTCTCACAAAAAGAAATTAAAGTCGGATGTTAAGAGTTACATAACCAAATCAGTAGCGATATAAGGCACTTAACAAATTGCGTATATTGCAAGACTAAGTCCAATATAAATAAAAAACGCTTACCGGGAGTCCAATACAGCGCGGCAAGCTAAATGCCGGGTGACAGCGATTTCGAAGCACCGTTTCACCGATGCCGAATTTAAGGAACGCCATGAGAAAGGTATAGAAAGTGAAAGGGGACTTCGCACCTACCGTATCTAAACCTTAGCGCCATCTTGGAACAGGGTAAAGCGAATCAATAGTGTAGATACATACAAAATTACTAAAGACTATATAGTGAGTATTAGTACCACCACCAAAAATAAAAAGAGTAATTTCACTTATATTATTTAGACTTGATCATTTGGATAACTCGAAACAGTCAAATCATCATGGTACACTCTTATGGCAGTATATAATTGTACATAATTCCCATCCTCAAAATTCCATTAGTTAATTACAACGACGTGATTTAGACTCCATCACTACATATAGATAAGATGACATTTGCACTTTTATATGGCAATATATTGTTATACGAAGCCTACAAACTCAAAATAAAAATAAATTCCATTAATTACTTGAAATGGCATGGTTGAAACTTCATAGTTCCAGTAGTTTAGGTGACGTTTGCCAATAGGCTAAACGTTACAAGACATTATTGTCATGTATTATTTATTCCATCACAATATAATAACTGCAAACAGATGCAAGTAACCATTACACCCAACAACATTGCGATCCTAAATAAAAAAATTATATAATAACAATACAGGACAATACATGTGTTTACATAGTGATAGAGTTCACCTCATCATACATCAACAATGTATAAAAGGAATACCTGAGTTTACATAATAGGCAAAAACTGATTTCTTTTTCCATAGTATCCAAAAAGGGGGGGGGGGGGGAGAGAGAAAAAGGAAGGGGGAGAGAGGGAAAAGGGGGAGGGGGGGAAACTTTACACAATTTTAATCATAAAAAGTATTACAACAAATTATCACATCCAAAAATTATTTTACCAATATACATAATCAACAATACCTAAACAGGGAGAGCCCTTGAGAATACATCCTACCTAGCAGTTAGGGAATGGCATTCCTCCATAGTGTTTAGGCCCTGGTTTATACTGTTGCAACGAAAAATCCGACATTCGCATTTATTGAAAATATTGGTAATGCTGCCTCCTCTTAGAGGAGTATGCACTACTTCAATTACTTGCCAACGAATATCAGTAGGTGCATGATTAAATTCCAGAAAATGCGCCACCAAAGGCGCATTCTCAGTTTTGCATCGAATTCGACTCTTATGCTGACCCAGACGTATCTTTATCTTCTGAGTTGTTTGTCCAATATAAATAAGGTCACACGGACACCAAACAGCATATATCACATTTTGAGTATTACAGTTTGAATGTTCTCGAAAATCATGACAGATGTTGGCATGAATAAATTGTTTTGTATTCAGACTGGAATCACACATGAGGCAGCCGCCACACTTATAGTGTCCCACAATTCTGTCTAGACTCCACAGAGTTGTTAAACTGTTTTTTTTTTCAAAAGGCAAAGCTGCCCTGACCAAATGATCACGTAAATTCTTTCCTCTTTTGAAAAAAAAAAAGGGGTTCCTCATTAGTAATGCCAGTGGATTTGACCAAAGGCCAATGTTTACGAATAATGGCCGAAATATGATTACTTTGAGTGCCAAAAGTGGTGACACATGGAATCCGATTCATCTGCTTTTTGGCTTTAGGTAACAGCAAAAATTCCCGGTGGTTATACCACGCTCTTTTCATCGATCTCTTTACCAGTTTACATGGATAACCACGTTGTCGCAATTTCTCAGCCAGTTTGCCTGCCTCTAAAAAATAATCACTTTTAAAAAAACAGTTTCTACATATACGCAAAAATTGTCCGAAGGGCAAACCGTCCCTCAGGCCTATAGGGTGATTACTCGAATATTCAAGTAAAGTGTTTCGGGCCGTGGGTTTTGTAAAAAGTCTAGTTGTCAGTCCTCCTTCATGAGGAAAAATAGTTAAATCCAGAAAATCAATGTGAGTCTTGCTGGATTGAGAAGTAAACTTTAAATCAGAAGAACAAGAATTTAGCCAACTCAAAAATTCAGCTAATTCCGTACAGGTCCCGGTCCAAATAAAGAAAATATCATCAATGTAGCGTCGCCAATGGCTGACGCTACCATGAAAAGGATTGTGTGTACAGTTATAAATAAAGTTTTGTTCAAAATCATCAACAAATAAAATGGCAAAATTGGGGGCATAAGAAGCCCCCATAGAAGTACCTTTGGTCTGTAAATAAAACCGTGAATCAAATTCAAAATAATTCTTAGTTAAAGAAATTGTCAGCAAATCAACAATAAACTCAGTTGGTACTGTCATCGGGGCTGGACGCGTATCAAGAATCCTCCTGATTATCTCAATTCCCTGTGCTTGGGGGATGTTGGTGTATAAACACTCGATATCCAAACACACCAACACCTCAGAATCCGGACAAAAAGTCATTATTTCAAGTTGCACAATAATATTACTACTATCGCGTACATAACTTGTGGTGTTCATTGCCAAATCTTTGATGAAAACATCAATATATTTGCAAAGAGGTTCCAAAGCCGACCCACAGCCAGAAACTATGGGCCGGCCTGGAGGATTTTCCATACTCTTATGCACCTTCGGAAGGGTGTACAATAAGGGAGTCCTAGGGTTCTTTGAGTTCAAAAAAAGAAATTCCTTATTGCTAAGAAAACCAACCGATTTGGCATCAGTTGTCACATTTAATATTGATTTCTGGATCTCAACAAGGGGATTGGTTCTAAGCATCCGATAATGATCGGCATTGCCAAGTTGTCTTTTAATCTCCAATTTATATTTATCAATAGACTGAACCACAATCCCACCGCCTTTATCCGCACTTTTTATGATTATGTCCTGATTCAGTTTCAGTGTATTAAGGGCTTGGCGTTCAGACAAAGAGATGTTATATGGTATGTATTCAAAAATGTTATATAGGCCAGTAACTTCCTTTAATACCATAGCTTCAAAAGCCAACAATTCCACAGGCATTTTACTTGTCGGTGGATTAAAAGTGGATAAAGGTCTCAATCCAGGGGGATTAAAGCAATCATTGCTCGTATTGTTCAAGAAAAAAGTCTTTAAGCGCAATTTTCGAAAAAAGAGAAGATTTCTCAGTGGGCACAAAACTAAGTCCCTTACTTAAAAGGAAAATCTCATCCATAGACAAAAGATGACTCGATAAATTAAAAATAGGAATGGGTGTACTGTTCTCAGAAGTTGAATCAGGGTTGGATAAAGAAGATAATATCGCCTCGGCTAGGAAACCCCCAAAATTCATATTCAGATTTTTCCTTTGAATTAAAAGCATTCTTGGGAGGTCTATAGCTGCAATATTGGGGCCCAAAGTCCGCCTACACTCAGGGAAAACTACCAAGCACATACATTTCGGAAAACGCACCACTTGGGAGAGTCCTAGGTAGCATGAATTGCGTGCATCCTACTAGTGTTTTTTACCCAGTATGCAATGCGAAATTAATTTTCGGATAAAGTCAGAGATCTTCCTCAAATTTCAGTGAGGAAATGATCCGTAGTGTGCAGGGATTGACAAACGTTCCACCAACCAGGATTTTCAGATTTCTCCAGATAAAAACCATCTCTTGCTTATGTAGATGGGCCTTTTGCCTGGGACATGTAAGTCCCCAGAATGCATCTTGGATACATTAAGTCATTCTTTGGTTGTGGATAGTTTTAGTTTTGGACCAGAATGGGCAAGTACCCATTGAATCCTACCAAGTCCAGACATTTCTGAAAGCTAGACATACAGGTGACTCCAGGGTGTTGCCGCTTGTACAGATTCCACTATGTTTTCTTTTCCCTGAATTCCTACAAAATGTCAAAATGTGGATAAAGTCATAGAATTGCATTACATTTCTATGAGGTACTGGTCAAGAATCTAAGGGGACTGACAAAGGTTTTACCATCCAGCACCCTCACAAGCTTCCCAGTAAAAATGTCATCTGACTTGTGACAGGAAAGTCCTCAAAATGCATCCTAGAAACATCAAGATGTTTGCTGTGAATTACAATCCACCTTGGGATATGGGTATTTGCAGTTTTTGGGCCAATGGCTGACTGGCAGCTAGGAAAATCTACCTACCCCAGACATTTATGACAAGTGAACTCCCTGAGTATCCAGAGTGGTGTAGCTCACCTGGATCCCTGTTACACCCAGGCAATCCTAACAACCTCAGACATTTCTGTAAACTAGACACCATGAGGACACAATGGTGACGGGGCTTGCTTGGATCCCACTTGTTTTCCTGACTGAAAGGATTCTACAAGCATGGAAGCTACTCTTAAAATATCCAATTTCCTTCCTATTTCAATGGTGGGTGACTGCAGTATTAGTGTGCTGTGTCAGCCAGCAGTCAAAGAATCCTAAAAACTAGGGCAGTTTATGAAAACTATAATCCTAGGGGTATCCAGGATGGCGTGGCATTGAGTGGCGTTTTACTTTGTGGGAAGGTTATTTGGGTTGTTAGTAAGGCCAATCAAGAGGGGGCAGGGTCCCTTTAAAAAAGGGAATAGTTTTTGAAATAATTTGATGTTGAGGGGTTGCTCACCCCACAGACAAAAGTCCCTGGTGAGCCAGTGATAGGAACCCTGCCCAATCCATTTGGGAGTGGTACCATTGAAAAGGCAAAACTCTCCTCTTTCCTATGGTGCATCCCATTGTCTTATTTGTATGAAAGCACAGATCGAAGGTAGGAGCACAAAAGTCCAGCACCAGTCATTGCTACGTATTGTCTCTTCAATAATATGATTATACCTCGGTGCACTAGGCCTGGGATGTGACCAACATGCATCCCATATAGGTGGTTTACAAGCCACCACACAACATTCAACACAAATGGACTTGCACCCGAGAGACACAAGTAAACACAGTATCATAGAAGTTATTGTTCGTAGTCTGAGACAGTTTGAATTGTAGATAAATGTCTTCCCAAATGAAAAGACAAAAAAAGTGGTCGTATTTTTGATTGTAGAAGACGATATCTTTATTCTTTTAATCCATGAACATTTTCTTTAAAATACAGACGCGCATTGGACAAAACTGCCAACGCGTATCGTCCCTCATGGTACTACTTCAGGGCTTATAGAATCTGTAATGTTCTGTAAATTGTAATTCTCGTTTAAGTGCTCAGACCAAAGAAAAAGTAAATAGATAATTTGTCTCTTATTCAAAGTCTTATATCTGTAAGCAGAAAGAGAGCCAAGCATCACCAAGACGCATTGTTCCTGGCTCCCCGATGTTATGATATGGGATCGTGTCTCCCCCACGTGTATGCGGTTATCTGGTTCAAAAGAGGTCGAAAAGGTCTTTCGGGTGCAAGGCCATTGTCTTATTTGTAAAGGAGGTGCACGCTGTATTTAAAACAAGCATTTGCAATGCAATAGGTCTCCCATTACTGAATGTTTGAGCTATTGGTGTTGCATTATTATTAGCAATGCCAATAGCTCAAACTTTAATAATGCGAGACCTATTGCATTGCAAATGCTTGTTAAAAACTTGCATGGGCGATGGTTGCACCCCATTAGTAGCAGTTTAAAACTCATGTATAGAAATAAGCAACAGAAAGATGAACAGTCCAGCTCAGCAAAGGGCTTCCACTGCCCAGCAACATGTGTCCCTGCATTTTTTGTAACTTTTGACCGGTTTGAGGTAGAATTTTTTTTTTTAAACCGCAGATTATGGGCAGATGATGGATTACGCGGCAAATGTGGCAAATCAATAATTATGCAAAAATTGCAGCGGCCGCACAATCACATAATTCCAATGGCCCTGCCAATAACTAAACCAACCCAGCCATAGAAGCTATAATCCAAGATGCCGCTGTGCTGGACCTCACCAAAGAAGTTAGAAGAGACCGCACCAGCTCAAATTAACCCTATCATTATTCTGTGCCATACTACAACAGTTCAACCAAACTTCCAGCGACTGTGTGGCACGATACCCCGGCATTATTCCAGTATAGTACAACATAACCCATTTACAAAGAGGCATCATTTCAGGTTCAACCTCACAAGAAGCCATTTGTTTCTTGTTTGTCTTTTAACATATGGACACTCCGACACCAGCCTATAGATGAGGGGGGCAACAAACGACATCCAGTTGAGCAACCAGTTGCTACATGCCGAGGGAAATATGCCGTTCTATAACTGGGGTTTCAATTATCCTGATGTATTCTGGGATTTGTAGTATTGGTGCCATAGATGGTTCTGAGGCCCCTCACCTCGCTTTGGAAAATACAGTATTGATTTCTGCAACTCCGCCCTGAAAACTCTACCACAGCCTCTGGTGAAACAGCAGTTCTGAAGTAGAGGATCACACAAGCTCGAAAAAGTGAAGCCAGGACAGAGGGGCGACTCGGAGTCATTGAAGGAAAACCGTACTATGTAAAAAAGCAGATGGGTGCTCACGACACGTAGGAGCCCGTCAAGTGACAACACATCAAGTGTGGGGAAGACTGCTGTAGGTATCCCCTGCCCCCACCGCAGCATGTGCACGAGGAGGCAGACGGGGGCGTGAAACAGGAGCTGCATTCATTATCGTGTTACCAGCATTGACTGAAGACATCCGTGGTGGGAGCGCACGCCCACCCCACCAAAGGAATCCATCATCATTTAAAAAAATAAATCATCATTATTCAGGTAACCTCTCACCTTTTCAAAACGCAGACACATTTCAGAAGATAACACAGATTACACATTTCGTAAGCAAACCACCTCGCCCCGCACCCATTGCTAAAGCGACTTTTGGGAGAGTGTTCTCGCTTTGTAAACAAGGTGAACAGCGCGATTTAAACCAGTGGTGCGCGCGCACCACAGAGGAGCGGGAATCGAAACCAGTGGTGCGCGCGCAGCACAAAGGAGCGGGGGCGAGGGAGCCTGTCGTCTGTGCCGCGCTGATGCGCGTAACAGACACTGACGGGAATGGGCGGAGCAAAGGCGGGACATGCGCCCGCCTTTGTCCAATTGCGTGCCTTTTAAAAAAAGAAAAAAAACCACTAAAGCCAATGGCAGCCGGCGAAAGCCTGACCACACGCACGAGCGTATGGTCAGCTTTCAGAACCCTGTACAAGAGGTCTCGCGCTGCGCAAGCAGTGCTACGCACTGCAACGCTAGGCGCGAGACCTAACAATGGTTGGCTAGTATTTTTCCCAGGCATCTATTGGACCCTTTCTCTTTCCTGTGGTTAGCAGATTTTGGGGGAGGCAGGTACCCAGTCTTCTCCGAACACTTCCCCCACCTACCACCGGGAAATAAAAAATTGGAACCGAGGTTGGCACTCATGGGAAATAGGAGATTCTCATGTTTCCAGGGGTGCCAGACTATTGTCTTATTTGCTGGGGATTGTTATGCCCCCAGGCGTAGCTTGCATTAAAGCAAGTGGCATCTTCCATTTATTCTCTAGGATTAATGGAGGGTTGGGGCAGTGAGTGGCTTGAAGCCAGATTGCCTGCTCGAGGAAAGGAAAAAGGTTTAAAAATAATTTGTGCCTGGGGTTCGGCTCCTATGCTGTTGAGGAACCATCCACCCTGATTTCAAACTTATCTGGTGGCACAGCAGAGGATTCCTGCTTCAGGAATGCCGCCCTAACAAGAGGAATCCTTGGAGAAGGAGCATATCTTTGGAAAGGTACGTGCCTTCTTCTCGATTAATAATGCCATCAATCTACCGCCCCAGGAGGTGAAGGTGACACAGAAGGTCTTCCAAGGCAGCCCCACTTGGGGGTATGAATAGGGGAAACCTCCAGTGTACGCACCAGAGTCTTACCCACACCTCAGTGGTATGATATGACTTCTGCATCCTCACCACTGGAAAAGTAATGTGAAGGACATAGCGGTCACTGCCCCTGCTGTAAAGGGGTTACACCAGTTTTGTTTCATCTTGTTTGTTACATGATTCCCCTTTTTAATAAATTGGTGTACGAATTCTATCGTTTGACTTTCCCACATTAATATTGTTTTGGTGCTGTTTAAAAACTTAACACGCATTTCTAGGGAGAAAAGACTGCTGATTGTGCCATACCGTAGATGGGTTTGTTTTCTGCATGAACTGTGTTTTTTACCCAGCGAGCTATTGCATTATTATGGTGGTGGGTTAACCCCTCCAAAATTCATAATCCAAAATCTCACACTCGCCAACAAGCCTTCCTTCCTCAGCCACCTGAAATTGTCTGAAAAACGCCATTCATAATAGAAAACTATTTTAGCTGATATATTCAATCAAGCCTAGTTGCATTAATACAGTTGTTTCTATGGGACTACTATTACACCCTCAAACCATATCGTCCCCACTTTGAATCTGAATTCTGATGTACGTTTGAATTTTCACAGGATGGCACTCATCCTCAGAGCTTTAGGTTAATGGTTCATTGACACGCGCATTTACAGGTCATTGAACGCATTAAAACTCAATGTAAGTACTATTTTGATAATTCTGGAAGGTATTTTTTGGAACATTATGGATTATTAATACACATTGTGGCAGTCAGGGTGGTCAGTACTGAGTGGCAGGAATTTCATTATAATTTTGTGATGGGTGTTGGGCAGGGTAATGTAAGTTATTTCTGTTGGGTTTGGGCAGCAGAGCTACAGTAACCCTCCGGAAACACAGAACTTACAAGTTTTGGCATTAAACTGCAAAACTACTGCACTTCTAATCTTACACAAAACTTAACAGGCTCAGACTTTAAAATGCAGAGCTACTCCACAATATTGTGCAGCATCATTCAGGTGCAGTAGCATGGAACCTGCAGTAGAAACTCGGCCTCATGCCTTCGCAAAGTTACAGGTACAGCACACTGAAAGCATTTCTCGAGTTGCACAGAAACCCTGCGCCAACGTTGTCTTGTCTTCATCGCATCATCATCATCATAAAACTTTATTTCGGCCGCAAAGGCCATAAAAGTACCAATAAAATATGACAACATACATTTCTTAAAAACAGCAAAATCAAATCATAATTGTTCATAAAATAGTATAAAAGGATACCAAAGGTGCAAAAATACATTTGAACTTAATGATTAATTGCAGAAATTTCTACGTTTAATCCACATAGCATTTAGAAAACGTGAAACTGCAAAAACAATTGGAGGATGGGTGTCGTATTTCAGAACTCTTAGGGCTTTTTCACACTCTCTGAATCCCAGATTTTTACAAATGGGTTTTACCCAGCGATTTCGTGACTGGTGGTACGTTGGGCAAAAGAAGAAAACATGTTTTTCATCTTCAATTCGATAGCCGCAGGCAGGGCAATCAGTGTTTTTATTGGGGTCCCAACTCGATGTAAAAGACCTAAGCGGTAGACTGCCTATTCTCAGCTGGAAGTACAACTTCCTAGCAACAGCAGGAAAAATCAGATCTAAGAATTCCTCCCTCCTGTAATCAACTTTGATCTGAAGAAACTGGGCAGTCAGTCTGCCAACGCCAGAGTTCACGTGCAGGCTCATAAGATGGTAATATCTAAACTGCTCAACCAAATTTGCCTTAGATAGAGCCAAGCATGAGACCTCCGGGGAACCCCATAGTTCTGAAAGGCCAATCTTAACACATGTATCCCTGATGTGATTTAACCAAGGAATTTTCTTGTTATTAATTTGGGGCCAAACCCCCTTGAATTCTTCTCGATAGGAACCCAACTCCGGATTAGACCAGAGTCTCTTCCAGTAAGTCACTGGCCGCAACGCCACCACCTCTTCCACGGGTAACAACCCTAGGTCAAACCTAATAGGTACCAACGGGGTACTTGGAGGCAAGCCCAGCAAATTTCTCATAAAGGAATTTTCAGTCCTTGTTAGGCTGAAGGTCTTGCAATGTCCCCATAATTCAGCTCCATAGGTGGACGCTGCTCTGGCTTGAGTTTTGTAGATTTCTACCACTGGTGCTACAGGCTTGAAGACCGATCCTCTAAAAAGTTTAGACATTCCTCCTGTAATTTGGGTCAGCTTTAGTGCTGAATTAGCAACTTGACCCCCCCACCCGAGATGTTCTTGGAGAGTAATCCCCAGATATCCAAACGTCTTTACCCGCTCGAGAGGAATGCCATTCAACGCTGGGTTCGGGCGTGTATGCTTGGGGGGGTTGAGGATCATGAACTTTGTTTTTGCTAGGTTGATCTCCAGACCTCTTTCCCCACAGAAGTCCACAAAGCCATCTAAGATGCGCTGGATACCGGTAGATGTTCGAGACAACAACAAAGTGTCGTCAGCAAACATCAGAGCCGGTACCCTACCCGTGGCGAGTCTTGGGACATCAGTGTCCTTAATGCCTTCCAGATGTTTAATAAGCCCATTAATATATAAGCAAAATAGCGTGGGTGCTAGCACGCATCCTTGGCGCACTCCTCAGTTTACAGGGAAACGTGCAGACAACTCTCCGTATTTCCCACATCTGACCTGTGCAAAGTTTTCTATGTGAAGTCTTCTCAAGACATCCAAAAGATACAGGGGAACATTGAGTGCCTGAAGAGCTCTCCACAGATTTTCTCGCAGCACCATGTCAAATGCAGACCTCAGGTCAACAAAAATGAGGTAGAGGATGCCACCCTCCACACTCACAGTTTTCCAATAAAGGACCTGAAGTCGAAATAACTGATCGATAGTTGAGATGCCCTTGCTAAAACCCGCCTGCAGGGTACTCAAGATGTTATTTTTTGCCTCCCACGTCTGAATTCTGTCCAGGAATATACGTCCAAGTAGCTTTTGAGTAATATCAATCAAACTAATGGGCCTATAGTTTGAGGGTTGTAGTGGGCATCCTTTTTTAAATATTGGCACGATCTCAGCACCACGCCAGGTCTCTGGGGGTTCTGCACCAAATAAGATAGAATTAAACAGGACACAAAGATACGGAGCCCATACCTTGGGTTCTGACCGATAAAGATCGCCTGGGATTTTGTCAAGGCCCGGCGCTTTATTGGGTAGCAGTTTATAAATAGCAGTTTCCGCCTCCATTATCGTAATCACCGGAACATCCTCTGCTCGACACTCAGTGGTGAAAGAGGGGGCAGTTGTGACTAATGTGTTGGAGTTTGTGCCTAAGTATAAGCTCCCAAAGTGATCTTCCCAAGCTGCTGGGGCTATGTTAGAAAATATAGTAGTCACAGTTTCTTTTCTACCATTGCTAACAATAGCCCAAAAGGATTTGAAATCTTTATACTGTAAGGCTAATCTTAACTCCTCCCACTTGTCGTACTCCCAAGTCTTTTTTGCCCTTTCAATCTTTTGTTTGTACTGTGCTCGTAGTGTTTTAGCCAGTTTGGCCCTAGAGCTCCCAGCCGGAAAAAACACCTCCGAAAGTTTTGAGGCGAGCTGGCTATGGATGTCTACCGGCTTTGTTTCCCTCCCAGTAGAAGGGCAGTTTAACCCTTCTCCAGCCATTTCACTAAGGTGGGGCAGAACCAGTCTATACATTTCTGCCATTTTATTTGAACAAGCAAGGATACGTGGCCATTTTACTCTACGTCTGTTATTATGCAGAATGAGAGGTTGTGGTACGGTAGTGGCCACAGTATCATAACTGGACAAACCCCAGCTTTCTGGTTTTAATGTCATGACCAGAGCGTTGTGGTCGCTGTCATCTCGATCTATAATCCTAAAATCAAACACCTTGTCCCAAGATCTTGTTTCGATGAGAATATAATCAATAATAGAAGTTTGCCCCACTCTGTTAAAGGTAGCTTGTCCAGGTCTATCGGAATTAAATCTACCATTACATGACCTCAAAGATAAGGAAAGAGTGAAAGCAATAATCTGTAACACCAATGGGGTCCAGGCTTTGACCAGGGGAATCAAGGGGTCGGGAATGTTCCAATGTGTATTTTCCACAATCGGATCATCTAAGTCCAGCATACTGAGTGGTTCATACTGGCAATTGAAGTCACCGCCTACTATCACAGAGTACTCTGGGTCTAAGGTCAGAATGTAATCATTCAAATGTATTATAACCTTAGAGTCCCGGCCACTCAGGGAAGGTCTAGAGTAAACATTCAATAGGGCTAAATGTTTGTTCCCAGGCAGATCAAGTAGAACACATTGAATGTCATGTGAACTAGTTTGAAGCTGTCTAGCTGTAACACCCAGATGCAAAGCCACCCAGATGCTAAGGCCCCCTGAAGGTCTTCCCCTACCACTGGTTATTGCAAGTATGTTATTAGACACAAAACCAGCCAGTTGAAAATTTTCCAGTGCCCATGTCTCTTGCATTAGACAAATATCAAATGTGTCTATAAAGTTGCCCCGTTCTTCACAAATCAGTTTACTCTTAAGGCCTGCCACATTCCAAGAAAGTAAATTGATATTCATCTTGGGCTCCCCTATAGCAGCAGTCAGATCACTAGCATGCCTGTTTGTAGCTGGAGGGATAGTTGGAGCTTCCCTGCTCACATTCCTTCACCAACCCACCCAAGGTGGCAATGTATGTGGCTCTTTCATGCTGCTCCTAGGGCTTTTCCAAGATGGATCCACAGTAACATTCATATTGAACAATACTTCTAGGGGCCCCTGCTGCGGAAGATTGTGTTTCCGGTCCTTGGAGCCTTCCTTGATATTTTGTAGGCCTTTCTGGTCCCCAGCCATAAGAATGGAATTGCTAGAATCTAGGCGTCAGTCGACTTGGTCCAAGACACTAAATCTGTTATTATGGTGGAATGCTTCAAGTGGGGGCGGGCAATGTTGGTTATAAACTTGGTTATTATTGCCAGGGCAGAAAAAACGACCATCCAGATCATTTCCTCAACCGACCACCCAACCCCTCAAAGGAGCATCATACCCATAACAAGAGGCACCCGGATAAAAATAAGTGAGTGGAAATGCTTTTATAACTGATTCAGGGCTACCAGACTGCATTGTACAAATATGGGTCCCTAAAATTAACTACGACACAGTCGCCCTGTATATCCTTAGCTCTAGAACCTACCCAATCTATACGTCTTACAAATAGAATTTCGCATCTACACTGGTTAGGGAGAGGTTTATTACAGTTCAACCAGTGCGTACACTTATTTTTGAGTTCACTGAATGCCTCCCTTGATCCATAATTCAAGGTAGGTACCCCCACAAGGACCACTACATAAGGAATAGATTCAGGGGGCAAATCCAGGCATGGCAACTTGGATTTAGCTATAGCCCCTGGCTTCAGTTGGGTTAACTTATGAGGAATGGGATCAGGGCTTCTAGCCTCAGGTGGTGTATTAACTATAGCATGATCCGCCTTTCTCCTTACATTCCCTAGTGAGACTAGTGAGGTTAGCTCGTTATGTTCTACTTGGACAGTAGTGCCTACTCTATTTCCCTGTGGGGTAAGTTGGACTGTCAAATCTATCGGTTTGTTAATTGATTTGGGGTTTGGGCAATTAAAACCATCTAATTCTTTGTTCAGTGAAACTGAATCTGCAATTAGCCCCTCCCCAACCCATGTCTCCTTCCCCCCAGACAATGCAGCGAACATTAATTCAAATTTAGAGAGTCTTTTTTGAATGGAATCAAGTCTATTATGAATTGGGAGGCAAGTCACAGTGAATAGCTGTTCCATTTTAGCCCAAAAGTCTCTTCTAGATTCTAGCGGAATCGGGTCCTCAGTACCTTGGGTTATAGACTCGGCAGAAAGAACTCTATGCTGGATATCTGATTTAGCCATACGGTCAAAGTTCCCGACACTTGCCCGTTTTTGTATTTTTGTTTTCTTATTGGTCAGGGCTGTACCTCCCCGCTTACGTCTGACAACTTGATCTGTCGGCTGGCCATTGGCTTCCTCGTTCATATCCGGGATCAAACATATACGAATTGGCAAACCAGATCTTGTTGTTCCGACATTATGCACGAGTGTAGAGGAATCAATCCCAGAAAAGTCACCACGCTCAGTTAGACTGCGAGCATTGCAATTTACAGCTGAAGGTTGGTTTCCATCACCTCCACAGTCAGGAGGAATGGGGTCTAAAACTAGATTAGGCAGGCTGTTATCTACAGGTACAGGTGACTTTGCCAGGGCAATAGTGCCCAATGAGGACCGTTTAACGAACTCTTGGTCGAAGGAAAGCCTTTTTTCAGTCAGCTCAATTTCCCTCTGTAAAATGGACGTGGCCCTGGTAATAAAGTTGTCCAAAGTTCCAACCACTCCGGCCCCATTAAGAGACTTCGCCCCTTCCCCAGACCTGAAGTGGCCATTACCAGCGAGTGGTAAGTAGTGATGAGAACAAAAACAAACAAGGCTGTCTACCAGAACCCTTACGAGGTGACACACTATATCCAATGTAATAATGATAGCTTGACTCACGGAATAGTGTCCAATGGAGATGAGAGGGAGGCCCCGTCCCGTCCTCGAACGTACTCGGACGGGCTCAGACGGGCCTGCCCTTGGCCCGGGCTTCACCCGGCACACGCCCGCGTTCCGCGATGCGCGTGTAAGGTGTGCTTATGTATTAGCAGGCGGGATCCAATCACCGGGAAGAGGCAGCAGCTGGTTGTGAAGCTGTGCCTGCTGGTCCTCGCAGTCCCGCTAGAAGAGCCAAACAAAGCAATCCAGAGAAGCACAGGGAGATCTGCTACAAGCGGCTCCCGCGAAGCGGGGGCCGCGAGCAGTTAAGTAGGTAGGCAGGCGGGGTCCAATCATGATGAATGCAACATACGACTCTTTCAGTGTTCAGAGATCAAATGAGTTATCTTGATAAGTTGCTTTGAGTTTTAGTAAAGAAAAATCTACGTCTGGAATTCAGGTTCTTGGCTGGACCCACCACCCCACTCCATTTTGGAATGAGATGTGGAGGTGGTCCTCCCAGTATTAAGTGAGCTGATTAACAGCTCACTGGCCAGGTACCTGGGTGATGGAAGCATGCTGCAGTGATTTCTCTTCTTAAAAACCTTAGCGTAATCTCACTGAGCCTGAAAATTAGTGTCCGGTCTCGCTGCTCCCACTATTTTCCAAGATTACAGATACGTTTGTTAATAAGCATCTTTAGAGCTTTATACAGAGCTATGACCTTCTACACAGGACCAAATCTGGTTGTCGCCCCTCATACAGTACAGAGTCAGCCTTGCTGCTGACGACAGAGTCAAACCGTCAGATTTTGGACGCTGGCGATTCTGCGGCACGGACTCTGCATGGTTGGATCTCAGTGCCGCTTTCGACTCTGTGTTCCATAATATCCTGATTGAGAGACGCTGGAACTGAGGTGTAGGCCACAAAGCGCTGAGTTGGGTCACCTCTTTTTTGCAGGGGCACACCTTACAGGTGTCACAAAAACCTTACCAGTCAAAGGTGCTTCCATTGAAGCAAGGAGTGTCACAGGGCTCCTCCTTGAGTCCAACCTTGTTCAATGTGTATGTGCGACCACTGGCGGAGGGCATCGATCGCTGTGGGTGTACCATTATCACATACGTGGATTACACGCAGCTTATCACGCTGTCACAGAACCCTTCCCACATGGCTACATCTTTATGCCTCTACCTTACACCGGTTGCTAGGTGGATGGACTTAAATTGCCTCAACGCTTGGAAGACCGAGCTTCTGACCTTGGACAATCATTCAAACATATGGTCCAAGGCATGGTGGCCTAACGAGTTTGGTCCATTACCTGATTCCATACCCAAGGTCAAGAATCTTGACATTTGGTTTGATAAAAAACTGTCTTTGACATTCAAATAACTGCAGTAGCACAAAAAGGCATTGGACTGCTCAAGATATTCAGAAAAATGTTGTGTTTCTTACCAGAGTCTGCAAAAAAACTGTAGTTCAGGCCCTGATTGTGTCTAGGCTTGACAACTACAATGTTTTGTATCTTGGAGTCACACAGGGTCGGATTAAGAGACTGCAAAGCGTACAGAACGCTGCTGTTCGTCTCTTTTTGAACGTGGCAATGCGTGTCTCAATTTGGGCAGCGCTTAAGAAGCTTCATTGGAAGTCGGTGAAGCAAAGATCCTCTTTCAAAGCCTTGTGTTATTGTCAAGAGGCATTTGCTAACAAAGGTTCACTGTACCTTCAATTCTTTGTCAGACCATATGTACCATCAAGGAATTTAAGGTCGGCATGGGAGATGTTGTAGATGGTTCCCAAAGTAAATAAAGTGCACATAGGTGAACGTTTTAGCGCCAAAATTGTGGAATGTTCTGCCTCTGACGTTTCTTCAGGCCCAGTCAGAATGTCTTTTCAGAAGAAAAAAATACGTATTTTTTTTGTTTGGGATTTATGGGCCTTTAACAGCTGTATTTTGGTTCACATGTATGACGCGCTGGGACACCACATTTGAGGCAGCTGTGCTCTTTAGAAAACACATTATTATTATTATTGCGTAGTGCAGTAATACTAACCTTCTGTGAATTGGTATTTGTAGATCTCAAAACTAGCTCAAGAGCACAGAGAAAGCTTCACAGATTTTCATTATTCAGGGCTCATTTGGCTTATGCTGAATACTTTATTTTTTCAAAATATCAGTGCATTAAATCTAGGCTTTCATATGCAATCACACACGCTCACATTCATCTTTTTCTCACCACTCTCCTGTCATGTTCACTCTCATTTGAGTCTTTCTCTTGCTTTTCCACTGCCTTTTGTTGTTGAACTTTATTTATTTATTTATTTATTTATTTGAAAAGTTTTCTATAGCACGAACATGACCACTGGGGGTATCAGAGCGCTTTACAATTTACATATCATGAGGGATACAGATACATGCAATCAAGACAGAATCAACAAAGCAAAAGATACAAAGACATGTAGAGCAAAGGGAATCTCGTGACCATAGCAGCTGGGTCACAGAACTGCGACTGTGACCTCAGTATCCACAGGAATAGCCAGTCAGAGGTGGAACTTTCTTCATCAAGAGCACTTTGACTTCCTTTTTGAAGAGGACAATGGAAGGGTTCACCCTGACTTCAGGGGGGAGGGAGTTCCAAATCCTCAGTGCTATACCGGAGAAGGCTCGATTATAGGTTTTTTTCTTCTTGAATTTTTGTGATTTGAGTGATAGTGCGCTGGCGCTTCTGGAGGCTCTCTCGCCACATGAGAGCTCCAGCTTCTGAGCGAAACTTTGTTTCTATAACTTGGTTGTTTTCTGTCTATCCAAGCTGCCATGATTTCCCTCACCTACATTGTCTCAATATCTCCATCTCTCTGCAGCAATAGAGACCTTATAGTTTAAAAACTTAGATTGAGTGTTTGTCACTGGGTACCTACCAACGTACCTGAAACTGAGCACAAGCACCCTAATCCTGTTGAACTAGATGATGTCTCCAGAGAGGAACAAAGGAAAGAATAGTCAAAGAGAAAGGACACACAAGATAGGAGAAAGTAAAGGGGACCTTAAAAAGGGAAGAAGAACAAGAAGTAGGAAAAGGGAGGCTCCTCTACCTACAAGGCTTAAGAGAGTCCTGAGAGAGTGTGTGTGTGTTTGTGTTTTTTCACTCGGTGGTGTCTAGTTTTTGAATACTAAGATGAAATGCAGTGCAAAGGGCAGAAGAACCATAGCAGGACACATCACCGCCTTCTGGTTTCTATTGATGACTCGGATATCCCCCTCCTTTCCCACAAACGTAAAGCGTAATGGCAGACATGCAACTGGAAGAAAAATAACATTTAAAGCAAATAAGGAAAACCTGTGTTTCTACTGGGAGTTTTAACAATAGGATGGAGAGGGAATAAGCAATCGAGAAACTAAGTAGTCGATTAATACCGAATAGAAAGAGTACAGAGAAAGAAAGGCAACACACGTCTGGCCTTGATGTTTCTTTTTTATTAGTTTATATTCCTTTTCCTAATTTAGTTACCAGCTGTCTCTATTCTAAGGAAAGAGACACAGTGGAGTGATGAAACGGTTGCAGGAACCAAAGGACCTGAGGACCATCGTCGCTGGGCATCAGAAATAGAACAAAATTTGCCTTGTTTACCAAAGTGCTACTCCTGTTGTCTCTGCTTACCTGGTGTAGTCCAGCCACCAGTTCAACAGTGTTGTGATTAGTGGTATTTGTTTCAGTTCTACAAGATTATATTTGCACAGTGCATTAAAACTAAGGGGCCCATTAGGATGGCTGGCGGAGGCACCACCGCAGTGCTGGCGGTGGTGGAAAGTGCCATTTCGGCACACCAGCAGCGGTCCTCAGGCCCGCCATATTAGTATGGCCAAACGTAGCCCATTTACCGTCCGCCGCGGTGTGACGCGAACCGCCATCAAGATGCGCCTGCCACCGCGGCGGTGGGAGCCAATGGAGACCCACCACCGTGAGGAATGGCGTCCCGTCCGCTGTACAAATCAGGATGCCCCAAACAGCCAGTTGTACCGCAGCGGAGAAACCGCGCAACCAGAGACGGCGGAAGCACGACAGCGGAGCGCGAAAGCAGAGTCCCGGTCCTTTCTGCCCGGTCTCGACCGCAATGGATCCAGCTTTACACGTCTTCCCGGTGCTGTACCTGATACACTACCAGCAAGTCACGCACCGTCGCCGATGACGACGCAGGTACGCAATAACAAAACTCCGCACACAACAACACAATACCTGGGCAGATATAGGGTTCCTGTCCACACCTGACACCCTGGTGGGGACAGGAACACATCCACAAGTGTTCCCACCCATGTCCTACCTGTCACAAAATCACCCCTCCGCATCCAGGTCACCCACCAACCGCGATATTGATGCAATGTCCCGGTCACGTCACCGCAGCGGTGAAGACGCGGGAAACCATGCGCACAATGCAGAAGGCAGGGCCATAACCAGGCATGGGCAGTGCACAAACATCATAGGGCCACACCTCCACCCTCCACACACTAGGCCCCTCCACACATTGGGACATGCTATGTGCTCCTCCTGTGCTCCCCCATGCACAATTACCAGCCAGGTGAACCCACACCCTGCACCACACACACCAAACAACCAGGGAGACAGTCTCAGCAGGTGGGGCTGCAGAGGAGCACACAACACAAAAGCTCAGGGCCAGGGCAACCCTCTCACCACATCCACACTACACTCATGGCAAGAAAACTGAGTCCAAGCACAAAATGAACCTTCCACATACTCAGACCAGATGTCAGCAGCAATGGATGACAACAAATAGGAAAGCTAAAGTGAGGTGCACACAAATGGAAGGCCAAGGAGCCAACCACTAAGCATTTGTACATCACATGCAAGAGAAGGAACATATAACAACACCCTTAGCCCATCAAATCACACATGGCTGGCACAGTGAGTGAAATCAAACCACAGTCACCTCTGTGCAGCAACTCAGGGAGACAGCAACGCAAACCATGTATAGGCACAGGGATGAAAGGAAGTCTCTGAAGCCTCAGTGTTCCTCTGCCTGGTGCTGCTTGTTTTTTGCTGCCCGCCACACCACATCGTGCTAAAATCCCCTGGGGCAACACCATTATCGCCACACCACCCACGCTGCTAATCACACTCTGGGGACTGCAACCCCCAGAGTGCACCGCTGTTCCTGCCGTTCCCTTCAACTGCCGCGAGTGAGGGGGAGGCGGGGCCAATGCGCTCATAGCGCAGCCTCTCCCCCCGCGACGCGGGAGTTCATCTGCCTGCTGCCTGGTGCTGCTTGTTTTTTGCTGCCCGCCACACCACATCGTGCTAAAATCCCTTGGTGGGACAAGGGTCCCAGGAGCAACGCCATTATCGCCGCACCACCCATGCTGGTAGTCACACTCTGGGGACGGCAACCCCCAGAGTGCACCGCTGTTCCTGCCGTTCCCCGCAGCTGCCGCGGGTGAGGCGGGGCCAACGCGCTCATAGCGCAGCATCTCCCACCACGATGCGGGGCGCAGCCCGGACCAAGGGCGGGCCCATCTGTGCCCGTCAGGGGCCGGAAGAGGCTGGGCTGGGCCATCCCTCTGACATCTGCTATTTGAGGAAAGCATCTACACTGTAAGTTCCAAGTATTATTAATAGAACTGTTACATCTTATTTGAGAGCACGCGACCTTGTGGCTCTATAATTGGACTGTTTAGGTCTGCTGGAAAATGAGCAAACGCAGGGGAGCAGTTGGGACACTGGACGCTTTTCTTGTGAGGGCTGAGTCCCTGTTAACTCATGAAATTGAACTTACAGAGCGTCGTCTGTCCCTCGACCCTGTATCATTACAATCTCGCCTATCATTAGGTGGTTTGACTACAGATAGTGTAACTTGCGCAACTCCAAATAATGTGCCGTTAACGGAAGCACGCACCGCTCCCACAAGTCTATCCACACCAAATCTGGGAGCCTCTAGTAAGGCTGCCCCAGGCGCGCCTAGTCTTAACACCAGAGCACGGGTGGCATGCCCACAAAGGAGTCCCAAAGTGAAATCACAAACCGCCAAAATTGTAAAAAGAAAGACCAAGACCAAACTTACCAAAGACCGCCAACCTGTTAATAATGCATCAAATCAGGAGGCGATTCCTACCGTCTCAGTGGGCATACAGACTGATGTTTTCTCCAACTCTGCCTGCAATGATCTCAATACAGACACCATGGGAGCTGCTGTTGACACCAACTTTGCAGTAGAATCTATCGGAAACGCACTGGCAAACCTTAAGGATTTAATTAAAACGAATGGTGATGCACTTTGGGGGAAACTGGAGCATTTGGACTCTGAATTGGCCAACCTGAGGGGGAGGAAGGTGGACTCTGTTCATAACGATGGTGGGGGAGGACTCTTCTCATTCCCCTGGGCGGCACATTTGTGTATGAGCCACAATCTAGTCTTGTCCTGAACAAAGATGTCACAAATTGTAGCAATTTAAATGTATTTCCAGCGCCACAATTTATTAGCGAGCAGAGGGGAAGACAGGACGCTCCCCAACCTAATACAGTTAATGTCCCAGGAAGCAGTAATTTCACCCAGCCACGGACTACTGCCCCCGCAAGTGACCTGAGTGTAAGAAAGGATACCTCTAGCAGTCTTGGGAAGGCCCGCATGAGGCCAAATACTGATGTGTTAAGCTTACCTCCTGTCTCCTGACCCTATGTGCTGGTGTTGGCTGTGGTCCCTAATTTAGTTGAGGATCAAAGGGAGACTTGGGTAGACCTGCGTGATAAGTCCGTAGACAGGCTTTGTAAATATAAGGGTTTTCACCCTTCTAATATGAATGACATTCTTATGGCCAGAAGAGTAGCGTGGGTTGGTCACTCTGCCAAGAATATAAATGGTGACTGTATTGTTTTGAATTTTCACAGACCTCGTATGGTTCACCGCTTACTGAATATTTTTGAGCATCACTCCACACAAAATACCTGTATTAGTGCGCTCCCCTTGGGCTATTTTTATAAGCCACCTTTTAAACCTGTTAGGGACACTCACGTCCTCCCTTTGCTAACCAACAGGTTTAATGCACTCTCCAGCTTAGATGCACAGGATTGACAAGCACCATCAATGGCAGACCAACAGCATCATCTGCCCTATCTGGCGGACCTTCCTGCTACTATAGTACCAACCCGTAATGATAATGATAAGTCACTCCGAATTAAGACGGTTTCTCCAGCTACTATGGTATTAACTTATAATGCCAATGACAAGCCATCCTTAATCAAAAGCAGTATTGGAGCAGACTTGAACATCCTAAGTTGGAACGTAGCAGGGTTGCAGTATAAGCTTGGTGACCAGGATTGGTTGCGCCTAGTTAAGGAACAGGATGTAGTTATGTTCCAGGAGACTTGGGCCACTCATGACTTGCATATTGAGGGGTTCCATTGCAATAGCGTAGCGGCATCCCATCACAAACCGGGCCGTCCATCGGGGGGACTTTTCATTGGGCTTAACGTAGCAGGTGGAGGGAGCTTTAAGGTCTTACCAACTAATAGTTCTAATTATCAAGTTGTATTTTATAAAAGAAGAGTTTCTTTTTATTTGGTGAATTTTTATAATAATGATTTCCAATCTGTTCCTAATAGAAATTTTATTATGCTTTTTGATTTTATCTCTAATTTAGATTGTCAGCAACACTCGGGCGATACTATCGGGATTATTCTAGGGGGAGATTTTAATGCAAAACTCAAAGATACACATCATGGTGTAGAGACACTCAACCAAGGTTCCTCCTCTCGTAGGGGCGCAGAGTTGGCTGCGCTCTTAAGTTCACATGATTTGGTTAACGTTATGGACCAGATGGGTCCAGCACACGCCATTAACTATCAACCTCCGACATTCAGAGGTAGGGGCCATTCCTCTACAATAGATTTTGTTTTTATCTCTTCTGTGTTTGTGGATTACTTAACGGGCGCAGAGGTTATCGCCACGATCCATGGGGATCACAACCCCATCAAATTAGCATTGAAATTGGCACCTCGACCCGCGTTTTCAGCTGAATGTGGAGCTAAAGACCTAACGCTACCCACCGACAATTTAAGATTAATATGGAGGGGCGTTGATAGCGATGAACTGTTTAAGTTACTAGTGAAGGATAATCTGCCCCTCTTTAACTCATGTCTGTTATTTAAAACTCTGCACCTAGAGGTAGTCAATGATTTCTCTAAACTCTGCACGGTCATCAAAACCTTACTGTCGATGCCCGCTCCTTTGAGGAAGCAGGGCCATAGATGGTTTGATGACAAATGTTCACTGGCAAATAGGAACCTATATAGGGCCCTTTCAGCCAAACCTAGGTGTGCCCCAGATGTGAAATTGGCAAGGCAGTATTATAATGCAGCGGTTAGCATTAGGAAGGGAGCACTCCTAAACGGTCGTTGGGAAACCCTATCTCAGGCAGCCACAAATAAAAAGGGAAAAATGTTTTGGTCTGCTGTAAGGGATCTCCGATCCACAGAACAGTTACTAACCCCCATCAACTGCACCATATCCAGTGAATCTTGGGTAAACCACTTTTCTAATATTTATGCCACCCCT
Organism: Triturus cristatus; assembly: GCF_964204655.1. Lineage (NCBI taxonomy): Eukaryota > Metazoa > Chordata > Amphibia > Caudata > Salamandridae > Triturus > Triturus cristatus. Next base: position 650,553,388 of record NC_140586.1, read on the forward strand.
TCATCGGAGACGGACCAGTACGAATTTGGCCCATCTGCTGGCATCCAGATAACACTCCCCGAAGTAGAGGAAGCTATTGATCAGAGCATCGGCAATAAGGCCCCGGGCCCAGATGGGTTACCAATAGATTTAATCTAATGGAACCCGGACTTCTGGGCCCCGCTCCTTTTGAACGTTTTTAACAATCTAATGTACGCCCCGCTACCCAGTACTTGGGCAAAGAGTATTATTGTCCCAATATTTAAAAAGGGGGATCGGTCACAGCCTAGCAATTATAGGCCGATCTCATTGATTGATAATACCCTTAACATTTTGGATAGAGTTTTATACAAAAAGATCCTGGAATGGTCCGAGGAGTGCAGTATTCTTGAGCCCTGCCAGTTAGGTTTCAGTAGCAAGGTTGGCACTAACGAACAATGCCTTAACCTCAACCTTGTAATTGGGAAGTACACTATCACTCGGAATTCCCCGGTCTATTTGGCCTTTATGGATTTGTCCTCAGCATTTGACCTTGTGAACAAGTCAAGTCTGTGGGCTATCCTATTGACCTATGGGATGGATGAGCCACTGGTTCATTTTCTGGCATACCTCCATAAAGACCTTGAGGCTCAGGTGAGGATAGGTAGTGGGGGAGAGGTTTCGGGAGCCATTAAGGTTGGAAGGGGGGTCAGGCAGGGATGCGTCCTGGCCCCCCTCCTTTTTATTATTTATATTAATGGCCTAAAAGAGTCACTAGTACCTATGACTCAAGATGTCCCCATGATTCATGGGAAACCCCTTCCTGTACTACTTTACGCAGATGATGCGGTTCTTATCGGACGCACTCCTAATTCTCTACGTATCCTAGTACAGTCCTTTGTTAAATTCATGGATAGTTTGGACTTGTGCGTAAAATTAAAAAAATCATTTTTAATGTCCTGTGGCCCTAGAAAACGCCAGCTTAGTTCTATTGTTGCTGGCAATCGAAAATAGACAAGTACCTGTAAATTCCCTTATCTCGGAGTAGTCTTTGCTGCGAACGGCTCCTGGACTGAGCACCTTACTCACTCCAGGAGCAAGTTCTCAAAGACTATTATCTCTATTTTTAGTTTTCCCCGCCCAAAGAACACAGGTGCTATTTTAGCTATTTTAAATTTTTTTAAATTACAATGTGTCGCTGTGGCTACGTACGGAGCTGAGATTTGGGGCACCGCAGATAGCTCCTGCATTCAGCTAAAGAAAACCGGTTTTGTAGAAAGCTGTTGAGTATCCCAATCTCGACCCCACAATACATTTGCCACAAAGAATTGAATTTAAACTATATATCTGATTTTATACGTGCCCGCCCAGCTCTTTTCTGGCTATCAGTCTGGAAGAATCAGGCAGCTACTTTAACAAAAAACATCATAACAGACTGAAGTGTGAGAAGGGGATGGACATTCCCTGGTTATCTGGAGTGTATCAAAGTTTATGCAGCGTTAATAAGGGCTGCATTTTCTTAAATCCTAGCGAAGCCAAAACTGTAAATAAAAGAAAACTTAGAAGCGCTCTTTATTTGTCATATAGCACCGCAAGGACTGTGTTGGAATCAAATAAACCCTCTGTTTCCAGTTATATGGCTTACGAACGGCACTGCTACCCCCACCAAATTATCTCACCCTACCCATGAGTAGGTGGGAAAGGAGCCTCTTATTCCGTCTGAAGGCTGGGACAGTTAAATTTGCATTGTGTTTCCCTTTGGGTTATCACTCGAAACTTGATTCACTACCCTGCCCATGTGGCGGGGTGAGTGGCCAATCAATCCAACACTTCTTGTTTTTCTGCAAATATTCATGAAATATATCAAGTGGTTTCTTCCCCCATTTTTTAATAAGAGCAGGCCTATTAGTTTGGTTTGTGCTTATTCATGTATGCTTGCCTTGGCTGATGAAGAGCTGGTTTTCCGCCTAAGCACATTTTTGAGAATTGCCACCAGGGCGCGTAAGACTATGTTGAATCACTGAGTTTTATTCACGCACGGACAGTTCATAACCATCAAATGGATTGGTTTTATATATTAGTGATTTATTTATTATTGATGATTTTTGTCTCATCTGTCATCTAAATTGCATGATAATGTGTTTATACAACTGTAATTCTTACTATTATTTATTGCTACTTTTTTGTCATTTTTAACCATTGTCGCACTTTTATGGATACAATGTTTATCCGAATAAAGTTTGTGAACTGACTGTATAGGCACAGGGATGAAAGGAAGTCTCTGAAGCCAAACAGTGAACAGCCACACATCTGCATCCAACTACTTGACAGGTGTATGTCAGCAGCACAACACACAGGGCCCATTGTTACACTCCATGACTGTCAAACAACACAAGTAGGATCCTTCACACATACCCCCCTACCTCACACCTGCAGCACACAACACCAGTGTCAAACACACAGAAGGGTGCCAATAATGTCCAGTCAATACAATCACACTCCTTGGGGGGCATCCACAAACATCACACACACACTCAGGGATGCCTGGACCAATGCTGGCACAAAAACAACAGCCAAACACAAAACTCAATAACAACATACACAGAAGTACAACAAGACTAGACCTGACCTGTGCAGCAAAACTGTGGAAAGGCAATGGGAGCCCAGACAGAACAGGAGAACACAACCTCATCAGTCAGGAACAATGCACAACATACCCCAACACAGACACGAAGTGCATCAACTCAAAACAATCATGGACACAAACCGGGACCAATGGGCCTACAACGAAACACAGGCAGACATGCCACACCACCCATCAAGTCATCATGGTGTTATAGTGTACCACATGCATGCACATGCACAATCCTGACAAATGACTGGTCACATATGAGAGGAGAAAACCCCAAGGGTGCACCCAAAACAAGCCCAGGAGCAAGAATAGCCCTAAGTGCATGTGACAGACACACAAGTAATGCACACTACACTGGCAACACACATCTGAATGAATCACAGCACACTAACAACACACACACTGACATGCAAATAGAACATCACACACAGAGCATCTGTCACCTGCAAGAGATAACACAGCCCAAACACTGCACATATCCACATCAAACACACAACAGATGCACATGCCAATCCATCACATTGCAAACACAGCAGGACATCAGGGGGTCCACACCTGGCAAGGACAAGGCAACATACACTTAAGGCACTGTATGCACGACAAGCAGTGTGTGCACACCAAACATACCAGTTCCACACACATATGAGTGACACACCATGAACCCCCACAACACTAATCAGCACAGCACACAGACAACATCACACTCAGGAAGTGAGGCAGTACCTCAGCAAACACACATACAGCTAACGCAACACCCACAGATGCACAAGTCTGGGACACCCAGGTGACAACAACATGACCAGATGACTGTGCAGCACAAGCAGTTGAACTGCATATGAGCAATCATGGCTGCAAAACAAGACAAGAAAATCAAATATAACCAATTTGGAAACTGCCATGAGTGGCACAATGGTCCTGTGCACAGATCAGCACCACAAAGCACAGTGTAACAAATGAAGTGGTGGGGAGGCACACACACTGGTAACCCAAGGGACAGCTGACATGAGAGTGAAGTGGTGTGTACGTCAGTAGCGGACATGTCAGGAGTGCCCCATACCAATATAGATGGAGATTCACACTGGGTAGGCATCAGAAGCACAAATAGGGGATGACTCCACACCCCATATGCCAGAATGGAGCCAAAAAAGGGACAGCTATGCATGAGAAAACACACCCACAATGTCAGTGTGACACATGGCTGATCAACAAAACACAACACTGACTTGCCAGTCACACACTCTGCATACTCACAATTGCCACCAACAACAAGTAGGTGTCCCCCAGAAGTGCAAGGACACACCAACACACTGCACAGTGCACAACCTACAACTCCCACATGTGCACACAATCACAAGCACAGGGCTGACCAATCCAAATAACAGACACTCAACTCCTGGGTGATACATGTGCAGTTAACATTGCAGGGGCACACACACATCAACACTACTGACAAAGTCATCCCCTTCACACTGCACACTTCTTGACCACCCAAGTGCACACATTGAAATTTATCCATGTTACTAGGATGACTGGCCATCACAAGATGAGCATACACCAACACTGCTGGTCACACATCAAGAAAGATCACACAGACATGATGACCTTGGGCAGCCAGCCTGCAATACTGTGGATAGAATCCCACTTTGTGCTGGCAGTGCATACAAACATGACATACAATATAGCGGACCTGATCAAAGAGTGATTTTGATAACAGTAGTTCATCACAAACCAACATCATTGCACCCCCAAGCCTCAGAGTCAAGAAGAACTGAAGTTCCTGTCACCTCTGCAAAACCCTGAAAAAATGAAACAAGCCATTGGCAATGTTGAAGTGGCATATAGAGCATGTGTCACGGTAAACCATACCCACACAGAAAACCCTTTATTTAGCAAGAACACTGACAAGGCAGACAACAGGAGCAGGACACTGACAAGGCAGACAACAGGAGTAACTGTCTTTATTCACATATTACAGAGATAGGCACCAAAAGTAGACCATAGCAAGGCCAGTGGCCAGTACAAAGTACAGATGCGGTACATGAGATCCTGCACAGGGAAGGGGCAAACAGCAGTGAACATCAAGGCCAGTGGCCAGTCCAAGGTGCAGAGTAAGTACATGAGAAGCTGCACAGGGAAGGGGCAAACAGCAAGGCCAATGGCCAGTCCAAGGTGCAGAGTAGGTACATGAGATCCTGCACAGGGAAGAGGCAAAAAAGCAGTGAACATCAGGCCAGTGGCCAGTCCAAGGTGCAGAGTAAGTACATGAGAAGCTGCACAGGGAAAGGGCAAACAGCAGTGAACATCAAGGCCAGTTGCCAGTCCAAGGCGCAGAGTAGGTACATCAGATCCTGCACAGGGAAGGGTCAAACAGCAGTGAACATCAAGGCCAGTTGCCAGTCCAAGATGCAGAGTAGGTACATCAGATCCTGCACAGGGAAGGGTCAAACAGCAGTGAACATCAAGGCCAGTGGCCAGTCCAAGGTGCAGAGTAAGTACATGAGAAGCTGCACGGGGAAGAGGCAAACAGCAGTGAACATCAAGGCCAGTGGCCAGTCCAAGGTGCAGAGTAGGTACATGAGATCCTTCTCAGGGAAGGTGCAAACGGCAGTGAACATCAAGGCCAGTGGCCAGTCCAAGGTGCAGAGTAAGTACATGAGAAGCTGCACAGGGAAGAGGCAAACAGCAGTGAACGTCAAGGCCAGTGGTCAGTCCAAGGTGCAGAGTAGGTACATGAGATCCTTCTCAGGGAAGGTGCAAACGGCAGTGAACATCAAGGACAGTGGCCAGTCCAAGGTGCAGAGTAAGTACATGAGAAGCTGCACAGGGAAGGGGCAAACAGCAGTAAACATTAAAGGCCAGTGGCCAGTCCAAGGTGCAGAGTAGGTACATGAGACATGAGATCCTGCACAGAGAAGGAGCAAACAGCAGTGAACATCAAGGCCAGTGGCCAGTACAAAGTGCAGATGAGGTACATGAGATCCTGCACAGGTACGCTTGGCCTGGCCTTGCCTGTGCCACTCCTTCCCCTGTTTACCAGGTGTACCCCCTACAGTGCCCTCCTTTCCCTGCTTCACAGAGCTCTGGATGGGAGTTGAGATCGTGGGTAAATCACCCTTGGAGCTCTTTTTATGTGTACTCTTAGCAGGCACCAGCTTCTCAGCGGGCACGGCAACTGTCTGCTAGTCTTTGCGAGACACTTTTGGGACAGGAGAATCCTTGGCTGAGGCATGTGAGCCTGAGGCCACCTCTGAGGCATGTGAGCCTGGGGCCTGCTTCTTGGATTTATGGCCCTGGGTGTCGCCTGAAGGGCTTTTGCCTTTGCGCTCTGGGGTGGCTTTAGTTTTCTGTGGGGATGGGGTCTGTGCCCTGGACCGCTTGGGCTGCTGCTGTTGCTGCATGTGCTGTATCTTGTCCTTGCGGTCTGTGGTGTGTGGTCACTACCGTCAGATGTAGCCACTGACAGAGGGGTGGCCAAAGGGACTGGGGCTGGACTGAGATTGTGCCAGTTGAATGGCTGCCGTCAATGCGGAGGACAAAGACTGGAAATTCCGTTGTAGCTCACCCACATCTGAATGAATGCCCTCCATTAAAGCAACTACCTGCCAACTTATTGTCGTGGTCTAGGAAGGCATTCATGAGAGTTGTTAGGCTCACACACAGCTGGCGCAGAAAGTCCACAGACTCAGCACTGATGGCAGCAGGGGGGACAGGAGCAGGGGCAGCGGTAGCGGTGCCTGGGGTGAAAGACACTCTTCCCTTCTTACTGGTGCGAGCACGGGCAGCACTAGTGGAAGTAGGTGGGAGGGTGGGAACTGGATGCTGTGTGGTGGAAGAGGAGGCAGAGTTCCTGCTCTCTGTGCCCGCCAACATAGATGCGTCACCGCTGGCATCAGATTACGTTGAGGTTGGTGTCTCTGGCTGTGATTCCTCAAGCAGACTTCTGTCCCCCTCCGAGGCGCTGGTCACATCAGTCTCACTGTGCCCCTGTGTAGCAGTCGTGCTTGATGCCTCACCCCTGGTGTCCGTCCCCTGTTCTTCCGTGCCCACGGGAGATGCTGCAAGAGATAGAGACATAGGGTCAGTTCAGTTGCATCAACACAACTATCATATGCAAGCAAAGCACTAAACAAGATGATATTCCCATGTTGCACACCATCCTGTACAATAACATTGTGCAACCTCAATTCAAACCTCAAATTTTGCGTGTCATCATTCATACATGGCATAAGTGAGCCATGTGATGACCACACAGCCAAACAGCCTGCCGGTGGCTCAGTTTAACCAGACACACAAATCCCTCTGAGCACACCTAGGGCCCTGAGGGGGGCAAAGATGTACCTTCAAACATGTTACCACTGTCACATCTGGAGGGAGCAGAAGGGGACAACACAGATACAGACTCCAACATAATAGTCCACAATGGCCATGAGCTCATGCCATCCACCATGTCGTTCTTTGTGGCACAACTACAGTTGCACATTGGTGTCCTCACAATTCTGACGTCAGGCAATGCACACATTGAGGAAAGCATACTCAGATGATGCACACTGCCGTTCCCTTCCATGGGATGTCCCTGACTACCCCATTGCAGACTATGTCAGAAGGCCACGACGAATGCAATGTCACGGGCCATTACTCTAATGATATGACAATGTACAGGTAGGGCAAATGCATGACAGCTGCACACAACACAGAGGCCTCTTACAAGCCACTGCAGCACACTACCAACATCACAGAGCCCAGCACTGGCCCAGGCTGTGAACACATGCAGCCACACACAGCCAAAGTCACCCTTCCCAGAATACTCACCCCGAGCTTGCTGCTGATGCGCCTTCAAACGTGCATCCAGCTCAGGCTGTGTCACAGCTAAGATGCGGGCCATTAGTGGTGTCATGCTCCTGCACGCCAACTTGCGAGTCCGAGGGAGCAGCCCCAGCGTCATCTCTGCCACGTTTTTGCTCAGCCAGCAGATGTCATCCCACCTCTTGTGATAATGTGTGTGCCATCGGTTGGAGACACCCAGAGCTCGCACCTTGCGTGCAGTGAACCTCCACAAGGCCTAACGCTGGTTGACTTTGAGCTGCAGGCATGGGAGACAAGAGGGGGAAAAATCAGTGACACAGTGTTATTTACCACTATCTCTCAGTACAGGGGCATGTTACTAACTCAGCCCAACTTCACAGATATGTCAAGCAGAGACAATACTGCATCTCACATGGCACATTAGCATGGGAGAATCATACGAAAATGCATGCAGGTATGAGGGTGGACACAGTACCTGCCCGTCTCGTACACATGCAGGATGCCATCACAGAAAGCTATGTGTAGGCTGACCACATCTACTATCTAGTTTGAGGGTGAGCAAGACATACATTACATTTCAATATATGTTTAGGGGAAGACTCACTGTGTCCAACACTGCACAGCCAACAATGTCCTTGCCCTGTGAATGTCTCACTGTGTCATGGAGGGCACATCGAGGGACATGATCTTACAATCCCACACCCTTCTCACAATGCCTGTCATGTGCAATCTACAGGGCTGAGATGGCTCTTTGATGGAGAGTCCAGCAAACCACACACGTTACACTCTGTACATTCAGAGATGTGTCCTTGTCAGATTGGGCAGTGACTGTGCAGGCCAGGTGGGATCACACTGAGGTCCAACATGGGGCATCAGAAATGTCACATGAAGGGACAATTTGAGAGTGGAAACAGTGCCTACACATGCCAGTCAGTACACATGCTGGTGGAAATGGAAGGGGCTGTGTACAAAAGTAGGACAATCTGCTGTGTCATGGGTGAATGACCACCAAGAGTGTCACCCTATTAAAGTCCTGAGCATAGTGCTGAACCATGGACGATGCAAAATTTGAGTCAGACACAATTCCATCACTACCCTCTGGACGTAAACCCTTGCTAAGGCCACAGATGAGCATGTGAAGGATATTAGGGACCCGCACATCCATTCACACAAGCAATTACTGTCCTGACTCCTGCATTACCAACTTGCTGCGTCACTGTATGGCTGACAAGACAGTGCATGTCCCTCCAATCTTGATGTGCAGGCAGGGAACGTGTGAAATAAGCTACACATGCCTTTCCCCTGGAAACAGCATGCTAAGCAGTGCATGTCACAACTCCACACTCTCAGGCACATGCTTCAGCAAATCAACTTCATGTGTTTCCCCCCCCCCGCACTCTCACTTTCACTCTGAAAGACTTACCACAACATTTGGAGCACCATATAGCCTCGCATACTGTGTGAGCACCTCATCCACCAGGACCTCCAGTTCCTCGGTGGTGAAGGGACTGGCCCGGATCTTCTCAGTCCTCGGCATCACTGTGTCCAGGAGACAGGAGCAGCAGCAGTTGAGGTTGAGGGGTGGCAGGCAGCAGGCCCTGGAGACAGCAGCAGCAGCAGTTGGTGGTGAGGGGTGGCAAGCAGCAGGCCCTGGAGACAGCAGCAGCAGTTGGTGGTGGTGAGAACATCTACAGGAATAAGAAGCATTTCCATTCCATCAGTGTGCAAGTGGTGTGCCAGGCGGATATGATAATCACCCACGTCTGTGCCAAATTCCAAGGCTTGGGCCATGACTCGTACATCATGCGTAACAGCATTGTGCCACGACTGATGGATAATCTGCTTCCGGAGCATGCATGGATTGTGGGTGAGTACGAAGAGTCCAGTAGCGTGCTGTGTGTGTGACATGCTGTCCTCTTCCACAATTACATTGCAAAGTTTCTCTGTGTTTCTCACACCTAGGTGATTCTGCATATCCCAACCGTCCTTGGTGCCTGAGCCCACTGCGAAATCCCAGGACACCAGCTGAAATCCGCTACAATGATGCCCATGGGAGGACACATCGTGTGGTGGAGCGTACTTTCGGTCTCCTGAAGTCACGTTTCCGTTGCCTGGACAAGACCGGAGGTGCACTGATGTACTCGCCCAAGAAGGTGTGTCAGATTGTAGTTGCATGCTGCATCCTCCACAACCTGGCCTTGCGCAAGGAGATCCCCCTGCTCCTGGATGCGGATGAAGCAAAACCAAAGGGGATGATGGACGGAGTGTTGAACATTGCAAGCACTCGCCCCCAGTCAACTGATCTGGTTTAATCCATCATCATTCTTTAGCTCACTCCGCCACCCCAGTTCAGACATGGCCATATGCAAATCAGTCTGACCCTGTGCCTCATGGGTGCGGATGAGCAGCCAAGGCCTCTGCCTGCAAACCAACCCATGTCCAATGACGAGGATAGTGGAGAGGAGGAAGGTGGCGACCTGCGTCAACAGCTCATCAACCGCTACTTCACTTGAAGGTGAGTGACAATGTACAACGGAGCCATTGTCTGCTGATGTTGTTGTTGTTGGCAAGGTGTATGTGAGCTTTATGACTGCAGCCTGTTGTTGACTCAGTGCTGGCTGCCAATGTTTCTGGGACAAGGTAGTTTGGCAAATCTACAGGATGTTCATGTCGGTACTGTTGCTCATTGTAATGTGTGCAGATTGGAGTACCTTGATGACAAGTGTTGTGTGATGGCTGTGATGGCAACCCCTGACTAGTGAATATTGTTCTGTTGTGTTTTCCTAGGTCCCTCCACCCTCTCCTTGCCTACATACATTCCATACTCCAGGTACATTGTAATCATGTTGAAGACTGCACATCCTGGAGTAAACACGGAGCAGACACAACAACATGTGTGTGTGTAAGGAGTGTTTATTTACAATGGGGACATTTGACAGGGGGGGTTAATATTTACAATAAGGTGATTAGTGAAGCAGTGAGTTGTCAGTGATAGTACATGAAACAAAAAGTAGTCACCACATTGATATGGTGACCCGGTCCAACAGAAGGATGCGTTTCACAGGGCAGTGTGGGGAAGGACAGCCAAAAAAGTCGATGCAGTAGTGAAGAGTGTTGCCATCATGACTGGCTCCGTGACTGGCGTTTGGCAGGTGCTTTGCCAAGGGATCCTCCCTATGATTTCTTGGAACGCCCCCTTGATCATTTGGCAGTGGGGGCCTCTGCTGCGGGGCCAGTGGGGTCTGAGGACTCCCTCCTCTCTGTGGCCGCAGGGAAGGATGGTGAACTGTCATCCTGCAGGTCACCAGAGGGAGGTGCAGGTGTTAGTTGTGGCGCAGACCTGTCCCTCAGTACCGCCACTAGCTGGCCCAAGAGGTCCACTATTTGGCCCATGCGGGTGACCATGGACCTCATCAGCAGGAGGAGCTCACGTGAATCTTCCTCAGCCTGGCCATTCGTCCCTGGGCCCGTTCATAGGCCCCAAGGACTCTGTTGATGTTGTCCAGGGCTTCGGTCCCAGTGTCCGGTTGTCTGTGACTGACCCTTGCCCTCCCACCTGCCCTGCTGCCACAGACCTGTTGCCTCACCACTGTAGGCACCCGCATCCTCTCCCTGCCCTCCTCAGTTGTTGGTGTGGGGTGGTCATCCTCTGGGGCAGGGAGAGTGTTGCAGGCAGCACTGGTGGTGGTAGTGGTGGAGGCTGCACAGGCCGTTACAGCAGGGGTCTGCGTAGATGTTGGTGTTGCTGCAGATGAGGTGGGGGGACAATGTGGTCCTGGGACCTGTTGCGCCTTGGCACACCAGATGGGCCGGCTTCGAGCTACACGTCCAAAAGATCCAGGGAGTCTACATCCGAGAGTCCATGTTCCAGGGGGGTAGGGCCTGGCTCTGCAGGTTACTGTTGTTGCCCTCTGCAGTCAGTTCTTGGTCACCTGTGGGACAGAGGGGAGATGGTCATTGAAGTGCACCCCTCAAGCTTGGTGTTATTTGTATCTTATTCACAGGTTATACACCACACAGTTTACTAGTTATCACATTGTTTGTCTGCACACTACTGTGCATCCTGACATGATGTGGAGGTACATGCATTACTTGTCCATGGTGTGACATGTCAATTAGGCCTGGGCCAAAATTCCGTTCCGTTCGCGGAAGTTGCGATATTTTGGCATTCTCGCGTTCCGCGGAAAGCGCGAAAATGTCAAAATTTCCGCATTCCGCAGCTTAGCGATAATTTTTTTCTTGCTCGCGCTGTAAAACAATACATTCTCGCGCGCGCGCGATCGCCTTACCTGAATCCCTGCGTTCTCCGACAAGTTTTCTTGACCCGGTCGCATTCTCCACGAGATGTTGGATTTTGGTAGCCATTTTGCGCTGTCTCGCGAGAGTTCGCGGCCGCATTCAAGTCATTTTTCACGCGATCACGTCATTTGTCGCGCGATCAGGTCTTTCTTCTCGCGATCATGCACCGCGCGAGTATGAGAAGATTGAGATCTCGAACATGTCATTCTACATCGCGAGCCAGAGAATGAGGACGCGGGCACATGAAATCGAACGCGAACAGGAGAAAGAGACCGCGAACACGTCATATCCAACGCGACAGGGACAAAGAAGAGAACGCGATCATGTCGTTTTCGACACGCCGGCGGAAGTAATGTGAAGCTGGAGAACTCAACAACGTAAAATTTACAATTTGGAGAGGAATATCGGCTCTAGCAGCATGAAACCATCTGCAAATACTGATTTTGGATGAAAAGAACTCCTTACATTCACATTTGGCTTTCCTTTTTTGTGCAAGGACTCCAGGAGTCATTTTTTTTTTACAAAGTGGAGAGAGGGAGGAAGTGACACAGATTCTCCAACTTCCTGTTCCTGTCCAGCAGGCTCCTCCCAGTGCTTTGTCCATCTCCTGCTCATTCTGCCTTTGGATTTGGAGCGGGAAAGATCTCTCTTTTTGTCTGCTGCATCATTGCAATTGGATTTCAGGATTTTTGGAATAGGATATTTTACAAGTAAGTGGTTGTTGTGTTTGATTGTGGGCATTGCAGTTGTTGTGTAACTACAATTTATTTTTGATAATTAATTATCATCATTCCTTTTTTTTTTTTTTAATTTATTTTAATTTTGTGGGTTGTAGTAGTAGGCCCGAGCTAGCCATGGGCATGGCCTCATGGGTGTGTGTGTGCATGATGAAGCAACTGTTCCTTTTGTTTTTTGAATATATTTCATTTTCAATCACATTTAGGGCATGGATGGCATTGGATTGAGTTGGGGAAGTGTGTTTTTTGGGGTGGCCTTGCTGATGTTGTTGGGCCTGGACATGTGGCTGGTGGCCATTTTGAGGCCTAGGCCTGCAAGCTTGCCTGGCCTTGTCTGCCAGCAGGCCTGCTTTCATCCACTGCTACCAGAGCAGGTAGCCACAGCTTTAGTAATCTACTGTTTTCTGTGTGCTCTGTTGAATTTAGACATCATTTTGGGCATGGATGCCATTGGATTGAGTTGGGGAAGTGTGTATTTTGGGGTGGCCTTGCTGATGTTGTTGGGGCTCTCCATGTGGCTGGTGGCCATTTTGAGGCCTAGGCCTGCAAGCTTGCCTGGCCTTGTCTGCCAACAGGCCTGCTTTCATCCACTGCTACCAGAGCAGGTAGCCACAGCTTTAGTAATCTACTGTTTTCTGTGTGCTCTGTTGAATTTAGACATCATTTTGGGCATGGATGCCATTGGATTGAGTTGGGGAAGTGTGTATTTTGGGGTGGCCTTGCTGATGTTGTTGGGGCTCTCCATGTGGCTGGTGGCCATTTTGAGGCCTAGGCCTGCAAGCTTGCCTGGCCTTGTCTGCCAACAGGCCTGCTTTCATCCACTGCTACCAGAGCAGGTAGCCACAGCTTTAGTAATCTACTGTTTTCTGTGTGTTCTGTTGATTTTAGACATCATTTTGGGCATGGATGCCATTGGATTGAGTTGGGGAAGTGTGTATTTTGGGGTGGCCTTGCTGATGTTGTTGGGGCTCGCCATGTGGCTGGTGGCCATTTTGAGGCCTAGGCCTGCAAGCTTGCCTGGCCTTGTCTGCCAGCAGGCCTGCTTTCATCCACTGCTACCAGAGCAGGTAGCCACAGCTTTAGTAATCTACTGTTTTCTGTGTGTTCTGTTGATTTTAGACATCATTTTGGGCATGGATGGCATTGGATTGAGTTGGGGAAGTGTGTATTTTGGGGTGGCCTTGCTGATGTTGTTGGGGCTCGCCATGTGGCTGGTGGCCATTTTGAGGCCTAGGCCTGCAAGCTTGCCTGGCCTTGTCTGCCAGCAGGCCTGCTTTCATCCACTGCTACCAGAGCAGGTAGCCACAGCTTTAGTAATCTACTGTTTTCTGTGTGGTCTGTTGATTTTAGACATCATTTTGGGCATGGATGGCATTGGATTGAGTTGGGGAAGTGTGTATTTTGGGGTGGCCTTGCTGATGTTGTTGGGGCTCGCCATGTGGCTGGTGGCCATTTTGAGGCCTAGGCCTGCAAGCTTGCCTGGCCTTGTCTGCCAGCAGGCCTGCTTTCATCCACTGCTACCAGAGCAGGTAGCCACAGCTTTAGTAATCTACTGTTTTCTGTGTGTTCTGTTGATTTTAGACCTCATTTTGGGCATGGATGGCATTGGATTGAGTTGGGGAAGTGTGTATTTTGGGGTGGCCTTGCTGATGTTGTTGGGGCTCGCCATGTGGCTGGTGGCCATTTTGAGGCCTAGGCCTGCAAGCTTGCCTGGCCTTGTCTGCCAGCAGGCCTGCTTTCATCCACTGCTACCAGAGCAGGTAGCCACAGCTTTAGTAATCTACTGTTTTCTGTGTGTTCTGTTGATTTTAGACATCATTTTGGGCATGGATGGCATTGGATTGAGTTGGGGAAGTGTGTATTTTGGGGTGGCCTTGCTGATGTTGTTGGGGCTCGCCATGTGGCTGGTGGCCATTTTGAGGCCTAGGCCTGCAAGCTTGCCTGGCCTTGTCTGCCAGCAGGCCTGCTTTCATCCACTGCTACCAGAGCAGGTAGCCACAGCTTTAGTAATCTACTGTTTTCTGTGTGTTCTGTTGATTTTAGACATCATTTTGGGCATGGATGGCATTGGATTGAGTTGGGGAAGTGTGTATTTTGGGGTGGCCTTGCTGATGTTGTTGGGGCTCGCCATGTGGCTGGTGGCCATTTTGAGGCCTAGGCCTGCAAGCTTGCCTGGCCTTGTCTGCCAGCAGGCCTGCTTTCATCCACTGCTACCAGAGCAGGTAGCCACAGCTTTAGTAATCTACTGTTTTCTGTGTGTTCTGTTGATTTTAGACATCATTTTGGGCATGGATGGCATTGGATTGAGTTGGGGAAGTGTGTATTTTGGGGTGGCCTTGCTGATGTTGTTGGGGCTCGCCATGTGGCTGGTGGCCATTTTGAGGCCTAGGCCTGCAAGCTTGCCTGGCCTTGTCTGCCAGCAGGCCTGCTTTCATCCACTGCTACCAGAGCAGGTAGCCACAGCTTTAGTAATCTACTGTTTTCTGTGTGTTCTGTTGATTTTAGACATCATTTTGGGCATGGATGGCATTGGATTGAGTTGGGGAAGTGTGTATTTTGGGGTGGCCTTGCTGATGTTGTTGGGGCTCGCCATGTGGCTGGTGGCCATTTTGAGGCCTAGGCCTGCAAGCTTGCCTGGCCTTGTCTGCCAGCAGGCCTGCTTTCATCCACTGCTACCAGAGCAGGTAGCCACAGCTTTAGTAATCTACTGTTTTCTGTGTGTTCTGTTGATTTTAGACATCATTTTGGGCATGGATGGCATTGGATTGAGTTGGGGAAGTGTGTATTTTGGGGTGGCCTTGCTGATGTTGTTGGGGCTCGCCATGTGGCTGGTGGCCATTTTGAGGCCTAGGCCTGCAAGCTTGCCTGGCCTTGTCTGCCAGCAGGCCTGCTTTCATCCACTGCTACCAGAGCAGGTAGCCACAGCTTTATTGATCAAGTGTTTTCTATGTGATCTGTTGAATTTTTAGACATCACCTTCCTGAGAGTGTAGTGTGGCTGTACACAGTACTAGTAGTATAACATAGCTCTAGTTAAAAAAAATTCATAAATGGCTAGACTATCTTTTGTTTGCACTAGTACAGTACTAAGTAACTGAACCACAAAAACAAATGCAACATTTCACTGATGTTCTTCTCCTGTCTTCTTTGCTTTTAGGTGCACAAAAGACAGAGTAGGAGGTGTCATCGGCATCACCTGGCTACCCGTTGTACTGCCAGCCAGACAGAAGTCCTGCTGCGCATCACGCCCACGTGTGACCAGAACTTGTTGTGCATCTGCCTCCTGCCTGACGTCGGAATAAGATGGCCCCAAAGAAAGGTACCAGGTCCAGTACCAAGAAAGTTGCTGGTGAGAAGAAGGAACAGAAAAAGGAAGTGCCATTAACCACGACTGGTGGTGTGCCGGCCAAGGTTTTTTTTGGCACCAAAGCGTTGTCCGGGAACCAAGCTGGGAGCAGCACAGCGGTCCAGCAACCCCACCAACCTAGGCCCAAGGGCTTTACTGTCGCAGAGGTAGCCAGTCTACTAACGGGCAGCGATGTTGAAGAAATGTCATTACCGCAAAGTAGTACACAATCAAGTTCAACGCAGGCGCAAACTCAGCAGATCAGTGTGCAGCCGCCGCAACAAGAACAGCAGCAGCAGCCGGCGCAACCAGAACAGCAGCAGCAGCCGGCGCAACCAGAACAGCAGCAGCAGCCGGCGCAACCAGAACAGCAGCAGCAGCCGGCGCAACCAGAACAGCAGCAGCAGCCGGCGCAACCAGAACAGCAGCAGCAGCCGGCGCAACCAGAACAGCAGCAGCAGCCGCCGCAACCAGAACAGCAGCAGCCGCCGCAACCAGACCAGCAGCAGCAGCCGCCGCAACCAGAACAGCAGCAGCAGCCGCCGCAACCAGAACAGCAGCAGCCGCCACAACAGCCCACCATAGTAGTTGTTGCTCCTGACGTAGGGGCATTTCAGGAAATCGAGCTTCCTGCAGACAAAGCGGAGCGAAGTCAAACCACTGTTTCAGAACATCTATTGTCTTCCAGACCACCAGCAAGGAAAAGGAGGCTTAGTCCATCATCTTCTTCTTCAAGCCCCGCTTCTGATGATCGTGATGACACTTGGGTCCCACCAGCTCGGTCTGAGAGTGAAGTACGCCACAAGACATTGCTTCTGAAAAGGAAGGTCCCAGAAAAACTTAGAGTTATGGAGGTAGATGTAGAAGAGGGGGGTGATGATGTTGATGAAGACGAGCCAGTCATCACGCACATTACTCCCGCCCCAAAGGGATTGGAGACCGACATTCTAACCCTATCCAGAAAGGCTGCTACTGAGTGGGATGCAGCACGGATCTCACCAACACAGGTTACACCACCACTACCTCCAGCTGCCATATTTTCCAAGGCCCGGCAGGGACCTACATCCAGCTCAACCACCTCAGTAGGAAGTGGTAGTAAAAGTCACAGTGTAGGTGGACAGGGTCACATATTTTCAAGGACCCCCTCAAGTTCATCTGGTGTTGAAAGTGGCACATCCAGCAGTGCCAGAAAGTTCCCAGTTTGGGACTTCTTTTCTGTTAGCGCCAAGGAGGAGAACATTGCTATATGCGCAATTTGTCGGCAAGGTGTTCGGCGTGGTAAGCTTGGTACAAACTATGGTACCGGAGGACAAGCAAGTCATCTCAGAATACACCACACTATTGTGTGGGAGGATCACCTACTTAAGTTAAAAGAAAGTAGGAAAACTAAACCCTTTGAAGTTGGTCAGGAATCAGGGAGCGATATTATTGTGGTGGCAGGTGAAGAACAGGGAGGCATTTCTAGCCCTGTCTCCAGTAGTGCAGTCACTGCAGTGGTAACGCCCACATCCTCCTCAGTAACATCAGAGTGGCACCGCGGTAAGAGCCATACTCAGAGTGTGGGTGAGACACCAAGGCGACCGGCGGCGAGTACCTCAATGAGACAATCTGTGTCGTTGAGCCTTAGTGGGTTAATGGCACCACTAAGGAAAGTAAGCCAGCCTACCATTGACAGCATGTTTAGGTTGGAGGGGCAGTTCCAACGCAACCACCCAACGGCACGATTGTACAATGCGAAGCTGGCTAAAATGTTAGCGCTGGACCTTCTTCCTTTTTCATTTGTGGAAGGGGTGGGTTTCCTTGAATTTGTGTCTGCCATCTGCCCGAAATGGAAAGTTCCAAGCCGGTCCTATTTCGCAAGAATTGCTGTTCCGGCACTACATCATGATGTGCTGGAATTGGTTGGACAAGCTTTGCAGAAGAGTGCTGTGCACAATATCCACCTGACAACAGACATGTGGACCAGTTGCCAAGCCACAGATTACATGTGTATCACTGCACACTGGATCTCTTTTGTGGGGGTTAAAGATCAACTATCTGCACGAGGTGTTGTTGACACCGCTGCGATTTTTGAAGGTACTCGGAAACATGCAACTGTAGCCATGTTCGCCATGGAGAAATCTCATACGGCTGAAAACATTTTAGAAGAGTTTCGCACCAAGGTTTTGGAATGGCTGCAGCCCAGAGGGCTTGGTATTGGTTTTGTTGCCACAGACAATGGCAGTAATGTACTTAAGGCCATGGAACTTGGTTCCTATTTCAGGGTTCCGTGTTTGGCACACTGCATAAACATTATAGTGCAAGACTTTCTGAAAAAAGAACCCATAGTAAGCAATTTACTGTCCATCTGCCGAAGAATATGCACTCATTTCAGCCATTCTTTTAAAGCTCGGAAGCAGCTGAGGATCCTCCAACGTGAGCGTAGGGTGCCAGTCAAGGCACTCATCCAGGAGGTGGCAACACGTTGGAACTCAACGTATTACATGCTTGATCGTCTGTACGAACAGCACAGGTCACTCAATGATTATGTCTGGTACAGAAGCAGTGATGCTAGTGTTAAAGGCATGACCCTTCAGAGGGAGCAATGGACCCTAATTCAATGCCTGACTGAGATGCTGTCTCCTTTTGAGGTCTTCACACGTGAAGTCAGCAAGGAGGACTGTACAATGGGCCAAGCGATCCCATTGTTGCAAATGCTAGAGCATGAGCTGAATAATGTGTCTGAATCCTACAAAGGTGTAGAGGACAGAAGGCAAGCCCATGACTTGGTGGAGAGCTTATCCAGGCGCTTATCAGAAAATGTAAGGATACAAAATAAAATTTTGTCACAAGACCATTACATTTGTGCCACAATTCTGGATCCACGTGCAAAATTAGGACTATTCCTTTCTTTTTCCGACACTGATGTTGCCCGCTACAAAAGTTGTATAGCTGAAGCAGCCATCAAGTTTGAAAACGAAGGGCTGCTAATTAAAAGCCCGCCACATCAACCCACAACAAGTACTGATACTGAAGCAGGCCATGCAGAATCAAGTGCAACTTCGTCGGCTGAGGGCAGTGCGGTTGGCTCACAATCGCAACACTCACCATCACCATCGACTACAAAAACAATAACTGGATCATTCAGCCGAGTACAATCATTATCAGATTGGTATGTAAAGATGGGCCGTAAGCACAGTGCTGATGCACAGAAAAAACAGCACAAAAGCTTACCAGCAGCAACCCTGAACATTGAGCGGATGGTCCAGGCCTATCTGGACGACCCAACAGAGGTGTACGTTGATCAAAACCCAGTGCAGTATTGGTATAGGAAAAGGTCTGAATGGCCACAGCTCAGCAGGCTGGCAATAAGCTATCTGGCTTGCCCTGTCGCAAGTGTCTCTTCCGAACGTGTTTTCAGTGCTGCTGGTTCCATTGTAACCTTGAGAAGGACCAGTCTATCTCCCAAAAACGTGGAGAGGTTAACAATGATCAAAATGAATCAGCACTTCATACCACCGAATTACACAATGCATGAATCAACAGAGGAAGATGAGGACAGCGGCTCAGGTGACGGAAGTATTGTGTCAGATGATTACCTACTACTGGACGATCCCCCAGAGTTTGAGGACGAGCTATACTTCCCTGACAATTAGGCTCGCACTTACTGTCTTCCTCCCTTTTTTCCCCCTTTGTTTGTGTCTGTTGTTCCGGTTATAAACTTGTGAATCGCAACCAATGCATTATCACCGTCTTCTAATCTTCTAATTTAAGATACAAGTTTCAGGTGTCTGCCATTTGACACTACAGTCCTCAGAATCCAGCTCCTCCGCTCGATCATACTGCATCTCCTGGTCAATTCCATTTCCCTCATGAATGATGATTGGATGATGGTAACAACAAATTCAAACTTTCCTCGTCCTTCCAAAACAAGTGGACCATGAATCTGATGACTTCTATAGCTATCCTCCTTCAGAGCCGAGAGAGACTGGCCATTAACTGAAAATAAGATGCAACAGGTAATGATTGATGCCATGCATTGTCCGCAGAAAAGCAGACTGAGTGATGTAGATTTTGTTGTGTGTGTTGCGCATGAATGAATTGATGTAATTGTGCACTGCCACTAATCAACTTTCTACAGAACACACTAGTAATTACTAATTTTCCTCTTCTGGCAAACAAGAAATGTGTACTTCTCTCCTGCATCTTGGTGATACATTGCTTTTAATTCAATACAGGAAGGGCACTCACTCAATCTGCGCAATGCAAATGACTGTGACTTAACAGCACCGTCCATCATGATGATGGCGAAAGAGACGGCCTGCAGCGTTAACGAGATGAGATGCAACAGGTAATGATTGATGCCATGCATTGGCCGCAGAATAGCAGACTGAATGATGTAGATTTTGTGGTGTGTTTCGCATGAATTGATGTAATTGTGCACTGCCACTAATCAACTTTCTACAGAACACACTAGTAATTACTAATTTTCCTCTTCTGGCAAACAAGAAATGTGTACTTCTCCTGCATCTTGGTGATACATTGCTTTTAATTCAATACAGGAAGGGGACTCACTCAATCTGCTGCGCAATGCAAATGACTGTGACTTAAACAGCACCGTCCGTCATGATGATGGCGAAAGAGACGGCCCGTTAACTTAAGATGAGAAGTAACAGGTAATAAATGATGATAATTAATGGCATGCATTGGACACCTGACTCTGAGCTATTGATCTTTGTGTTTGCGTTGTTTGTTGTGCACAAAGTGAATGATGTCAAAGTGTACTAGTGTTAATCTATCTTTCTGTACACAATAAAGAATGACTCAAGTCAGTAATATTTATATTTCTACTCTTGTTGTGTTCTAAAAATTACACTTGTACTGCAGGCCGATCTTCAGTCAGTAGAAGTATCAGAGCTGATGATGAAGTCAGGAGGATGTTTCATGAGTGGCATAAAACGGAAAAGCCTAAAGGTAAACACGTGAACCACAACCACAGCACACCCAAATGTCTGTGTAGAAGTTGAATAGAGTGTAGCGGTGGGATGACTGCAGTGCATTGATTTTACTAACTTTAACTGTAAAATGCTATGTCTGGAATGGATAATGTGCTTTGCGTTTGTCCAACTCTTTGAGAGAAAAAAAAAAAGGACTCTAAAGTGTTAACGTAGGATGTGCTAATGGTAAGCACTGTGGGCCTGATCTCTCCTGTTACTGTTGAAGGTCTATGCTGGAAACAGACTACAGTAGAGATGATGCATATGCATACATGCCACCTCGGAAAGTGTTCTTGTTGCACTACACCATCACTTGTGCATTTGTTTTCACTTTCTTTCTGAATATCCCCTTTGGTTTTCAATCTAAAATTACAGGCCGGGCCTTGTCCAAAACTTTGTAAAACATTACAATGCATATTAATTACCTTACCAATCAATCACCTTTTTATTCCAGCCGGGCAGTGGCGAGTGGTGAGGCGACACACCCAAGATTGATGGACGAGAGGAGCAAGAGGAATGCCGAGATGCAAAAAACCAGTCCACATTTTTGACCAGTATAAGACAGTAACAGTATCCACTTTTCACTTCTTTTAAATAATTTGATTAATATCTTGTATACATTCTTTACAACAGTGTGTTCTTGGAGTTGTTATTATCAATCATCATTACGTTTGCTCTGTGTTTACGATTCTTCACTACCAATATTTAAAATTTCTATTTGCTATCTGTTAAAGTTTTAAGGCCGGAACAGAACAAGAAATAGAAGTGTATGTAATCCGGGTTTCATCATGCATGCATTTCCTTTTTTATACCTTAACATATGGAATGGATATGGTATGGTAGTCTTCAATGATTGTCGTTTGTTTGTCTATGTATGCATACTGTTTTTCTATGTCAAACCTTTCCCAAAATCCCCCTTCCCATCCAATCAACGGACCCTAACCCTCTTCCCCCGGGCTGTGTGACTTATTGTCGAGGTGTAACTAAATTAAATGTACACCAATACTTAATCACACACTTGCTGGGGCGGATGTGGTGAAAGCAACACTACTTCAATTTCAATGCAGAGCGATGATCTTCTTCTGCTTGCCCACCCATGAGTAGGATATTTCACAGGTTATTTTATTTAACAAAGGAACATATACCTCAGCATGAATTGCCGGCATTGATTTGATTTGTTTGTTGTCATTCCTCATATACAGCACTAACTGTTAGACTGTAGGCATAGCCAAGTCGACAAAACTATAGTTTGTAACTCTGTCTAGTAGGCTATCCTCATAATATCCAGCATTCATTTTTTTTGTCAAATATTTGAGCATATAATTGTTGCTCGGTAAATTCTGTGATGTACTTCATTCAACTACTCCTCTAACAGTCTCTCAAAGGCGATTGACTATCTCCTTTTCTTTTTTTGGAAATGCTGCTACCCTGCCAGTGTATACTACTACTATACTACCACCACCACCCCAATCATGGCATGTATGAAAAAGGAAACCATCTTCACCATGCAGCCAGTGCTGTGCCACAGTTGGACATAAACATCAAGCACCGGTAAGAGAGAAGTTTGGGGGAGGCAGAATCAATAATGGACATGTTGTCAATGATGTCAGTTTCAAACACCACTCCAAAGAATGCATAGTAGGACCAGTCAATGAGTGAGGTGTGTCGCATCTATCTGTTTGTGTCTTATACAGTCAGCAAATTATTGAAATCAAACACACGCTATGGGCGGCCATGCACCAGCAAAGAAACAGTGTGATGTAAAACAGTTACCCCACCTACAAAACATTAACAACATTGCATGTAACATAGAAAAATATATTTAATTGACCCTAACAAATAAACTAAACCCACAAAAGCTGACCCACCCCCCTCCCTAACCCCAACGACTGTCCATAGAAATAGAGAACGCCCAAACGAGTGAGGAAACAAACAGGAATTAAAAAAGGGGCAGTGACAGGGACTAACTGGTGGGGCGGGACTGGAGGAGGACACGAATCTGGTCCTCTAAATGGGCGACGCGGCGTCTAAGGCCGCGGCAGTTGCAACCACAGTGGGGGGGGGCACCGGAGATGGCACGGTGGCGGCGGGCAGCCGCCAGACGGTGGCGCCGTACCGCTGGAGGGCGGTGGCTGGGGCCCGGGGCACTGGAGGAGGCTTCAATTGCTGCTGCACTCTCCTCCTCCTCCTCGGCTAGGACCACCAGCCGCCGGTATTCCTGCTGGATTGCCTCCAGCTTCCGGCGCCGTGCCTTGGCGGCCAACTCCTTCCGGTTGATTTTCGGAGTAGCTGTGTATCAAAAAGAAAAAAACAAGACAATTGTAAAATATAGTCTTAATAAAACAGTAGGACAAGGTAATTATTTATACACATAGTGGCATGGTAGAGTAGCACTATAAAATAAAGCACAGTAGTACATAACATTTTAAATGTCGCCCGTCCTTCTTCCTTCCACCTGTCTTACACTTTTTAGTTGAACAGTGCACCAGGTGCTCTTCTCCATAAAACTTTCAAAGCGGAGTTGAAATCAGATAGATGAGGCCATTGGTTACTCAATACTCTGGCTCCTAGTCCTATACCAATTAAAGGGAATTCTAGTCTTCTAGTTCACTCTTCAAACGTCCCCAAGAACTCATACTTACTTACGACATCGGATAGCGGGCGGACTTTGTCCGCCCGCCATCCGACTGCTAAAAAGGGTGGGGGTCCCGTGGGGACAATTAATTAGGATGATGCGCCCGGCACAGTGGCGGGCGCACCCTGTTATTTTAAATTTAAATTCTGGTTGGCTTTGCTGAAAGCAATGCTAAAATGTTGTGCTGCTTTTCCAAGCACAACATGACGGGCCTCGCACGGAGCCTGTCACGTTTTGCTTTGAAAGTCGGGGGGTACCATAGCATCGGTAGGTACCCTCCATGGGGGCCCCCAAGCATACTCTGCAATGTGTGCATGCCTTTCCGTGGCGGACGGTAATGCCGCCACGCAAAGGCATTCCAAAATGCAGATTATATGGCTGCCGGTGTGGTGAGAGAGACACCACCGCCATATTGAACCCTTTTCCGCCTAGACATGTCTGAATATTTTCTACAGGGATGGCGGGAGGTTTGCCCCTGCTGTGACGGCAGTGAATTCCAGCCAGCCCGGCGGGGGCAATACGCCCACCATCCTAATGGGGCCCTAATTCACAACTTTACAGTATACATATACATACAGTACACCTTTGCAGTGAGTGTGCTGTCAAGTTCAACAATAGTTAAAGATTATGAATCTAACTTACCACCGCCTGCCACTGGTGCTGCCACTCCCCCTCCGTTGCTATCTGCAACTGCCGCATCCTCGCCCTCTGCGTCGCCTTCGCTGGCCCCAGCAATGGTGGTCGGTAGTGCGCCTAGAAAACATTACACATTTATTAGGCAACATATACACCTCCCCCCTATTGATCAGTAGCAAGGTTGAAAAATGAGTTAATACTAACATAAATCACTAGTACAAATCAGGTAGTAGTAGAGTAGACACTAAGTTATATGATCATTGTAGCATTTGCTTGATTAGCCCTAGCCATGCACATGTGACGTTACCTTTACCTTGCAGCTTCTTAAGACACCTTTGAGCCCACATGACCTGCCTCACACTGCTACTGTCTAGTCTACGCGCTGCGTACAGGCGGTCAACAAACATTAACAAGCCACTTTTTTAGGAAGAACTGGTGTACTACTGTTACTGTTAGTCCATATTGCTTATCCATAGATGCTACACTTTTTGGCACGGCTGAGAAATGCTTGCAAGTTGCAATATACTAACGCACACAATTTCCTTTTTTCGCATTACAGACGCAAGATTCGCTTCTACGAACCAGAGCTTCTGAACGATGCACCAACTACCAGTACTAGGTTCTTCTGAGGTGAGGGGTCCCTTCACTCACATCTTCATTTATAAATGTATATAAACTAAATTGCTATGGGATGGTGGTGCTGCCTTCCACCACTTCAGTTATCATGATTTAATTCCCAACTGTATTAGTGTAACAATGTATTTTGTTTTAATGTTATTGATTTGCCGGTTGGTGCTGCTAAGATAACAGTGTACAGACCTTCTCAAATTGAAATAAAAATTTTAAACTTACATAGACTTTGTGGTATTTGGTGTGGAGTGGACTAACTTACACGATTGAGCAAATTAAAGTAAGGGTGTGCATGTGAATTGCTTCCACGACAGAGGTTGGGTGTGTTAATGTTCTGGGTTGTCTACTTGTTGGTTGTCTTGGGGGGAGGGTTCCGAGACCTAATAGGTATGACAAGACAGTACTATAGTCAAGCAGTGGAATTGTGGTGGGTGCGGAATTTCTGATTGAGGTGTGCAAGGAAGGTCCAACCTACCATCACCAACATCCTATTTTCTGGTGCAAATGTATGTGCAAGATCCCTACAACAGTTGTATGTCCTATAGGGTATCATATCAAAATATTAAGAAATCTGGTAGGGCTGTTGCTGTGAATTTTCAAAGCCTAAACATCAACAAGAGTAAAAAGTAGTACAAGACAACGACCCAACGGATTGTACGAGCTACTGGTGAATATGAGTTTTATATTACAACCTTTCACAAAGAGTGGCACTGGGCAAGACTAGCTACTACAGTACAGACAGACAGACTGATAGTATGTAGTAGTACTCAGTCATCATAGCGGAGGCAGGGATAAGCTTTTTGAAACCGTACAGATCGAAGGATAATTGGTGGTAAAAAAATAGCATTTGGAAACACACTATAGTTCGGGAGAAATGGGGCAGTAAAAGTTATGGAATAAGAAATATTATTAAAAACAAGAAGACTTACTGGGGCCAGCAGAGGAGCCCTCAGCGGTGTCCTCCTCGTGGTGTTCCTGTCCCGCCGACTGCCCAGTCCCTGCCCGTCTGCCCCTGGGTGCTGATGAACAGGAAAGATATAAGAAAGACAAACATTGATGGATGGTGTCAACTTAAGCAAATACAATTTTTTTCAACAACGGTCAAAAAACACTTATGTAAACAATTGCAATAACTACATTGACCGATCTCATCTGGTCAACATGTAATATCGGGGGATTCGCAGTTCGACTACTTAAGTTACTATTTATCAACAGTAATCCATTCTTCCATTCTGATTCCAGAAAACTAAGTTACAAGTAAGCCTAAGTATTAGTACAACCTACCACCCAACCTAGCCCACCTATTCCAGGCATGCCAATTGTACATTAAGTATGCATTTCGACTGTATTCCTCAACAATGTGTATGATCCAATCATGGAGGACACATTAACATGACTACATTTTTTGTATATACACAATTTTGGTTTGATTGATGCTCATCTGCTACTGCTAAGTAACTGCAAAGCCTACCTCCACTCATTGAACAAACTAGAAAGGTTCTAAAGACTGGCGTACTAGCAGCACGTCACGTAACTGAGTGAGGGGGCATCACGCATACCACTAACCAATTAGAAGCTCATACAAAGTACCTAAACCTATGTATCAATCCGCCCCTATCTATTAGTGACAGGACAAAGTAAGGAGTGGACATGAGTCACTGTAGCATTACGTAACTTAATTTCTCTAAAATAAACTCGTAAAGAATCACGCTAAGCAAGCGCAAACGCAAAGCTGCAAACAAGTAAGATTAGTAGTAGCGCAGAAGAGCACCTGTGTCATAATCACAGAAGACTTTTAAACATTATTAACCTGGAATGTATTGCAAGCAGCAACATTCTATCTGGTTGGAAGGAAAAAAAGATATTCGCAATATATAACATAGAGCAGAAGAACAGACACAAAGTTGTAATAATTAAATAGGTACTCACCAAGCCCCGGGACCTCCACTCCTAGCAGGTCCAGCAGGTCCTGCTCACGGTCCAGGATGTCGGACCACCGGTGCGTCAGCTGTGCCTGGGTGCGCCGGACCCCAGAGATGCGAGACACTGCCCGGCGCACCTTCCCCCACCGCTGCCGACGCTCCCGGAGGCCGTACCCGGACCCAGGCCTGCCACCTGCTGCCAGGGTTGAGGGGAGGTGGCGCTGCACAAAGAAAATTAGTGCAGCCAACTCCGCCTCCCCAAATAAGGCCCGTGCATGCACCCCTTGTGGGCGCCGCCTTCCGCAAGGAAGGCGGTCGCGGCTCTGGCTGCGCCGGCGAACAGCCCTGCCCTTGGACATGGTTCTGGGGACGGGGCGGGAAAGAAAAGGTAAAATAAATAAAGGAGTAAAGGAAATAAATAGCAGGCAATACAAAGAGAAAAAGTAGCTAAAAAACAAAAAAAAAGGTACACAAAAACCAAAAATATAGAGGCAGGAAAATAGTTAGAGAAATAATAAGTAATAAAGATCCGAAAAAAGTGGCTATAAACAAAGGATTGAAAAGATTTAGGGAGGATTGAAAATCAGGCCCCAGAACCATGCAATAGAGTGGAAAACAAGATGGCCGCGCCCGTTGCGACCACGTGCGCAAGTTCGCGCGATATTTTCTCCCTGAGCAAGCAAAAAGCAACGCGATCAAGTAAAAGCGATCGCGAACAGGAAATATCGACCGCGAACATGCATTGCGCGACCCGGAACAGGAAGTAAACAACGCCAGAGGGCGGGACAAGTGAAAACAAGATGGCCGCGCCCGTGAGCGACCGCATGGGTAAGTTGGCGACCCGCGAACACGCAAAAAATACCGCGAACAGGCGGCAAAAAACTTCCGCATCTTCGCGATATTTCCGGCGTGTTTGCGGAGATTTTCTGCATTCTCGCGATAATTTGCGGAGGTTAATTCCGCAAATTCCGCCCACCCCTAATGTCAATACATACCATGCGCCACGTGCATATTTTGTGATTACAAGAGCATGTTGTCATCTAACGACTAGCGCCACAACAAATTTATGTGAAGCATCTTTGTTGCTTACTCTGCCTGGCAGACATTTCATCTGAGCATGAACTAGCTATTGTTATCTCATGCATACCTTTGTCATGTCATGTGCAAATCTCAATTTGTACTACAGACCATGCGTGCTTTGTTTTCATGTGGTCATTGATGCTCTGCCCACATGGCACTTACACATGGCATTCAGTGCTGTGCATGATTGTGCACAGACTTTCTTCAATATGTGAATTAGTCAGTCAACCTTTGGATGCTGTGACAGTTACATTCGCTTAGCTGTCTGCACACTGTAGGTGGCAATTGGAGCTGTGTGAATTTTTGTGAGATGAGAGGGCTGGTGTTGTCATATGGCACAATGCTTTTTGAGAGGAATGGCTGGGTGCATGCACTATCTACTCACCTGTTCTGTTGTCACATTTAGGTTGAATTTGTGACACATCTCTCTGTATGTGTGGTGGAGGTCTCCATCCTGCTCAGGGGTGGGACAACAGAGCATAAGATGGCTACCTACCTGTTAGTTTGAAGTGTACAATGCAATGGTTGACACATGCATCTGGGTGAGAGGGAGTGCTCCATCTTTATGAGCTGGGGAACAAGGGGGCATGGTGGGAGTAGTAGTGCAGGCCTCCCACCCACAAACAGCCCTCCATGGGAAGATGGCTACCTACCTGTTAGTTTGTTTGTAGTGAAACGATGGCTGCCAACTGCTTCTGGGTGGGAATGGAGTGCTTCATCCTGCTCAGGGGTGGGACAGGGGGGCTGGTGGGAGTTGTTGTGCAGGCTTCCCACCCCCAAATAGCCCTCCATGGGAAGATGGCTACCTACCTGTTAGGTGAGGGTGAACCATACAATGGCTGCCAACTGCTTCTGGGTGGGTGTGGAGTGCTACATCCTGCTGAGGGGTGGGACAGGGGGCCTGGTGGGAGTTGTTGTGCAGGTCTCCCACCCCCAAACAGCCCTCCATGGGAGGATGGCTACCTACCTGTTAGTTTGGAGTGTACAATGCAATGGCTGACACATGCATCTGGGTGGGAGGGAGTGCTCCATGTTGATGAGCTGGGGAACAAGGGGGCATGGTTGGAGTAGTAGTGCAGGCCTCCCACCTCCAAACAGCCCTCCAAGGGAAGATGGCTACCTACCTGTTAGATGAAGGTGAACAATGCAATGGCTGCCACATGCTTCTGGGTGGGAGGGAGTGCTCTATCTTGATACGCTGGAGAACAAGGGGCCTTGGTGGGAGTAGTAGTGCAGGCCTCCCACCCCCAAACAGCCCTCCATGGGAAGATGGCTACCTACCTGTTAGTTTGAAGTGTACAATGCAATGGCTGACACATGCATCTGGGTGGGAGGGAGTGCTCCAGCTTGATGATCTGGGGCATGGTGGGAGTTGTTGAGCAGGCCTCCCACCCCTCCCACCCCCAAACAGCCCTCCATGGGAAGATGGTTACCTACCTATTAGTTTGGAGTGTACAATGCAATGGCTGACACATGCATCTGGGTGGGAGGGAGTGCTCCATCTTGATGAGCTGGAGAACAAGGGGCCTTAGTGGGAGTAGTAGTGCAGGCCTCCCACCCCCAAACAGCCCTCCATGGGAAGATGGCTACCTACCTGTTAGTTTGAAGTGTACCATGCAAAGGCTGACACATGCATCTGGGTGGGAGGGAGTGCTCCATCTTGATGAGCTGGGGAACAAAGCGGCATGGTGGGAGTTGTTGTGCAGGCCTCCCACCCCCAAACAGCCCTCCATGGGAAGATGGCTATCTACCTGTTAGTTTGTTTGTAGTGATACAATGGCTGCCAACTGCTTCTGGGTGGGTGTGGAGTGCTCCATCCTGCTCAGGGGTTGGACAGGGGGCCTGGTGTGAGTTGTTGTGCAGGCTTCTCACCCCTAAACAGCCCTCCCTGTGAAGAAGGCTACCTACCTGTTAGGTGAGGGTGAACCATACAATGGCTGACACATGCTTCTGGGTGGGGTGGAGTGCTACATCCTGCTCAGGGGTGGGACATGGGGCCTGGTGGGAGCTGTAGTGCTGGTTGCCTGGACACACACAACCCTGTAAATGTTGGCTACCTTTGGGGTGATTCAGATGGAGTGAATGTTACATCTGTGTGACCTGCGTTGGGTATTGTGGTGCAGATGAATGTACTTGGGCCTCGTAGATGTAGCTTTGTAGTTGTGCAAGACAGTACAGGGCAGTGTAATGGTTTACATTTGTTTGTCCTTATCAGCCTGCACTCCCCTGGCTATTCCTGTGAGTCTCTCTGGATGCAGTATGGCAAGCACCTTCTCCTCCCATGCAGTGAATGTTCTTGGTGGAATGGGAGGGCCACCGCCAGTCCTCTGAACCAGCTCGCGTTTCTTATTCCTCTTCTTTTTGACAACACTCTTCAGGTCATGGCAACGCTTCATGATTTCCTATTTGTTGCGAGGGGTGGTCCCTACAGCATTGACCTTGTCAACTATCCTTACTCAAATTTGAGTTCTGGTGGCTAATGGTGTCTGTTGGACCAGGTTACCCAACAATTGTGGTTCTACTCTGATTATCTCTTCTTCCATGACTGACAATTCACTCTCTGTGAATTTGGGCATTTTCTGTGGTGCCATGGTGTGTGATGTGCTAATGTTTTGGGGTGAAGTTGTGAGGGTGGTGGGGGTGGTGTAGGTGGTGTGTGTTGTTGTGCTGGTGTGATGTGTGCAGGTTTGCCTCTCCCTTGTGATCTGGTGTTGGGCCCTTCAGTTGTGGAGTATTGCAAAGGATTCTGGTCAGGGAAGGGGGTGGTTTTATGCTCAGCTATGTGGGTGTGTCAAGATGGAGTATTGCTGTCGGGTGTGTTGTGTGGGTTGTCCTGGGATTGATACTTTTGGAATTTGCCATGGGGATGTGTCTTTGGGATGTGTTATGTGTTTTTGGGGGCTGGGCTAGTTTGCTGTGTGCACTTGGTTGCCTTGTTGTGATTTTATTTTTGTCGGCCGCCATTTTTTTCACAGAGCATCCGCAGCGATGGCTATGCTACAGCCCTTCCGCCGGATCTCCCATATATCACTGTTTGTGACCGCGGCGGTCAGAAACAGCGGAATGTACTGTGGTTTCATCGGGGATATCCTAATTTTGCGTTCCATCTCTCCGCTGTCCTGGCGGCGGTTTGGTGTGCTTCCTCCACGAATCCGACTGCCGTGGAAGGATTTTCGCGTTCTCTGCCCGCTCTTTGGTGGCCTCGTTCTGCCGCGGTTTAATTTTTGGGGCGGTTGATCCCAATCGGACCGCCGGTTTTGCCGCGGTACCAGCGGACAGTTTTCTGGTTTTCCGACCACCATCCTAATAGAGCCCCTAAATTATTATACTCAGTTGTTCCTATCATGATTTTCTTCTCCATCACTTCCTCTTTTATTCTCTGCTTTAATTTCCCTCTCTTTCCCTCACTTTCTTTCCTTTGACCCGGTCTCATTTTTTTGTGTAGAGATGGTGTTATGTTCCATATAGGTACCCCAATATAGGCTCAGGTAGTCACCTAACCTTTCACCTATATTCTCCCCTGCCATTACACTACATAACGGTTCTTAGTACTGTCCTGTTACCTAGTTACAGTAATGTCCGAAGATGACGTGGGGTTTTCTCTAAAAAGCTTAAGCCTCATTCATTATGCATGAGGATTCTTGGAATCACAGCAGGACAACAGCCCTACCATCTCCTGCATAATAACAACGTATAAGGGTCATTCCGTCCGTCATCCTAGTATGACATGACACAGCAAGGTATATACCCAAGGAGT
The DNA here is from genome assembly GCF_964204655.1 of Triturus cristatus. Classification (NCBI taxonomy): domain Eukaryota; kingdom Metazoa; phylum Chordata; class Amphibia; order Caudata; family Salamandridae; genus Triturus; species Triturus cristatus. The sequence continues at coordinate 650,584,798 of NC_140586.1, forward strand.
ACCATTTTGGGTATAATATACACCACATCTTGCTGAGGTAGTCAGAGGAGAAAAGGACTTCCATGCCGACGCACTGACGCTAGACGTTGAGGCTCCTGCACGCAGACACTCCAGCTGGCAGTGGTCTGACATACCCTATGGGGTGTCCATCTGGAGACCAAGACGGGGTCTCACAGTCTCTCACTTCAGGTAATGGAGTTGAATTCATTCTAGAGGGATTCTTGGATATACCCCCATATACATGCTCGGTACACTTAGGTACATCTAGTTAGGGTCGCATTGTAGGAGTACGCATTTTACTACTGTCATGTATTTTATATACTTGCCCGTATTCATTGTTTTAGCATGATGGTAGAAATCTACCATCCTTTTACTCTGTTAGTGCTTATAATCATTTATATCTGTTACTGTCTAGCGGTTGTTTCAGCACACGTATTTTACACTAGAATGACGATGGTTCAATAAATGCTTATTGGGAAAACGTCCCCACCGTTTATTCTGTGTATCTCTCTGAGACGAAGTGAGCACGGGTGACTGCGGGAAAAGTAGTACACTGTTTCCACGATCCTAAGGGATCAGGGTTGTCATGTTCGATAGTTGCCTAGAACTATTCTCTCCTTGGTAAGAGGGGTTTCTAGTGGCCCTGTGAGCTAGCTGGTATACAGACTAATATACCCGGTAGGGGTGTCTAGAATCAGTCTGGACACCAATCCTACAGTGCAGGTTGTCTCAACGCGCAGATCCTATATAGGTTTATAGGAAATGCATGACATGGTGCCGCCAAAGTTGGTTTGGTACTTATTTAACAGTCAAATCGGAGTAGTTGAGTCGTGCTAGTCTCAGAGACCCCCTACTCACATTTCCCAGAGACGTCTGGAGTGGGAAGGGAATTTTCCGCCACAGCTGAGTAGGCATATCCTACGTATTGGCTGTAGGTTTATCAAGCTTGAAGGACAAACAGTTGCTATTGTGCACAAAATCTTATCTCTGTTTCCTTGAAACCTTTGTCAACAATGGCTGACGAAGACGCTGCTGTGCGAGCACAATGTGCGGTAGTTGAGGAAGAAGTAGAAGGGGAAATCATGATTTCAGAAAATGTCAGAAATGCCCTTACTCAAAAGCTAACAGACTACGGAGTCACAGCTAGGGGTGGGACAGTAACCTTCATGATTGAGGATCACAAGTCATATAGAACAGAGGTATTCTATTCATGGGTTAAATTCCCACAGGCAGATGCACAATCAAATACATTTCATTCTTACACTGAAGATGAAACACCAAATAAATATTGTCCTTATGAGGACATTGAAATTCCGCTCACCTACCAGGTGCACATAAACTGGTTTAAAGGCGCCTTCCCCCATACAAGAAACAAAGTAAGACTCGGTCCGCTCGGAAGAGGCAGAGCCACTTGGCCAGTCCTTCGGCTTACACACCGCATCCAGACATTGGCACAATGCCAGTAGCAGACCAACGTCCACTTCACAAAGAAATAATACAACTTTACAGAAACTTGACACAGTTTGTGATGAGAACACTCACACTTTAGCCAACAAGAGCTACACAAACAAGCCAAATTCAGAGTTCTACAACTAAAATTACTCCACAAACGCTATATGCAGTTATGGGTAAAATGCCCACTAAATGTGAGCAAATGCCATTCTGGATAGCTCAGAAAATAACGCAGCTAGAGGTAGTATTTCCACACACAAGCCCTCAAGAATTACACAGAATGCTAACAATCTGCTTTCCAAAGGGGATAGATCCCCAGATAGAGGATTGTACCACTTGAGGTACAGTTTGTGCTGACATATATACCAGAACACATGATATCCCGTCATTAGCAGTAATACCAAATGAATTAAGACAAATACAAACTGAGTGTGGAGCAGAACTAGCTATGAACTTAGGGAGGAAATTATTAGGTAATTTTTCCCAGGTATCAGCTATAATAGCAAATATAAAAGGGGAGGCAGCAGCAGTGGCAATACGCCAACGCCTGAGGGATTTCACTCCTTTACAACAGGAACATGAATTACCTAAAATTATCACAGACACCTATGCTGAATTAGGTAGAGATAGTTTGGGAGCTAGAGCAACACAACCTCAACTCATGAGTGGTCCTGAAAAGGAGAACTCTAAGCAAGCACCTATTCTTCCAAGAAGAAATGGGATAATAACAATAAAAACCTAAAGATTAGAGTAATTAGATCTCTAGCTAAGTGTGGGTCTACTCAACAGGAGTCCTCCAAAAGGAGGTACAACCTTAGGATTAGCGATAACATAAAAAAACCTGACAGGTATCAGGATACTGATACACGTTCCTCTTGTTCCTTTCAGGGTTCAGCAAGAAACTCCGAGAGAGAAGGACGGTCAAAACACAGACAAGAAGAGTGTACAAGGTCCAGAGACACGCAAAGCGCTTCAGACTACACTTATAAAAAAGAAGACAAAATAAAATCAAAACCTCAATTTAAAAAGAAGAAAGTAGCAGGCCTAAAATTTAGACATGCCCAGAATTCTGAGGACTCAACTCTTGAAAAGGGGAATGGGCTCTGCCGGTGCTAGACAGCGCAGCAGAAGTAACAATAGCTCGCAAGAACCTGATGGAATTTCTGGTGATAGCGGAGTTGAATGAGCACATCACGGTGGAAACAGTTGATAGGAGGGTAAGCGTCCCACATAGCTAACATGAAATAACTCTCCAAATGAAGGGGGACAAACACAGAAAAGTTAATGGTCTCTTTTGGGAGAACTTGATTTATAGCTATGACATTCTTTTAGCTGAAAAAGATTGGCCACCTGAAATTGTTATGGAGCGCGGAAATGGAGAAACAGTCATTTTACCAGCTTTTTCCGACCACGTTCCAGTTTACTTAAAACATAAATATGTGCGGGAGGGGGCGTTAGCCATTGCTCCAGCACTATAGCGCAACCATATTGGTTGAGATGCTGAGTCAACGCACCATGTAATCCCAGTAAAAACTACGCCAACTTCACAGAGACAATACCCAATAAAACAAGAAGTGAAAAAAACAGGTTAGGGAGATCTTAGATCAACTAGAATACCAGGGTGTAATAGAAACTTGCACCTCTGCAATGAGCAATCCTTTGTTTCCTGTAATGAAACCCGATAATTCATATTGTCTAGTTTAAAACTACCAACATCTGAACACATGCACTAAAACATTTGCAGTACAGAATGCACATAGTGCCACATTAATGAATAATATTGTGCGGAAAAAATATAAAACAACACTAGATATCGCAAATGGATTTTTCTGCCAAAATATACCATCTAAAAGAATTTTTGGCGCTAGGGTCTCAGCATCAATTTTGTCTACTGCCCCAAAGGTATAAGAATAGCCCCGGGTTGTTCAGCGCTAGGGTAACAGAGTTACTTCAAAATTTGGATGAAGAGGCATTGTCCTATGTAAATGATATTTATCCGATGGATGATGATTTACAGAATCACTTGACCAGGGTGAGCACCATCATTTTAGGGTTCACCTCTGAGGGCTACAAATTCAACTTTAAAAAATCAAAAATAGCCCACCTCAGTTTCCTATTTTTAGGATACGAGTTATCAAGTGAAGGAAAAAGCCTGGCAGCTAACTTTTTAGAAAAGTGTGCGCTGCTCCAACCTCGTAAATCTTTGAAATACTTACAATCCATATTGGGTTTTTTAACGTTTGGCAGAAAATACATTTTAGATTACGCAGAAAGAGTAAAACCTTACTACGACTTAATGCAACCTGATTTCTCAGTTAGGCATTGGACACAGGAACACACATATATACTTCGTTCCTTACAAGTAGAAATGATAGCTTCAAAACACTTGCAGACACGTGTAAACGTCTGAAACTTGGTGATCCTTGTTGTAGCAGGTCAATCTGGATACACTTATCTAACCTTCAATGAAGGCGAAACAGTACCCATAGCATACATATCACATTTGTACACAAATGCAGAAATGTGCTTCGCTTCTACAGAAAAAATACTGACAGCAGTACAGACCGCTGTAGTAAGAGAAAGAGCCTTACATCCAAGATGGATACAATTGGTTAATTCTCTCACTGCAACAGATGTAGAATACAGATATGATCCAAGGTTAAAGACACGAGCATTCCTGCAATATGAACAAGAATATCCTCTACCAAATGAAATAATGCCTCTAGATCGGTATGAAAACATTATTTACACTGACGGATCTGCTCTGCCGGCCCTAGAAAGTAAACAGCAATACAGTGCCGCATGTGCGATTGTGAAGGGTCGTATGCGGGAAGGCAAGTTCCATCCCAGCGATACGACGACACAGTCCCTAGGAAACTGCACGGCACAGCTGGTAGAACTAAAAGCACTATTACTGGCACTAATAAGTACGGATCGAGAATTCCCCACACTGTGCGTTTCTTTTTATTGTGTCCAATCATACAATGAATATCTTCACTACTGGGGTCAGAACGGGTTTAAAGACTCAAAAGGTGGCACAATTAAGCATAAAATGCTATAGAAACAGGTAGCTGAGTTGAAAAACAAACTACCAAGAGCTCACGTGATACACACTCTGAGTCATCAACGTGGTGGCGTTCACGTTGAAGGTAATTCATTGGCTGATGAAGCCGCAAAAGGTGCAGTACTTACTGCTGCCATAGCTGCAATCCCTCGTTCGAAAACAAGAATAGACGGACAGATAACGGTAGCTGTCATTCCTTCACGCAAAAACAGCAAAGCCTTACCGCAAGGTTTTCCACTCAAGTACTCCTACAAGTTAGATGCAAACAACATTCCGTGTGCTCAGATTCCAGGAGTGAGGTATAGATTAATAGCAATCATGGATCGCAGATTAGGCTTAATACTAACTGCACACGAGGGTCTAGGTTCTGCACACGCAGGGATTACTGCGACTGTTTCATTATTGAAACGCTATTGGTGGCCAGGTTTAACTAAACAAATGAAGAATTTTATCTTAAATTGCAACATCTGACAGCAGATGAAGGGTTCCCTCCGTAGCGCGTCCAGCGCAGACACCAATACTAATATCAGACAGACCACTTGCATGTGTCTATTAGGGCCACTGCAGCACCCTACAATAAGATGGGGCTTACAAGTATATCATGGAGGCAGTGGATTTATGCTCCAGGTTCCTATGGGTATGGCCTCAGCGCTCAGCTATGCTCGAACTGTTATTTATTTATTTATTTATTTTTTAAAGTTCAAAAACCTTTATTTCAGCATTCCACAGTCATACATTCTCACGCCTACAACCTCACGGGCCGGCTATAGCAGACACTTTATCGAGGTTACAATCCACCCTGCACACAGCCAATCTACCGACAACCCGGAGGTCCGGCGGCAAGTACCTATAAACCTTTCTTAATTGCAGACATGCGAAATGCATTACAATCCCGGGCCATGAGATGAGTGTTTTGTCCATTAGGCACATCTGCTCTGTGTGCCACCAGCAATCATCAGGCATGGGGTTCGGATGTCCAGGAGCCCATCTTCCTACTAGAGGTCATAAAAGTCACGGTCACGATGGGCATACAACCAAAGCACCCCACGGATCAGGTCCCTGAGGCAGGCAGACCACACATCTCTAAGCAGCCCCTTCAGTCATAACCACATGAGAAACTGAGCAGCAGGGGGCTGCTACGCAATGTGCCATATAGCCGTGCCTTCACGGCTCACCTCCACATTCCTCACTCCTGTGGCCCATCCCCCGTGTCGCATAATGAGCCATTTACACCAGGTTCATGTATCTCATCCGTTCACCCGCCAGCTCCATCAGTCAGCAATGTGAACGACCCCTGCTTCCAAACGTCCCACCACAATCAGCGCCTCTCACCCCTACAGTTTCCACCACTACTCATCACTTCTTTACCATTGCCAAGCCTCAATGAGCCCCTGCTAGCTGGAAGCTATATCTGTCGGTCCTGCACTCGCCAGTACCTGACTTTCCCCTTCAGCGGAGCTGGTCTGTGCCGCCAGGTATGTTCTAAACGGATCCCATATGTCTTTAGCCCTGCTGTTCAATGGTTGCGTTTCAGCGTATACAGCGTTCTGTTCCTGGCAGTACAATACATCCTCTATCCATTCTTTGAATTTCGATGCTCGACCCCTCCCCCACCTACATGCAACCCGCCGTTTCGCTAGCAACAATGCAATGTTCACAAATTTTTGATTCATCTTAGGTATCGACACTGTATGGCCCAGCAGCATCGTGAGCGGGTCCATTTCAATCACATCCCCCAACATAGCGGTCAGCGCAGTGTGGACTTGCGACCAGTACTCGGCCACCCCTGGACACATCCAGGCCAGATGTAAAAAATCAGCCCCCTCCGAGTGGCACCTCTCACATTTATCATTGTCCGATAGCTGGAATCTAAGCTTTCTAACAGGAGTGTAGTACCAACGCTGCAGAAACTTGTAATGAATAATACGCAATCTACAGCTGGAAGAGATCTGGGAAGTGAGCTCACAACAATACGCCCACTGTGCCTCTGTTATGTCCCTACCCAACTCGACAATCCAACTTCTAAGCGCTTTACAGTCTTCATTCCCACCATACTCTCGAATACTGCTGTATAGTTGAGAGACCAAATTCCTACCATCCGTAGAAGTAAGCAGGATTTGCAACGGGTGTACTATCTCAGGTTCCTTCGGAAAATATGGCAACACCGTTCGCAGCCCCTGCCGCAGCCGGAGATAGTAAAAGACATCCAGCGGAGTAGGCTGATATCCATGGAACAATTGCTCTTTCGTCTTGAACTGACCGTTCGCAAAGAGATCACCCCACTGCCGGACCTTTATCTTAGCACATAACCCTCGGAACCCACCTTCCTGCAACAGAGACCGGTCCGGATGATAAACCAACGGCAAGGTCGGAGCATACAAAAGACTGAGTGCCATCCTGCGTATGATTCGCTGCCACGCATCAATCGTGCACGTCACCGTAGTGAACGGCGTATCAATCGCACTGACGGGACCATGAATAATGCCCTGCAGTGGCAGAGGTCGGACTATCCAGTCCTCCACCGCCAGCTGCGGCATGCATGGCGTAGGGGTAAACCAATGGTAAGCAAAGTGTGCCTGCGCACTCAGATAATACGCTAAAAAGTCGGGAACGTCAAATCCTCCCTTACTATATGGCTGGGTGATAGTCGACCAAGCCAGTCTGGGCTGCTTACCAGCCCAGAACAGTCGCAGTAACTCAGAGCGCAACGTCCGAAAAAAGAACGCACCTGGATAGTACGGAATGTTCTGGAAAAAATATAAAAAGCGAGGTAACACCACCATTTTGATCAGTGCAGCCCTACCCGCCATGGTTAACGGCAACGATATCCAGCGAGTAACATCCTCCGCCAACTTACTCATGGCTGTGCCATAATTCAAACGCAAAGTCTCTTCACGGACCTTCGAAATCTGAACCCCTAAGTATCTAAGATCCGACTCGCACCATTCGAGCGGGTAATCCAGCGAGTATCGCCCCACCGCAGGCGTCCGAGGAAAGAATTGCGACTTCTTCCAGTTGATTTGAATTCCAGACAATCTCCCAAACACCACAAACCCGCGGAGTAGCGAATTGAGGTTAGTCTGCGGATCTACCACATATAGCGTTAAGTCGTCAGCATATAAGGACACATCGATCTGTCGTTGAAAACATTTAAAGGCACTGTGCTTGTGCAGCTGTCTGATGTGACATGCCAGAGGCTCGATTGCTATAGCGAACAACAATGGGGACAGCGGGCACCCTTGTCTGGTCCCCCTGGTTAATGGAATCGGATCAGACATCTCCCCATTGATTAGCACTCTCGCTTTCGGGTCAGTATAGAGCAGTTTTATCCAACAAAGATTTTGGGAAACCCCATCCTGTACAGAATAGCAAACCAGTAGTTCCACTCAACCGAGTCAAATGCCTTGGTTGCATCAAGGAATATAGCCGCGACAGGCAGTTCCGGCGCTATTGTATGAATCAAAGAAAAAAGAGTTCGCAAATTACTAGCAGTGGATCTCACCGGGACGAACCCTGCCTGATCAGGAAGGGCAATTTTAGTCATTAGCAGTGAGAGTCTAGTGGCCAGCACCTTTGCCAATATCTTGGCATCGCAATTTATCAAGCGGCCTATAAGAATCACAGTCCACCGAGTCCTTACCTGGTTTCAGCAGGGAGGTAATCACCGCCTCTCTCATCGTCCCCGGCAGCACTCCCACCTCCAGGGATTCCTCATAAACCTCGCGAAGCACAGGGGCCATAATATCGATATAGCATTTATAAAATTCTGCCGGCAACCCATCCAGTCCTGCCGCTTTACCATTACTCAGAGACATAATCGCCTCCCGTATTTCATCCAGTTCTAATCTAATGGAGCTCCGAGAAATTGCCTGTGTTCATCACTCAGCCAACATAATGCTACATCATCTAGGAAATCCCCAAACGGAACATCACCACCACCGCGGGCAGCATATAACCCTTCATAATGCTCAGTGAATTGCCTTAAAATTCCCTTCGTGTCTCGATGTATAACACCACCCGGTGCACGTATCTCTAATATGTGCGAAGTTCCCCGCGAATGCCTAGTGATCGCCGCCAAGGCCCGACCCGGTCTCTCTCCCTCACAGTAGCGACGGGCTTGCCAATATTTGCCCCTGAATTTGGTCTCTCTATCTGCTTCCTGCTCGTATTGCGTCAGTTTTTCCCTAAATTCCTTGTGGAGAAGACCTATCGGCTCCCGGGACATCCTGGTTTCCAGCACCTTAAGTTCGGACTCTAGTTTGGTGAGCGAACCTCGTATGGCCTTTAGTACACCAAAGCTCTTAGAGATATAAAATCCCCTGACCGTCACCTTAAACGCTTCCCAAATGGTCTCAACACTTTCTACCGACCCCTTGTTGCGCGGAAAAAAATCTGCTATCTCCTCCCCCAATTCCGTCTGGAACAGGGGATCCAATAATGGCGTGGGTTGCAAACGCCATGTTGGGGATGCCCTACCATACCCCGGGACCGCTACCTGAACCAGAACTGGACAATGGTCCGAATAGGACCTCGGCAGATGTGTCACTCTACCCAAGTCTACCGCTAAGCCACGAGAGAGAAAGCAATAATCAAGCCTAGCCCAAGTGTTGGCATACGCTGTGAAGTGTTTCCCCTCACGGACCCCAGCATGCACGAACCTCCAACTATCTATTAGTCCCCCTTCCTCCATTATGCCCGCCACAGCATCCCTCGCACACCTGTTATATTGGGGGCTACCATCCGACCTGTCCAGCCCGGTAGTCAGTGTAATATTAAAATCACCGCCCCATATAATATGCATGGAACCTGTATTCAGTATCATACCCCACAACATAGTGAAAAAGGCAGGCAAATCCACATTTGGCCCATAGCAATTTACAATCGTGACCTTGTCAGTACCCAGTCTACCCCATAACATGACAAATCTCCCCTCATTATCCATGCGTTCACCTAGCCGCACAAACGGCACCGTTTTCTTGATCAGAATCGCCGTGCCCCTAGCATACCCAGAATATGAGGAGAAGCTACGCACCTCAGCCCATTTGCTCACGAAAGTGTAAGTAGCCCGGGGACTAAGATGCGTTTCCTGCAACAATGCGATTTGCGCCTGATGCTGTTCTAGATAGGCCACCACCCTCCTACATTTCCTCGCATCATTTAACCCCCGGACATTCCAGGTTACAATCGTGATTCTCGAGCTACGAGCATTTTCAGCCATCTCTCGTCATCCTCCCAGGATCCACATATCCACACGAATCCAAATGCATCTCCCGCCAAAGGAACAGACTATACAGTAGTAGATCCCATCGCCAACCCAACATTGGAACCTCATTAGTAATCATGGCACTAGTGCTTTGCACTTCTGTCAACTCCCTGCTCCATAGACAACCACCCCAGCACTCTTTCGATACACTCATCTCAGTACATGAATTCCAAACATCTAAACCATAACTGAATCCCTTGTACCCACCCCCCTCCCACTGAAGCAACCCCCAACCTGCCAGCGTCATACCCCCCCTCCCCTCCCACATACACCCCAATAACTAGGGCTAATACACCCCACAACCCCAAAACCATATATTAGGGTATTTCCCATTGGGAAACATATCTAGGTGGCATCACTAATACCCCCCTATGAACGCAAGCCCAACCACACAATGTGCAGCTCAGCCCGGCGACACAGAGGGGCGTCCGGCGCTATAATCAGAGGCATCTGGGACATGCCACAAGTAACCAGTGTCATCAGTTAGCCAGCAAAACATAAACCACCCGCAATGCAGCCGGAGAGGGTCCCGACGCCACAGAGACCCCAGAAGCGGCCAGCCATCTCCCCACATTTACAACCCCACATCAACCAGACCAATACAGAAATCAGTACAGCGCCTCTCAGCAAAGAACCACAATCTTAACTCTTGGGCAACGCTCCCATCTCTACATTCAGAACAATATGCACAGTCAAAGTCCTCCCCACTCACGGTTCACCATCCACCAGCATCTCTTGCTGAGGGTCCATGTCGTCCTCCGCTCCAGCCCGTGAGTTCGTTTATGCTGCTTGAGAAAATCCTCCACCTGCTGAGGATTAGTGAAGAATTTCTGTCTCCCCTGGTACGTCACCCGCAGTCGCGCCGGGTAGAGCAATGCGTAGTTTATTTGCAAGTTCCGCAACTTTGCCTTAACTGACAGAAATTTCCTGCGTTCCTCTTGGACTAGGGGAGTGAAGTCCGGATACAGCGTGAAGGAGTTTCCTTCATAGGATAACGAACGCGTGCTTCTTGCAGCTCTTAAGGCCGCATCCCGATCACGATAATTGAGCATCCGGGCTATGATCGGCCTGGGCGTCGCTCCCGGCTTTGGTCTGGGGCCCAGTGCCCGATGCGCCCTCTCCACTATAAAGTGAGGAGAAAAGGCCTCCGAGCCAATCGCCGCCACCAGCATCTTCTCGACATACTCCTCCATTTTGCCCACATTAGTCGTCTCCGGTATACCCACGATGCGTACGTTATTACGCCTACTTCTCGCTTCCAAATCTTCATTTTTAGCCGCGATAACACGCAGTAGATTATCCATTCTGGATAACTGCGAAGTGTGTTGCGTCACTGTGTCCTCGGAGGCCGATATGCGCTGTTCCGCCTCTTTCAATCGTTCCTTGTGCGCGTCCAGCTTGTGCACCACCGCATCCATACGCGACGACATCCTATCCACTTTGTCCGCAATTGTCGCGAACCCTTGGTGCATCTCTCGTAAGACATCTTGCAGATTTATCGCCGTGTCCACAGGTCCACCCGTCGCTCCAGACGTCGCCACGAGCCGCCTCCCCAGGCGTAGTCGTTTTCTTGCTAGCCTCAAACGTGAGTTTGGGCTGCCTCGTGTCCGTCCTGCCCATCCTAATCCCAGAGCAGAGCTCTTCTTTGACACCAGCAGGGGACCGCGAAGGAAACGACCGTCCCCGGCGCAGTGATGGCGACGATCCCCCCTCCGATCCCTCCTGAGCCTCTTCGCTACGCCAGCCTACCGATACGAGTGTCCAGGGCAGATGGACTCAAGGTTTCACTCCACCCGCGTCAGGCGACCCCGGCAGCGCCCAGTTAAGGACTCCGTCGCATGTCCAGCAGACGCATCGCCACACCAGGAATACAGGCCACGTGCAGTCTCACTCCCAGTATCTCGCCTGGTGCAACCCAACGCCTCAGTATCCGCGATCGGGGCAGTACCAGCCTCTGTGTTCATACCGGGGGGAACAACACGTTCGCGCCTTCTCCGGTCACCAGCATCTCCAAGCATCACGGTTACAGCACCCCAGCCCGGTATCACCGCACTCCTCCACTAGTACCGAGGGCACTCAACTCCGGGCAGTCCACTCCAGCCACTCTGCAGAACCTCCGCTTGCGGTTACGGCACCCAGGTGTGCCCGTTAAGGAGAAATAAGCGGATAATTACCGCCGGACAGCGGGAGCCCTACGCGAAGGCGTCCATTCGCTAGTGCGCCACCTAGCGTTCCCCTGTTATAAAAGATTTGCGGGTCTTTATAGGGACATACGCAGTTGGCACATTACATTCTGACCGTGACCCCGCGTTTAGCTTTAGGGCTTACAAGGAAGCCATGGAAAGTCTGGGTGTAGCATTGCGCTACTCCTCTCCGTACCATGCCGAGGGTTGTGGAGAGGAAAAACCGTGACTTAAACCTAATACTCTAGCTGTTAAAGATTGCTTTGAGTGGTAGTTGGGTCAGTCACTTATATGGAGTACAGTGAGCCCTTAACAATCTGCCAAGAAGTCTTCTAGAGGGGGGTCACTCCTTCTGCCCCCCCCCCCCTCTGAAGGAGTGGAGGTCAGAAGGAGTGACCCCGCTTCCTGAGGGAGGTCCTCCTGAGGACCTCCCTCAGGAGGAGGTCCTCCTCCTGAGGTCCTTTTTGGGACGAGAATGTGGCTACCTGATCTCCATTATGAAATCACAGTGGTGGATGAAAAACCATTTAACATCAATAAACGTTTGGCTGTTTTACAGGATCTGAATGAATCCAGAGCACTACTAAGCAACGTGCAAGTAAAACGAACCGCCACTGGGGAAGTCAAATCAGTCACGGCAAGACATGTCTGGATCCCAAAAGTCAGGGATCTGGTCAGAGAAAAGATCGAGGACAAGAAAGAATTTGGGCCATCATACAGAAAGCTTGTACCTGTCCTGGCTGTCGAAGGAACAAGAACACTACTTCTTCCGCCTCTTGTCGGAAAGAAGGAAAGAGATTCGTCTCCATTGATCTGATTAAACCACACTATGCCGCAGATACTAAATAGTAGACCTCGTGGGCTCCTGGGAAGCCGGTGCTCTCCTCTCGCTACCATATAGGAAGTTCAGACAGAAAGACTCATAACATTCAAAGAATCACCAATATGAAATGATGGAATTTCCAACAATGATGTTGAGAGGATGGGGAGAGCAGCCAACCTCGAAGCCGGGTAACCAGGTTTGAGTCTCGGCAACGACGCTGAACATCCTGTATTTCTGGGCAAATCACTTAATCTCCCCGTGCCTAACAAAAATTAATGTGACCGCCTGTAACAAAACTGGTGCTCATGTAAAGCGGTCTGATACACGATTTCTCGGGTCCAGTTCACGATATATAAAACTCTAAAAAATAAAAACATTAAAAAAAATGAAATGGAGCTCGTTCCTCTGGAAACAGAACTTCAAACAACAAGTGAAAGACAAATTTCAATTCGGCCAAACACAAACGTCTACATCAACATGCCTCAACAAGAGATATCTGCCTGTTCTACACAACCTGCCGAGCTATCAAAGATTGATCGAACTGCATTTGGCTACTTCATCGATTTTGATACCTTCTCTTTTGATCCAAGTGAACCTGAGACTACGCCAGCTCCAGTTTCCCGTAAGCAACAAATTCATGATTTTTACACTTTTCTGAAAAAGACTTACATAGTTTCACCTTACCTCCTCCTCTGGACAATATCTTGAATATTGTTTTTTCTGTTCTGGATTGGCCTAGTGATTGTCTTTTGCTTACTCATAAATGGAAAATATCTCCCAGAACGCTCTGCATTATCAAATGGGAACTTGGTCCTGAAACCTCATACATCATCTCATCATGAACATTACAGCTGTTCCAATTCCTGATGGTATAGTTTGGGACAAAGTTGATTATGATGCATTTGGCCCCACTGAACTTTGGATGATTCGACATTTATTTAAAATTTCTCTAAATAATATCATTACCTCCAGTACATGATGATTGGGATTTTGAAACTGTAAATAATATATTGTCTCGGGTTTTGGAAAAATCTGCTGCATTTTCAAACAATGAAATGTTAGAGGACACATCTGACTTTGATAGCTTATACTGTTACCATCATTATGGTCATCACTTTTTACACAAATCCAGTATCCCATGTAATGTTTTCACATACCACCAATGGGAACATTGCCTGACACCACCGAAAGGTAGTTTGCACAGAAATGTGCATATTTTTCAGGGTTGAACACTTCTGACCCGACCTCATATTACTATAAGTTTGCACCTACACCGGCACAGAAAAATATGCTGACTAACACCAAACAGATTTATTCTGCATCCTTTATTTGCCCAACTATCTGAACAGGGTTTCGACTTATGGAAGGACACTATAGAGACAAAATCAGTCTGGGTTTCTAAGGAATGGCAAGTTCAGGGAACAGAAGCACTATTTAGAGCGTGCCTCATTCCACAACAGATAATATTTCTGAATGAAACAGTACAACAGACTTCCTGTCTTGGACTAGCCAAGAACAAGGACTTGAACACACCGCAGGCTCCCACACCATCACACATCAATTTTACATCAAGTGGAGGGGATACAATAGATGACATCATGCAGTACAATACTTCAGACCCCAACTGGAAGGGATGGTTAGTTTGGCCCACAGACACAAACCGATGTCAACCAAGATTCAGGGGTACAACCGAAGGGTTTAGTGTCCATAGGCTAGACCCACGATATGTACAAAGAGAACATCCGGGGGTAGTGACATCATATAGTGTTGGGAAGTTGTGCCTCGATTTGCTAAAAACCTCAACACATTCCCAGGTGAAACAGCACTTATCCTTACTCTCAGATGAAGTGGATCTAGGGGATTTTTTATTAGGTCTCAGAAAGCCACGTCAGAAACGGTTCTATTATGCTGTCTCTAATGAAATCTGGAAAATCTCTCAACAAGAAGCTGCAGAGAGACTTTTTGAAATAGATGAGATTAACCTAGATAAGGCATTAGCAGTAGTTGACAAAGGTCTGACTATAATAACATCCAGGATTTATTCACTGGGAAACATTGTATCTTCTGCTATTAATATACTAGAACAAGACTTGTCCATACTACAACATGGACAATCTCAACTACGCTCTATTATGTTATTGAGCTGTACGCTGCAATCATTGCACACTGGTTATGTGCCTTGGCGATTTATCAACAGTACGTCCCTATTTTCTGCATACAATCTAACTAAAAACAGATAGCAATGGCACAAAGTGGAGCAAAATATACAATGCTGCGTATTGAAAAACTGGACAAATTACCTTTTACTGTGGCAGAGTCACCGTCCACAGAATGGTTAATTCATGGCTATATAACACTACCGGTCACAACTTTCCAGTTTCAGTATTGCCTAGAACAATAACAGGCAGGCAGATATGAAGTGATGGGTAGCGAATTTATCAAGGAATCTTGGGAATTACCATACAGATTTCGATGTAGGAATGGGGACATAGACGTGTTTCTTAGCGGTACTAACTGCGAGAATTCCTTAAGTGGATCTCTCATGTGCCAGGATATCATGCTTCACGGGGCCTGCAATGGTTCAGTTGCTAACTTATCCTGTCACTTGAAAGGTTCCCCAGCTGCAGTGATTAATCCAGTGTTCAAGTTGCTTTCAAATGGGAGTTGCTGGATGCTGAATGATCAAGGTTGTGTGGGATGCTACCGGACATCGCATATCTTGTCATTGTAAACTCCAAGGTTACTTGCTGTATTCAAGTATTGTTTCCATCGTCCCATACAGCTCAGGGATGCAAAATAATGGCCTTTGTCGAATGTTTCCTTTATACGGTTTGATACTCTGAGCCGAATGAAAGCCATGCTTTTACAACAAACCGTGTCCTTAACCTCCGTCCGAGAAACTTATGATCTCCAGGTTGCAAGGTCCTCAGCTGAGATACAGGCTCTAGTACGAACAAACTGCCCTTTCAATTTCACAGAAGAGGTACAATGTATCTTTAGCAAGTCTGATATGACTGGTATTTTCCACCTATTTAAGACCATAGGTTCGGTTCATGGCTGTTAAGCACCTTTCAGACAAACCTCAGAGTTGTTCCCAACTTCATACACTCTGTATTCGGGAGCATTTTTGGACAGTTTCCGCTGATCCTGTTTCTAATAGCAGGTATCCTGATTGTCCTTTTTCTGCTACGCAATGGACGTCTTGGAGCGCCGATACCGTGATCGCATGGTAATCCATCTGGGCACACCTCGTCTTCGTGAACTGAGCGAGTCTTGGTTCTTGTCTTTTAGACCAGTGTGGATCTACTGTATTCTGCCTGTCCTCCAATGCCTGTTCTGTGGACAAGAATGCATGTTGGATCTCTGTCTAACACTTCCAACATTTGCGCCACCGTACGTTGATGCTTTATTGGAGCCGATAACAGCCCATGTTCTGCAGTGTCCTCAGCGTATTCCAATGTTGATGTCTGCATTCTTAGAGCCACCACAGGATGCTTCAGCTCCTGTTGGAAAGGATACCGGCTCCTCAACAAATACTCAGGCCTTGGATGACACTCATACATCCCCAGCAGTGGCTGTGGTGAATATGGAGGAACATCTGTGCTTGATTGACCTGATCTGTGAGGTGTTGCAGGAACTGTCTGCTATTTCAGGCAACAGTGATGTTGCGTCTCCCAGCCAGGACACATCAATATTTGGCTTATCATGTGTTGGGATAATTCGGCGTTTTCAAAAACAAACAAATTTGACATTTTAAACAAAAAACACTTTTTCCAAACTGCATGGCTTTCAGTGTCTCATTGTTCGGACTATATATACGAACCTATTTAGTACAGACTTCTATCACATGCGTTATTTTTCTTTTTAGCATTTTTAGAAATTTTAAATTTTAAGTACTATTTTTAATGGACTTATTAATAGTTGCGTACCACGCTTAGCCGTACGTAGAATTTTTAGTATGTAGTCCAGTCGGATGAGGAATGGGTGTTATGTTCCATATAGGTAACCCAATATCGGCTCAGGTAGTCACCTAAACTTTCACCTATATTCTCCCCTACCATTACACTACATAACGGTTCTTAGTACTGACCTTTTACCTGGTTACGGTAATGTCCGAAGATGACATGGGGTTTTCTCCAAAAAGCTTAAGCCTCATTCGTTATGCATGAGGATTCTTGGAATTCCAGCAGGACAGCAGGCCTACCATCTCCTGCATAATAACTAGGTATAAGGGTCATTCCTTTCGTCATCCTAGTCCGACATGACACAGCAAGGTATATCCCCAGGGATAACACTTTGGATATATATACACCACATCTTGCTGAGGTAGTCAGAGGAGAAAATAACTTCCATGCCGACAGTGACACGAGATACTGAGGCACACAGACACTCCAGCTCGCAGTGGTCTGACATCCCTTGTGGGGTGTCTATCTCGAGACCAAGACGGGGTCCCACAGTCTCTCACTTTAGGTAATGAGGTTGATTTTATCCTAGCGAGATTCTTGGCTTTACACCCACATACATGCTAGGTACACTTAGGTACACCAAGTTAGGATCACATCGTAGGAGTACGCATTTTACTACTGTCATGTATTTTATATACTTGCCTGTATTCATTGTTTTAGCACAATGGTAGAAATCTACCATCCTTTTACTCTGTTGGTGCTTATAATCGTTTATATCTGTTACTGTCTAGTGGTTGTTTCAACACACCTATTTTACACTAAAATGACGATGCTTCAATAAATGCTTATTGAAAAACATCCCCACCGTTTATTCTGTGTATCTCTCTGAGACGTAGTGAGCACGAGTGACTGAGCGAAAAGTAGTACACTGTTTCAAAGAACTTGAGGGATCAGGGTTGTTATGTTGGATAGTTGCCAAGAGCTATTCTCTCCTTGGTAAGAGGGGTTCTAGTGGCATTGTGAACTAGCTGGTATACAGGCTAACATACCCGGTAAGGATGTCTACACTTAGTCTGGACACCAATCCTACAGTGTATGTTGTCTAAACGCGCAGATCCTATATAGGTTTATACGAACTACACGACAATGACAAGGTTACAATTAAATTGACAGATGCACAGATCTACAAATAAAGATCAATTTGTCAGCTTGATCTGGAATATCTGCAGAGTACTGAAGAAGCTTGCTGCTGTATATTTAACCCGGTCAAGACAGTACTTCCTGTGGTATTTGATGGAAATGGTCCATAAATCAATATGCAATCTCTAGTGCATGATTTAGGTGTTCAATTAGCAAGAATGGAATAAACAAAGGATTTACCCACACTACTGATATTATTCCCACTTTAAAGATTTTCCATTATGTTGCTTACCGGGGGCATGGGTTAGATTCCCAGTCAATGCCATTTTTAGGTCTGGCTTGGCGGCGAAGCGGTCTTCATTAGCTTTGCTGCTATTCTATAAACTGCACACATAGTAGGCTTCAGAAAGTAAACACCTCTTACATTTTTCTGTTGACTGTTTGGTGTATCAGAAGTGCTTCCATTAGATGCATTGTTTTCAACATGTCTGACTGTTTAGTAAATGCAGTAGAAATATTGAAGAGGAAGCTACCCTTTTTTTTTAATCCAATACATTCTGCATTATTAGCAAATGCAAACTCAAAAATATTATTTAAAAATTAAGACCCTCATTTAGAGTATTTTGGAGCTGGTGAACCGCCACAAACTGCTAGTTCACCCATCTTACAAACTTGTGGTATCCTCAACCCATTTAGAGAGTGAACTCGGGGTTCTGTGGGCAGCATCTCACCTGGCCCCACGATCAGGAACCCTTGACCTGCCAACCCACCTGCCACTGGGTCACCAGGTCATATTAACCAGTTGCTTCACCATAATTAGAGTAGGATGACCATTACTTGATTTCCCTGCCTGAGTCCACCAAGCGAGGCATAGCGGTATTAGGCAGGGAGACCTCTCAACAGCCCTCAGGAACAGGGAGAAAACTCATTATAAATCATGGCCTTCGTTTTTTTGTGTATCAAGAACAGACTCCTACTCTAGGCGTTTAAAAAAAAAATACAAAAAGTGTGTAAAGCATGCACAACAAACAGGAAACCTGCATGGCAAACTGTTTAGCCTTCAGAGCAACCGCTGCATCCTCCACTGACACGGTGGTCTGCCTACCTCCCTTTAAGCGAGGGCACAAGTGTGTAAATGCTCCATGTCATAGGTCATCTTATGTTTAAAGAAAAACATTTACGATATTAAATAAGAAATTCTACATAAAAAATAAATATTGTCTTTAAAAATACTCAGAATATATTTATTATGCAGAATGTGCATACCCTTCTTGATGAGCTGCATCATTGCTTTATTCAGACTTCTGCTTCTCTCTCAAGGTTAAATCAGGCAGTTTATTTTGTTTGACTTATGCATGACAAGGGCAACCGGTACACAGCTGCAGACCTGTGTAAAAGATTAATATCAAAGAACAATGGTCCGCATGGACGTTATTTCAAAAATCTAACAATCATGTAGCAAAGTTACTGCATGTAATCAATGCTTGTTAATACACCATCTCTATAAACATTTCAACAAGGCATAACATTTTTACACAAAATAGGTCAAAATCTCAAAAACATTAACATAGACATCATGTTGATTCAAAGGAGATTAAAATGCAGTTTGTCCCCAGTGAAGGAAAGAAACCACAGTGTGATTTTAGTGGAGTAAAGTGAGAGACAGTCTTATTGTGTGATTACAAATCACAACTATCAACTATACAAAAAGTGTGGGGCTCAAGTACACTTGATTCAGGTCACAATTAGTCAGTACATTTGTTTATTGGTGGTTGTGTCGACTTTTCTACCCCTTTCGTGGTCTCAGAATGTCATCATAATATTATATAGCATTATAGTAACTAGAATTAGTTTCATAATGGAAACAGGGCCATGGTGCGGAAGGCGCCAAGAAAGTATTACCTCAGTAAATTTCGCTGCCACTAGTTATCTGTGGTCCACGGTATCAGTAAACTACAATGAATACAAGAGTGAAATAGGTTCCAAATCGGTCAGTGGCAACCAGAGCTTAATTTGTAGAATATGAAGTGCAGGTGCTCAAATGTTTGTCGGAGGCCACACCCCTTTCCCACGGCTCCACCCACTTCCTTCACTAGCTCCACCCACTTCCTCTATTGGCCCCACCCACACCCTCAACTGGCACGCAAGCCATAAACCGTGAAAATGTCACATATGTCCTCATGCCAGAACGCATGGAAATGTTACACATAAGCACCCATGCCATAAACCATGAAAATGTCACACATAAGCAAGCTCCCACGCCATAAACTGTGGAAATGTCACACTTAAACCCTCCGGCCAGAAAGCATGGAAATGTCACACCTAAGTGTCCAGGCCAGAAAGCATGCCATAATCCGTCACACATAAGCATCCAGGACAGGGCTAGGCCAAAAACCGTGGAAATGTCACACATAAACATCCATGATCCAGGCCACACACCATTGAAATGTAACATGTAGGCATCCTGCCGGGGTGTGTTGTTAATTTCCAGCCACAGTAAACCAGTGCTTAATTTGTAAAAACATAAGTGCCAGCCGCCTGGACCCTTTTTGGGAGGCCATTGCAGCTAGCACCACGCATTTTCCCTCCCTGGTAGTACTGCTAATAGCAATACCAACACAACTAGTACACATCACTCACCTAGAAGTGTGACAATTCAGACTATTTCAAGTCACTTAAAGCTATAAAAATGGTGTGAGCAGTAGATATTATTCATATATAATGTATATTAAATTATTAAACATCTGTTGCTGTGCTTAACTCAAAATTAGACAGACAGCGCCACTAGGTGCCAGACTTTCATAGGTACCGGAATACAGGTGTTGAGAATTAAGTACCGGCACCGAGCACCGGAAAACACCAGCTGAAATTAAGCGCTGGGTGCTGCCCTTACTGCACTGCTTAATTTGTGCCAGTTGTTGCAGGTGGTGGTAACAAGCCCTCGTTTTTGAAGACCTGGAATTATTGTTCAACAGCAGACTAACTTTGAGTCAGAGCAGGAGAGAGAGAGGTGAAAAAGATTGAATGGCGGAAGAGAAGGGTAGGGAAACAGAGACACAGGGAGAAAGCCGGCTTGAAAAAGAACACACAAGAGAGAAAATCGTTCAGAGTGAAGAAAGAGCCATGATGAGGTGGAATCAAGACCAGACAGCCTCCGTAGTGTGCAACACTGGCATTCAGAAGTTCTCCCAATGGTCTTGAAAGACAAACTTTGGGCCCCTGCATATCTTTTTTTCACACATTAAGCCCTAACTGGCAACATTGCCTCATCCTCACACTTTCAGGTTCCCATCACCAGCTGAGCATGGGACCAGAATACAAGAGGGTTCAATAGGTCAAGGGCATCGTGTTCAATTTTTAAGGTCATTAATGAGACACTTCTCCTGACATATAAACGATATTTACAGCTCTTTTTAAGCGGGAAAGAAATATGGGCCTCGCAGGTCAGTCGGGCAAAGAGAGCTCCTGGCTGAAAGCATTCCTAGTGGGTAACGCTTCAGTGTGTTTCTGGAATTGATCGAAGTTTGGCTGAAGCCTGTAGTTTCGGACGACTATGGCTAGAACTGGTGATGGCTCCTGCCTTTTACCTTCTGCCTCCACACCGCCTGCCAGAGCCCCACAGCCTACCGCCTGCCACAGCCCTCCGTGCATAGCTGCCAAGGTTTTAGATTGCTATGTATGACTTTTCTATCATTTCAGAGCAATTATGAGTGACATTTCCAAGACTATGAGTGAGTGACAGTTTCTCGTTAGCAAACTAAAGCAATGATGGCGAGGGAAACATATAAACATCAGAAATTCCACCCATTTGCGCAACAAGAAACTCTAGGAATCTGTTATTAGCATTACGATGAAAGGATAATTATTATTATATGCGGCCTCCTCCTGGCATCACTTTTGAATTCAGCTCACAGAGGCTGCTCACTTCCACATAGCCTTTCAGCCTCTGCTTAGATTTATTTGTATAGTGTATACAAGCGCACAGGCTACCAACACACACTGTGAAAGCTTGTATTACAATCACACCTTCCTTTCAAAATCTCTGGAATTTGATAATCACCCGACTCCAGGTCGACTTCCACTCACTTTTCCAGCAGTGAGTTACCGTCCTGCGTGAACTGAGGGGAGGTCTGTGCTGTTGTGCTCAGCGCCGCAGGAGGTCTGCGCTGAGACGCTGCTGGTGTTTTGCTTCTCTCAGTTTCTAGGTAGTGGACCTCCTGGTACTGAGACACTAACAGTCAGACTCAGTGCAATGGTGTCTGTTAAAGACAGTGCTCAGGAGCGCCACCCAAGCCACCGGGCAAGTGTGCTCCTCGCGCTACTAACTCAATGCCTTTTTTGTACCACCTGACCTTTTTAGTGTATATGCCACAAACATTTCCACCTGAAACGCGGCAGTGCGCTAAGAAACACCACGGCACGTGTGCCCTACGTCATTGGCAGCTGAGTGGGTCAAGTGAAAGGAGTTGAGTGCCAATGATTGGAGGACAATACTGTGACAGTTACGCACATTTATAATATTTCCATCTGCTCAGTTAAATAAATATACTAACAACAGCAGACAGCGATGCGAGGCCAGCACGGCGCGCCTGAGTCCCTTGAACCAGTAGCATACATGCCAACCCTCTTGATTCAGGCGGGAGACTACCGATTTCAAGGCAAGTCTCCCACCTCCAGATTCCTGCAAGCAAAAACCCGATTCCTTGGGGGTTTCAGCTGACAGGGCTTGGTATTGTGTAACGTGCTAATTCTTCCAGCAATAGTGGCGATGCAGGGTCTCTAGACGGGGTGAAAAACCATCAGTCTCATTCACATCCAAATGGTCTTTTAAAGACCTGTGAAGTACTGGGATGCGGCTGTGTGTGTGCCCGGGAAGCTGTTTCAGCCTGGGCTGCCGCACAAGAGGGGGTGGGGGTGGTGTATGCTCTGCCAGCAACCTGCCAGGCCAGTGCACAACACTTGCATCACCCCCTCTCTGCCTGTCATTGCGCTCCATGCTTCTAAAAGGTAAGAAAAAAACGTGCATTTGTGTTTAAAATGTCCGATCCTGCAGCTGCACACTTCCAAAGCCCACACATGACAGAAACCCGATTCAAGGCCCCATCCTCCCGATTTTTTAAATAAAATCTCTCACTTTGCGCTTCTGAAATGTTGGCATGTATGCAGTAGCCAGAGTTAAGTTAATGACCCTACCGTAAGACTCGTGGAGGGGGGCGCCTCCAGGCCTCCTGTCCCAGTTTTATGGCGTCAGCATGTGTTCCTCTGCTCTGCCAGTTGCCGCCTCCAGCCCCGACATTACATGTGATTTTGTTTTTGGCTGTGTCTGAACGGACGGCTCTTCGTGAACATGCCCCAGTTCTTCCTATCTTTCCTCCTTCACTCCCCGTAGGCCCGTACCTAAAACACATCTTGTAGCCAGCTGCCTTCTCTGCAAACTTCCCGCTTTGGCAACAGGACTGGAGGTGACGTCCCCCCTCCCCCCCGCAGCGCAGTGGCCAGACTTTGCTTTACATCCCGCCTCAGCGGCGCCGTGGGACGGGCATCGGAATACATTGTAGCCGCAGTGCTGTGCAGCACAGTCAGCCTGATAGAAGCCAGTAACTCAGCTGCAATCATCACAAGCCAGCAGTAGCAGTGTGTGCAGGCCACAGCCTTGATTAGAGTGACCGTGTGAATTTAGTGAACAACTGATATCGCGGGTAGACCCGGCCCTGAAAATTAAGTGCCGGTGCTTAGCACTGGAAAGCACCGGCACAAATTAAGCCCTGGTGCCAACACCTGAAGTGGAATAATTAGGAACGTACTCACTGGTGTAGATACCTGATGGAACATAGCAGAGGTTTATTGAGGGAGCCTCCCTGAGGCTAGGCGAAATTGTTTCTCCTCGTTTCCCCCCTCTTTGCATGTGTGTGCATACATAGAGGAAATTGCTTTTCAGCATAATTTTTGTGTGGGAAGGAACTCCTTCCATCACATAACCTTTGCTGACCGCAACGCAGACACCATTTCACTACGTTGTTAATTATTTGTAAATATGGGGTTTAGAGTCTGATGCCACACTATGGGCCAGTGCCGCTGTGCAGTTGTTTTTCGGTTAATGTTTTACGATGATAGGGTTTCTGCGCATCTCTGCGCTGGCGAAATTAAGAGAAATATCTTTTATTTCTCCTCGGTTTTTCCCCTCTTTTCATGTGTGCTACATTCTGCAGCACACATACACAGAGGAAATTGCCTTTCAGCTTGATTTTTGTGCAGGAAGGAACACTTTCCTGCACATAACCTTTACTGACCACAACGCAGACACCATTGAACTATGTTATTAATTATTCGTAAATATGGGGTATAGAGTCTGATGCCACACTCTGGGCCTGTGAGGCTGTGCAGCAGTGGCAGTGCGTCCATTGGGGGCGTTGCCCTCCCACCCCCGCCCCCGCCCTCAGCTCCCTCGGCGTCTCTGAACTTAGTTTACTTAAGTTTAGAGACACCAAGGGAGAACTGACAATGCATGTCAGTCAGCATGACGTTGGACCGTGGGCGGTCCGGCGTCATGTTGACTGACATGCATTGTCAGACCAGCCAGGGACAGGCAGCACTGCAGCACAAGTGCGCATGAGTGGGCAAGGTGAGCTAATTTTTAGTCCGTGCCCAGTCATGCGCACTTGTGTTTTCACTGACTTGCGCATGCCCATTAGGAGCCCCTCGGTCTCCTAATGGGCAGGCAGCGGGCGCCAGGATTAGCTGAGGGGTTGCCATTCCAGTGCTGTTCCTGTTTCAACTCAAGAGGCGCCATTGCCAACGCAGAGCTGAGGCGGTCAGGTACGTTTTCGTCTTAATTTTATTCTCCCTCGACACCCCCACCCCCGCGTGACCCCCCCCCCTCAAAACCTCCCCTCGCAACTGCCTCCTCGCTCTTTGAAGAATGTTTTTGCGTGCATTGGAAAATAAAATGCATACTGCGTGCGCGGCTCTGTATTCACAAACGTGTTCTTTTTAAACCATCCTGCTTTCGTTTTTTAATGATATAAGCAATGGCCATTAGGTCTCACTAGGCGCTATCGATAGATAGTTCATGATGTTCAACCGATTGTGAGAGGTGCTCTGTCGTAAGTCACTGCTTGAGTCCAGTTCTCCCGCTGCTGGCAGCTGCCTCCCCCCTCCTTTGTTCCCCCTCTTCCCTCTCTGTCTCGCTCCTCCTCATGTAGTAAAAACCAGTCGGAGACTTCAAGAAACAGCTATTACCTTCTCTTTCCTCCTTTCATTTATTTGCTTCCTTGTGAAATTTATCCAAAAAAGAAAAACACTTGCTGGAAACGTAGTCTTTTGCTGACATTTTTCAATTTCTAAGTGCAGCCTCAGGGTAGAGAGAAATAAAACATTCAAAATATGAAAAATAACTAACTAACTAAAGCAAGGTGGCCATATTGATTTATTCACACCTAAACACATAAGCGCCAGTGAAGCCCTACTTTTGTTGCCTCCTCGCTCTTTGAACAACCATGTTTTCCCTTCGTGGGAAAGCACACTATTCCTGGAGGTACTGAAATACCTGCTTGTTGGGTGCGTGCATTGGAAAACAAAATGCATACTGCGGCTCTGTATTCACAAACGTGGTCTTTTTAAACCATTCTGCTTTCGTTTTGTAATGATAAAGCAATGGGCATTAGGTCAGCTCCGTTACTTTCGCACGTTTCTTTCTGCACCCTTGTTCCCTTATGTCACTGTTTCCTTCTCTTTCTATTCCCCGGTTAACTGACTGTTCTCTCTTGCTCTGGGGTTGAAGGCCGATGATGAGAAATATGCCCCGACTGGACGCCAGACCTTAAAAGAGTGGCAACGCTAAGTGCCCACCACCTGCAATCACCGGTACATATGAGGCGCTATAGTAGAGTCTAGAGATAGTTCATCCGATTCTTGTGTGAGATGTGCTCTGTCGTAACTACTTGTCATTTGCTATGACGGGGGAATGGAGGTGCGGAAACAGAGAAAGAGACGAAGGAGGAAGGGATACTGAGATGTAGGAAGGGATAGCAAGCACGATGGGTGTGACAGCAACAAGATAGGAAGAGATGGAAAGATAGAAAGAGGAAGCAAGATAGGGAGAGAGGAGAGCATGGGGGTTGCGAGACAATGGAAGGGGCAGCAAGAGACAGTCACCGGGCAGTGTCAGCAGCACCCAGCCAGTGACAGAGGAGGGGAGATGCTGAGCTAGCGAAAGAGATAAGGTAGGAAGGGATACTTAGATGATGGGAAAGTGTCACTGGAAGAGAGTGACGCCGATAGAGCAGCTTGCAGCCACTTACAGGTGAAGGTGGTGAATTCTGGGAGAGAGATAGGTAAAGAGAAAAGTGACAGTTCACAGAGGCACTTTCACAATTGCTTTATTAACCTTCCTGCTTTCTCAAATTTGCTTGAAAATGCACCATTTTTCTTCTCTTTTTTCAAAATGTTCACGGGAAGAGAATCGCAACGAACCCCCCCTTATGGAGGTTCAGGGTCGCTCTCTACGCTCGCTCGCAACGGTGCAGTATACCAATCATTTTACGCCACACCACTTTCAAATGTCACCAGCCGCCCCTGCTGTGCAGTTGATTTTCTGGTTATGTTTTACGGTGATCGGGAAATGGAAATAAATGAGAGATGGAAGAAGAGTCAATTTGTCCTTGGTTATGTCACCAAAAAGAAAAGATGCCTTTGCCTGCTACCATAAAACTGTAATGTCCCTGACAAGTGTTAAAGTGTTTATTCCTCCTAAGGTTGCCCTATATGAGTCTAAGGACAAGCGACCCAAAGTTGAAAACAACAAGAAAGTGGCAAGGGTATTCGAAACATCTTATTTTGCCAATTTTGTTCGCATTTTTATCTCAGTTTATTCAGAGTTGGTGTCACAGTTGATATGATTAACCCTAAAAAAATGTACTGTTTGGAGTGACGATGAAGAAATAAAATGTAAGCAATGGAAAGAAGCATTCAGTTCAGGACCAGTGGAGTAATTACCAGGGTTTTCAATTTTTTTTTTTATAACCTATGCTTCTGATACAGCAATGTGATCTATGCTCTTACCTTTGACATTTGTCTGTAGAAAATGAATCCTTCCTAATGCAATTACACCATTTAGAGTCAAATGTGTGAATCCACACAAAACAAGGTGAATGTCATGTTTTTTTACAGGTTTAATATCATTATGAGTTTTCAACCAGGTAACAGATCATAAAAGAAGATTCATTATAAAGAACAAGTAAAGGAGAGCTATCTGACGTTTCATCTTCTCCTAACGTTTTGTTAGACTGAAGAACTGTCTGGAAGAGTTGCAGACTGGAATAGACATGCACAAGAAGTGTCAACTGAATGCAAAGGTATCTCAGAGCAGCATCTTTGGACTAGTATGAAAGAATAACAAAGTGATGGCATGATAAGCTCCTAAGATGGACTTGTAGCTTTATTGTTGGTCATCTAGGAAGACAAAGAACAGTTGAATTAAATTTACAGTGGCTTTCGTTCCTTGAAAAGATTATGAAATAGATCCCGGGAGCCTGCACACAAAGTAACTCTCACACACAAAGACTTGATGAGCTATTGATGCCATTGATTGTTCCTAAAGAACACTGAAATGCAGTTTGTCTTGATTGATCTTAGTTGTGAGGTATCCATAAGATGCCTAGACCCCATCTACTGAGGACGCAGAGCAGATGTCTGTTCACTGTGTGCTCTGATTGGATGTTTTTATTCTCCTATTTAATAATCACTACTCTTTTATATGACTAATATTTAGAATTGCTTGTGTCCCTTATGATGCAAAATTGTGATGGAATGTTATATGGTGGCTCTAACCCTGTGTCTACTGGAAACTTACTCTTAAGTAAAGCGCCATGCCACCCACAGGTCTTGTCCATGTGATACAAAAATTGCCAAATTAATTAATAAATAAAATTAAGTATTAGAAATATATTTTTCAACCTATTTCAGTGAGTTGCAGCCTTAAGCAAGGCTACATATTAGTCCCCTTGCAATATTCCCTGTATGTGACTGATACGCCAGATAATTTGAATCAGGTTAGACAATGACTTTGGTCCTTAATAGTGGAGAATTGTCTATTTTTATGTTTGACGATGGCATGATCAATGTGGACCTGACTTTTGAAGGCGTTCATAGGCAACATGGCAAAAAATCAATTCATGATTGATATATCTAAGAGTAGCTTTTCTAATAAAACACTTTTCTATAAAAAATAAGAGTTGATATGCTTGCCCTTTTCTGACCCCCAGTCCTCAGTCTTTCTCTTCCTCAACGCCATCTTGGTCTGGATGGACTTGAGAGAGACCCGCAAATGGAAATTCCCTGTGCCTGCAGCTGTCCTGTGACACGATGGAGCCCCGTAGCACTCCTGCTCTCCCAGGTTATATTATTCTTGTTTAAATGTTTTTGGGCATGAATGCTTTTCTTCTTGATGCGCCACTCAACTATAATATTTTAATTTTGTGCTACAACGTGTTTGAGTTTACTTTTAATGACTGAAATGTTTGTGGTCATGAATGTTTCTGTTTCAGATGGGCCTTTTAATTGTCACTTAGAATGTTTTGCTGCGGTGTGATATATTTTATTTAAAATTTTGTAAGTGCTTGAGGCATGTTTAGCTCATAATGAGCATCATAAATCTAATGTACTTTGTTTGCGTTAATGTGAATCAGTCTGTGGCAGGACAGACGTCTAATCTGGGTCAATTCGACCTCCAATCCACTCCATGTGACCCAGACCCCAATCCCCTTATGACCACTATCCCTCAGTCTCTCTTGACATGCGCCATCTAGACCTGGATGCTCCTCCTGCTTTCTCATTCACCTGAGGCCTTATATAACCTTCCCCAAGTCAGAAAACACAGATAGGGGCCGATTCCGATCTGGGTCGGAAAGCTCTCCAACCGAGCCGGATCCGGAGTGTTTTCCGACCGAGCCGGATTCCTGCAGTCCGACCGAGCAAGTACGATGCAGCCGTATGCTGTCGGACTCGGTTCGGTCGGACTCCCATAGAAGTCAATGGGAGCCGGTCGTACGACGCATACATGATCTCCCATTGACTGAATGGGTACGTCGCGGACAAGTGCGCCACCTGCAGTGAGTACACGTCGTTGCCATCCGCAACGTACATGCCTGTGTTGGGGAGACCCATGGGTCTCCCCCTGTGTCCGAGATGTAGGACTGCGGGTGACAGGAGGTCCGACGTGGACCCCCAAAGGCACCCACCCGGACGATTTGCGAGCCTGAAACTCCGGCTCGCACAGGCTGTCCGACGCATGCATCGTACTGGCTCGGTCGTGAATCGCATCCATTGCACGCCACGGTTAGCTTTCGACCGAGACGTACAGAGCGGTTCGGACCCAGAAACGAGTCGGTCGGAGAATTTCATGTAGCTCGCATCGTACTTGCTTGCTCGTACAGCTGTATGAGTCGGGCGGAAAACACGCGTACGGCGCGTAGTTTTTCCGGCCGGATCGCGTTCGGTGCCCTTCCGACCCAGAATCGGCCCCATAGTGTTACACCGACAAACCGATGTTCATTTAAAAAAGTCCAGTTCCAAATTGTATGTGTTCACATCTTCTTTATTTTACTTGTGTATACAAGAAACAAAACTCCAAACGTTACAGCAAACAGCCAACACGTTTCGTTCACCACATGTGCACTTCCCCATGGCTGCAATAAAAATACAAAAAATATATATGTATAAAACATAAGAATACAAACAGAAATGTAAGAGAAACACCCAATGTAATACATCATTCAAGAACAGAGGGACCCAGAGACGTTTAGATATCTCCAAATTCGACATGCCATCGCAGCAGCCTTACCTACGCGAACCCCTCTCCCCGACCCTTCCCCTTTGGAGGATCGGCTATTATTAGATCCAGTGGAGGACAATGCCATTTCCCTCACTTATAAAAAACTGGTTAACAATCGGACTGACCCTATAATTAAATTACGTACGCATTGGGAATCTGATTTAGGAGCTATGGAAGACGAAAATAGGCGTGCCGCCCTGGCCTCTCCGAGGGTGGTGGCCATCCCCATGCGTCTCTGCCTTGTTCAACTAAAAGTACTCCACCGGGTATATTTTGATGCTAAGCTATTATTCTGACTGGGGTGACGACCTGACCCGCTCTGCCTCCGACACTGCAACCAAACCAGCACCTTCTTACACATACTGTGGGAATGCCCACATATACAACACGCCTACTCACCAGAGCGGGAGACAAACCCCTACGTCCCTCTCCCAGACTTAGCCTCCTCCACATATGGGAGGCTACTGACCTCTCCCAGATGGAGCAGGAATGGGCCTCAATGGGGTGGATGTTAGCGAAACGTAATATTGCACATAAACGGGGCAAGATCCGAGTCCATTGGTATCGGACTGGGCAAAGGACATGGACTGTGCAATACTAGCCGAGAAAACGGTTTTTAAGGGTAGGGGATGCCCCAGGAAATGGGATCAAAAATGGGGACGGTGGAACAAGTACCGGGGGGACATATGTATTTCCCCTACAGTGGAAATGCGTCGAGATAGGCAAGCAATGATGGCCCACCCCATGATAGACGATGGGCCCCCAGCTCCGACATCGGGACATGGGGATTAATGTCACGACCTCAAACTACATTCCACCACGTTCCCTACGACCCTAGCCTGCAAAAGGGTGGTTGCTACACTTAGGGTTCCCCTGGAAGTGGCCTTCGGGTATGGTACCTTGATTGCAGTATGTATTCACTTAATGCACATGTTGTGTTTTCTTCATGCTGAACGCTTACTATGTCTGGTTATTTGGAACCAATGCACTTTTTCCTTATCAATAAAAATTGTTTAAAAAAAAAAAAAAAGAACAGAGGGACCCACCACAAGAAGTGTCATAAAAACCACAAGGCTAACATATTATATAAAACATATTAAAAACAACCAGGGCAAGCAGACATAAAAAAATGCCCACAGATCATGTTATGTGGTGTAAAATAATGAAGCCGCATCAAACAATCAGCATTGCTTATCACCAATCCATGTTATGTGATGCTGTCATTATCAAAAATAGTAGATTCATATATAATCCACCAATCCCAAGGATATAGACCAGACAATCATAGCTATAATTAGTAGTCAACATTGTTAACACATTCCTGGTCGGCATATCACCCCCTATAATCAAAGAGATAGGTCCAATGCAAAAAGGACAAAAAAGAGCCAGAGGAAAAGGAGACCTGGTCGGTAAAAATAGACATATATGAAATATTGTATATTTTGCATCAGTTGGATAAAGGTGGGGTCATTCTATATCGACGTCAGAATACAAATACATATTCATCAATTTACTGCATATTTAGTTGCATTTGTAATAATATACTACTTACAAACATACATACACACCTAGGCTTCCCCCACATTTAATCATATAAACAAGAATGTACCGATTACATACCAAGTGAGTTCAATATCCATAAATTATTTATATAATTTGTTGATTCCACCCACCACCATGAAAAAGAAAGACCTTCTTGCACAGATGGGATCTGTATTAACAATTGAACCTATTCCCACAACAGCTCAAGCCAGTCATCCCGTATGATTGACACATAAAAATAAAACATCCATATTTTAAAATGAAAAAAATAAAGCAACAGCACAGAGAAATTAGTCAAGCAAAAAGGTATCAAAGTATGACAATTTCATAGGCCACTTGAGGGCATCAAACTCAAGTTCAGAACTGCAAAGGACACTTGAGTTCATCAAATCACTGATAAGAAAATGGGCATCGGCACGGGCTCACACTTATAGCATCACCAGCACATTTGTGATGCCTATATGAACAAGTGGTCATACATACATAAACCTCATCAAGAAATTGAAGGATGAAGGATGTAAAGTGTCTGGCATACCGTCATCAAATTCAGTGTGTGTAATAATATCTAAACGATTGCAATAGCATCCCTTAATACAACTCATCACATATATAAATACGCCTTTGCCAAAAATAATAATCATAAAAGCACCATTCGCCATTAGAGAATAATAATACGGAAGCTGCCAATCTGAATGAGTGCAATGATAACTTCTAAATACTCTTATATCTAGTTTCAACAATGTGTCATATAAATCTTGGTAAAGAACCCATGGTGCTCATTCAGCCCTCAACTCATTTGTGGATGCAGGAATATAGCTCCCAAAAATGCTGCACGACACAAAATTAAATAAGAGCCACAAGCCATCCATGTTGGCGGTAAGCCGCATGCCGTGAAATTAAATACGAGCCGCGTGCGGTCCATGTTGGCAGTAAGCCAACTAAAGGAGTTTTCCAACCCAGTATTGTGTGTCCCAAAACCACCATGTTGGTGGTAAAACAATCATATGAGTTAGCAATCCAGGATCATGCGTTCCATAAACACCCAGTCATGGTGCTCATTAAACCTTCCGCCCACTAATAAGTGTGGACATACTTCACCCAGATAGACTGTATAACAGGAAATTAGATAAATACCACACACCACCAATATCGATGGTGAGGCTATTAGTTGAAAATCATAATCCGAAATTGGCTGCATGTAATTAAAACAAGTGGTTTGCAACAATATATCCCTGCAGTAGTGTAGTGGTAACTGTCACATACACATTGTATCTTAATTCCTATATTGATTCCCCTGGGTCTCTGTTTGATATTTACTTTACACCCAAAATTAACTCAAAAGGCCTCCCAGTGAGGGCATACATTAAAGCCTGCCGTATGTTGCTACTTACAAAAAGTTACTTGCAGACCTTGATGATCCAAACCACACAACCACCGTGACTCACAGCTGCGAGTCGCGAAACAACGTAGAAAGAAAACACCGCCCGCGCACATGTACCCACTTGAATACTCATTAGAGATCACCTGTTGCTTGCATCTGTGCTATCTCAGACCTAAACCCACCCCCCAACAAGCAGACGGGTGTGTTGCATTAAAGGGGTACGAGTCGGCTCATATTCATGTGCCTCAATCGTCAATGTGTAACTGACAATGATTCTTGAGAACGCATGCAGCTCAGACCTTTTAATACAATGGTCAAAAATTACTACCTTGCATTTGATAGATGATTAAAGACAAATACTGATAATAGAGAAAATTGTGTTATCACCATAGCCCAATTAGAGTCTATCCCAACGATAAATCAAAAAGTAGAGCCCATTTCCAATCTTACTTACGATCTGTGATTTTGTGTTTGTCTTTGAGCATTTATTTCAAATAGATATTGCCCATCACTTTCTCTATATTCCTTTTTCTTTTTTTGTATCTATTTTCTTTTTTCATGTATTTTAGTATGATCCGCAATTGGAATTTGAAATAGTATGCAATATTAATGGGAAGGCACGTGAATACCAGGCTATAAGTAATGATGTGTTTGCTGAATTCAGGGTATAGACCGTATGACATGGGTAATCGTAAGATTGGAAATGGGCTCTGCTTTTTGATGTATCACCGGAAAAGACTCTACTTGGGCTATGGTGACAACACAATGTCCTCTACTATCAGTAATCAGCTTTTACCATCTATCAAATACAAGGTTTTAACTTTTGACCATTGTCTCGAAAGGTCTGAGCTGCATGCTTCCTCAAGAATCATTGTCAGTTTCACATAGCCGATTGCGGCACATGAATATGAGCCAACTCGTACTCCTTGAATGCGAAGGACCCGCCTGCATGCTGGGGGGCGGGTTTATGTTTGAGATAGCACAGATGCAAGCAATAGGTGCTCTCGAAAAAGTATTTAAGTGGGTCCATGTGCGCTGGCGTTTTATTTTCTTTCTTTGCTGTTTCCGGAACTAGCGGTTGCGAGCCATGGTGGTTGTGCAGTTTGGGACACTTATCAAGGTACGCCAAGTAACTTTTTATTATCGGCAACATACAGCAGGCTTTAATTTATGCCCTCACCGGTAGGTCTTTTGAGTTTGGTCTGGGTGTGTAGCAAACATCTAACAGACACCTGTGGGAATAACTATAGGAATTAAGATACAATGTGTATGTGACAGTTACTGCTACGCTACTGCAGGGATACGTTGTTGCAAGCAGCGCATTTTAGCTACATGTGGCCGATTTCGGATTAGGATTTTCGCACAATGGCCTCACCATTGATATTGGTGGTGTGTGGTATTTATCTAATTTCATGATATACAGTCAGTCTTGGCAGTGTTTACTAATAGCATGACAGCCATGTGGTATTCAGAAAGGCAATTTATAGCAAAAGCACGACAGTTGACATGACAGAGATCCTGACTTAGAGTTTGGTGGGCAGATTGTTCCATCACGAACGCAGCAGAAATCTAATCCGCTCTATCACTAGTGCATTATATCCTATTACACTCGTAATAAGGTGGGCAGAATATGCGTCCTGTTTGTGATGGTAGTACCCATCCTTCAAACCCTAAATCAAGTTTTTACTATTTACAAATACATGCGTAATGATCAGTTTAACGCACTGCACCAAAAGCATGACAATTGGCATAATGCATGATAAATGTGTGATAATTATAATGTCAAAGCGTACCAAGAACAGGACTGTTGGCATGTCAGAGTGATTATAAGCACATTATAACTGTGAGCTGAGCAGCATAACAAACCTTATCAAAAACACAGCAATTGGCGTAAAATAGTGTTTACAAACCGCATAATAACTGTGTGATGATCAGCATGACCAACTGCAATTCATTATGTGCGATGACATTTTTAATTCTGCAAACATCCCAAGGCGTAGCATGCTATCTGTCTACAAAGCCCTACAGTCAGGGGTAAGAAGCGAGATATAAATAACAATATTATATGCTACAATATCAATGGTCAGAAGTTTGAATTGGTGAAAAGCTGTTCCCTTCTCAGGATGTTGATGACAATATCATTAACATGGATCGATTATATGCGAAAAGTAAAAGGAAAGGCTTACTACTGGCCCAATTGATTTGTTGGCGGTAAGCATACTCTGTCACAACGCAAGGAAGGATGGTTCCCGCCATCATAATGGTCTGCCTGCTGAATTTAAAAGTGGGCGGACCATAGTTTTGCCACAGCTGTTTCCACTGTTGCCAAACTTCTCTGACGGCCTAACAGAGTAAGGGCAGTCGGCAAACTGGCTATATGTACACCCTGCCCAATCTGTATGGGCGGACATAAAGCCGTTTTGTACTTCCTGTTATTGCCAGGAAAACCCTAGTGTTAAGGGGCAGTAAAAAAAAAAAACGACTCCACCCTACCTCAACCACCCTCCCCCGCCAAGAGAGATAACTCCCATGGCGAGGAGGGCATTGTTTATTTATTTTCAAAAACAAAATCCCAGTTTGGGGTTTTCTTTTTGGTAGAAAAAAAAAACCTTTCGAAACTTTGCTGTACGACTGAGTCATGTTTGTCGGAGCCATAAGGCAAAGTTCCAATGCAGCGCCAGGAACTGCCTTGAGGGCAGTTCTTGTGAATGCTTGAAATGTCTGTTGGGCTGTAGCCAAATTATAAATCGGGCCCTACATTGCCAATAGTCATTCCAGTTATAAGGGAAATAATGTCTTTCTTTACAGAACTTTGCCTATTTCAACACTAAAGAAGTGAACATTTAGAGAATGCATTTCCATATATAAACACATGCAGGTACACGTTTTAAAGCTTGAATTAGGTCTGACTAGTATATATGTCAAGAGCCAAGGGCACTACATCATTAATTGCACTTTCAAATTAGAATTTAAAAACAAGGCATGGAAAGCGAGTTTCAACAATAAAATAGAATATATTACAAATCTGAAAACACCTTTTTATGTAACTACAAGCACAAACATTGTTCAAATGCAGTTCTATGTTCAAACAATAATGGACTCGGATTTCTGATTTTCTCTTTAAACTTTCGTTTTGGGGTATATTTTTCAGATGAACAAGGCATGTGGATTCTTAACATATTTCGTTTTTATGGGGCTGAAATCCCATTGAAGAAAATATTTACACTTGTGCTATCATTGAACCCTCCTACTGTTAAATTGTTATCATTTATATAAATATTGTCATATGTTTACTGGTTTATTACTCTGCAGAAGCCTGAAAATGTACTATTAGTAAATAAATAAATCATCTGAAGTTATCTCCACCAAAGAATGAAAAATGTATTTACTCTTTTGTTGATTTGTTCGTAATGTTAGGAGACTTGTGTGTAATGAAGCTTTCAAACTCCTGCATCGATGACATTTAAGAACAGGCCTATTAGGTGTTCACTTTGATCCCTCTCTCCCAAAGGCTTGAACTTGGAAGTCAAGCTTCTGTTTCACCTGTAAACAGTGAGGAGCAGCAGTGATAGAAGTTGAGAGCTTGTGTACTTACCTTTTTACACTTGAATTAAAGCAGATATTAGGCTTTTAGATTGCAGTAAATAGCAAACAAACCCATAGTGATTTAAGTTTCACCAGCATCGAGAATATTGCTGATGGCTTTAATAGGATATAATAAAGCAACCATATAAAAATGGAGGTTATTGTCTGTGATAAATTGGGGCAAGTTACTGTTCTTTGCAAGATGAGGGAGTTATTCGATTGAGGGAGTTACATCAGGGATCATTACATAACAGGTAACTTTTAAGACTTTTACTTCATAGGTTTTTACTTCGCTAACTCATTTTTTTGTTTTTTAAAGTCACAGAATTTTACCTAAATACATATGTATATTTATGTGTTTTAATATATATCACCCTTCGATGCAAATCTGGAGTTGCTGTCATCGGAACACTCCCTCATAAGTTTTTATTTTCCGGTGTTTGTGACCGTGTGTCTCTCTCAAAAAGTTCAGGGCACTGCTGTCACAAACAGATGTCGCTACTGAAACTATCTGTCTGTGATGCTTGGGATGCAAGCATGTCTCCAATTCCTGTGCGACGTGTATCCTCATGCACACCAAGACCATCAACGAGTGAGAGGCAGAGCTCTTCAGAGCATGGGCTTGAGATGAACATCGGGGCAGTTGTGGTTCAAGATACAGCTCCTGCATTAGGTTCCCCTCTGGCTCGCCTTCAACCAGAAAATCTTCAAAGCTGGTTGAGTTTCAATGACCAGGATAAGTCCTCCAGGAAGGAGCACAAGAAATATCCCAAAGAAATTCTTCTGACTCTTGAATTTGCTCACACTCAAAGGGGAGGTCTGCCACTCAGCCTCTTCGCTCCTTGACTCCAGCTTCAACGTTGTCTTCGGATCCTGCCTTGGTAGAGATGCAACTGGTTTACCACTACTCCATGTCTGGAGTTTCTAGTCCCTGGCTCTTACCCTAAACAGACTGTGGCTTACACCTAAGATATGCTGTCCCTCTTCCACTCCACTTGAGCTCACTTTGGTGTATCTGCGGGCTTCCACCAGCACCTCCGCCCATGGCACCAATCAACATTGTACAGCCTCTCTGTGATACCTCTCTGGTGTTGGGCAAACCTTTTCTTCTGCCAAGGGCTTTGCTGGATGCTGTGCCACTGGGGTGGGTCCTGATACTGTCTTTGATGCCACCAGTGCCAACTTCAGATCCATTACAAAGAGTGGTACATTTTCCAAAGACTAAGGCCATTTTGGTTAGGCCGCAATGCAAGACATAGCAGTTGATGGAGTAATAGTCTTTGCTAAAATTTTGGAAGGCTGGGGAGCATTGTGCTCTGATTCAGGCCTGTTGCGATACCAAAAATAGTTTACAATGATAATGATGACAGCAGTGGGACTTGCATTCTTCTCCACAATAGTGTTACTATTTAACCCACCAGAATACCAGTGGACTAGATACCTCTGTTGAGGTAGCTCTGGAGTCTTTTTTGACTTACGATGTTTCTTGTTCACGGCTTTTCTACAAAAGGTCGTGGAGGTGTTTGAATTGCCATTGCCTGTGGAGGAGAATAAGGTTGACCCTCTCACAGAAATTCTGCAGCTACCATCGTTTGCCATTGGGTCAATGTTCCCCTTCAACAAGGCAATGATGGAGTGGAGAAGTGTGGCTCAATGGTTAGAGCGGCAGACCCTGATGCAGAGGTCTGACCCGGGCCCAGGGTTCAATTCCCGCCTCGTCGGGTCTTGGGCTCAGTTTCCTCAGACCTGTTAATTCTCGCCTCGGTGCCTAGTCCTAATCATGGGTCCCACTCTGCAACTCTGGGCAATAGCTTGCTTAATCTCCACAACGGCCCCAAGAGCGCTGGGATGCCTGGCTACACCTTGGAGGTTCCCAGGATTGGACATTTCACAGGGAAAAGCCAGGAAGGGTTCCACAGCGGTATGAGTACAGTGCCAGGAAACCCCTGTCCGGGGTATAAGTGCGCTATACAAGTACAAGTACAAATTCATTTCATTTCATGGATACCATCCTGGTCCCATGGAGCAAACCAGCGTCTGCTCCTGTGATGAACCACTATCATCTGACACCTAGGTATCCATCATTTTGGTGGCTCATCTCTCACCAGAGAGTCTTGTTGTTCAAGCTTCCTCTTCTGTTAACCATAACCCTGACTCCTTTCACTCTAATCCTCCAGATGGAGATTAGAAAAGAATTGAGGCATTGGAGAAAGAAGGTCTTCTCTTCAGGATGTCTTGCCCTTCACACTATGAAAGTGGCTTGCCATTAAGCCCATTATTTTTATGATCTGCGAGAAATGGCGCAGATGGTCGTTTTTAATCTCCCCAGTCACCTTTGTGATCGTTTTGAGAAAGTTGTATGGAATGGCAAGACACTGGCAGACAGATGCTCTACTCCGGTCTTTAACTGAGCGATCTGGTGGCGTGGTCCACGAGTTCTTCTGTTGCCATCTGCCACCATGCCTGAATTCGTACCATTGGTTACGCAAAACATGTGCAGCTCAATCTTTTGCAGATGTCCTTTGATGGAACCTGCCTCTTTGGCAAGAAGGCAGACTCAGCACTGGAACGTTTCAAAGAAGGTCCGGCGGTAAATTGGTCCTTCTGACTGGCATCCATGGTCAACAGTTTCACATGCAGTACTGCAAATTACAGGGCTATTCCCAGGGAATGCCATCATGTTTTTGCTGAATTGCAGCAGACCTCGGGTGTGTGGAGAATGTTCTAAAACAATTTAATCCAGACTAAGTTTAAAGAAGTGTGGAATCGGGATAGGTGTCGCCTGAGCAGCCCAATGAAGTGAAATTGATTCCCCTGGCAGTGAGGCGCCAATTACTGACTACAGTCAAGCCGTCCGTACAACTTTGTAAAGTCTCTGTGGCAACTGGGATTTCAAACTAAAGATTTTTCATCACATCTCATGGCAAATTGAACCGTCAGGCACTTAGAAGAGGTTTCAACTATTCCTCTACACACAGGGCGGACACACATCGTGCCGCTTATAAGACATCAACCTTGTCCAAGTCCTGAGGAGAATCTGTGAATTGTGTGGATTCGAAACGCGTTGGCCCTTGTGAGCCCGGGGGATTGTGTATATATTGTGCCTTAAGGAATGTAGTAATAATTTTTTCCTCTTGTGTAGGCAACATTGGTTTGAAGACATAACCCCCGGTCTCTTGGCCTAGGCAGGACAATTAACAACGTCTAGTTAAGAATCGAACGTCCGCTTGGTGCCTTATGTAAAAACTAGGACTGGTGTTGTACTTTCAATGTTAATGTTATTTCACACGATTGTCTAAGTTTGTTTCACTTGTCATTTTTGTCTTTGAATTTTTCCGTTT
Source organism: Triturus cristatus (assembly GCF_964204655.1). Classification (NCBI taxonomy): domain Eukaryota; kingdom Metazoa; phylum Chordata; class Amphibia; order Caudata; family Salamandridae; genus Triturus; species Triturus cristatus. The sequence goes on from NC_140586.1 coordinate 650,624,307, forward strand.
TTAAAAGGAATATAACATTGTGTATAAATGTGTTTTTGTAAATGTGGTGTTCTGTAAATGGAAGGTTTCTTTTCTAAGACATGAAAAAATAGTTATTTGCTTCGCTAATCTAAATAATTTAAAATAAGCTAAATAAAGCAATAAAAACCCTAGAATTGATGGTCTAGAAGATTCTATTTAAAGTGTGCAAACTAGTCCTTTTGGACGCACTCTTTTCTCTTGTATTTACAGTGGTCCAGTCCAGGAGGTTTTAGGACCCGAGCCTTCTTTGTTCTCACTTTTGGTATGGCCAGCACTCCAAGCCTGTTTAGCAACTAAACCATTTTTTTGGGCTATGTCAAAGTGTCATCAAGGACAGCAACGACAGCAGCCGCAGTCTTGCTCCTTCTCCACTACTTCACCCTGCAAAACCGATTTACCATTCATCCTCCTGAAGAAGCATAGGGGTGTGTCCTTTCACTTGACATGCTGGCATTCCATCTTTATGGACTTTTGGGTCCTCCAAATTTTCAAAAAAGGCTATGCCCTTTCCTTTGAGGACATATGTCCTCCTATCCCACTGACCCTCTATTACTTCAGATGACTATGCTCACATTCTGCAGAAGGAGGTTGTTGCTGTGTTGAACAAGATGTCAGTGGAATTGGTTCAAGAGAATGAGACTGGGCATGGATGCTACTTCCAATATTTTCTTGTTCCTTTGAAAGACAGTGGTCTCTGTCCAATTCTGTAACTGTGTGTTCTGAATTCCTTCCACCTCAAGGAGATGTTTAAAATACTTTCCACTGCACATATAATTTTTCCTTTGGATCTGGAAGACTGAATAGTGTCCTTCGGATTGCAGGCCTCATATTTTCAAATACCGATCCTGCTCATACATGTCTGATACCTGCATTTTGTGATGAGCTCCACCAACTATCAATTTTGCAGTTATTTCTTTCGGACTAATATCAGCCCCTTAAGTCTTCACAAAAGTGGTGCTGGTGATTGTGGTGCATCTTTGTAGATCTCTGAATTCCCATAATTGCTGTTCTAGCTGCTGAAGGTTTGACACATTTGGTATCAGGCGACCTGCAGATCATGATCTCCCTGCTCTTTGATCTTTGGTTTTCAGTCAACTTCTCCAAGTTGCACCTCCAACCCTCACAACATCTCCTCTTTACTAGGGGCATTGTCTCAAGGCCTTTCCATCTTCCCAGTGAGCTTGGGACATTCAGGCTATGATCCTGATGTTTCTTAAGGAAACTCTTCTTCTGGCGCTGACATCCTGCACCTTGTGGGCCTGCTTGAAGTTAACGAATTTCTTTTGGTCCTCTTGGCTTTTCTGTTTTGATGAACTACAATGCCATTGTTCAAGTCTTGTTGTGCAATGTCTGAAGAGGTTGACCTATTTGTTTCCTCCCTGCCCCTCTGCCATGCATTAGCGGGACCTCAACCTGATGCTCTCTGTCAAACTCAAATCACCACTAACCAGTGGATCTGAATGTTGCTACAGTGACGTTATGGAATCCACCAGAACCTTTCCTGTTGATGGTGCCAAACATGTCCAAGACTGTGCTCAGCAATGACGGAAAAGACAACAATTTATACTAAACAGTTAGTCCCTGCTTTTTCAAGAACTTTAAATAAACAAACTATTTTTTGTTTACCTGAATTGTAATATTCTACAGGAAATTAGATGTACACAAGATTACCTTTGGTAACTGATGCACTATGTTAAACATTCAGCTTATCAGTAACTCTTCCCTTTACCTTGGTCGAGCCAAAAGAATCGTAAGGAGACTTGTCTTGGTCCAGTGTCCAATAGCAGCTGTAAATGCTCCACAACTTGAGACTCGAATTAGAAACCAGTGTTACATGCTGATCAAACAGGATCTGCATATAACACTGAAGAGACAGTTATTACATCACAACTTTGAGAGTGTGACTGTCCGAGTGTGCGGGTGCATGGGACAGTACAGGGCCATAACAGGATTCCCACAATGCAAACAATTAGTAGCTAACTCTCTCTAGCTATCAATAACCAGATGTCTCTAAAAACAGCTCTCGGAGAGTTTGGGATCATTTCAGGGATGCAAAGAAAGCCTTTGAAGAGACGCTACAGAATGAATTTCAAGATGTGCCGCAAACAGATAACACCTGGGAAGATGTTCCCAGCATCTGACTTGAAGATAATCTTAACTGGGGTGTCAAAACAGGTAGAGAGCTGAGCTTAAACAGAGGAATTGAGGTGAAGAGTGTAGCGCAAGGCAGAGGCTTGCTCTTATCAGTAGGTAGGAAAGCCACACACCTGGCCACACCCTGAATGTAGCTTTTATAGACTGTGGTATCTTTGATTCTTGGAATCCAAGGATCCTCGAATTGTGCAGAAGATTCTTCAATCCCACAGTAGCCTACCACTAAGATGAGCATACAGCATTTGGTGTTCCCACATGGGGACAAGATTGACTGTGCTGGGTATGAGCGAATAACAGCTTGGCATGACATGTGATAGGAAAAAAGCTAGGCAACATGACTCTGGTCACACAGCATGGATGACATCCTTTGTGGCAAGGCGCCCTGAGCAATGGGTGGATAGGCCAACTAATAATGCCCAGGATCAGAGGTAGATGGGAGTGGGTGCAAGCACCTTTGCCAAGCCATGACAGTCATATTCTACAGTTCTCTCTTGTGGCTTTTCCCTGTGGTTTGATTGCCATTACCTCAACCTGGTGCGTTAGCCAGCTGCAGACTTTGTCTGTTTGTCCTTCTTTTACCTCATTTTCCCAGACCAACTGGTCCTGTGGCTAAGGCTTCCTTCCTGCCAAAGGTGGTTACCCCATTTCATGTGGGTCAGTGAATCAATTTACCAACATTCTACTCTCCCCTAATACCACAATGGAGGAGGAGGGACTGCACTGCCTGGATCCTCAAAGGCCCTCCGTTTCTACATTCAAAGAACCCATGGGTACCACATTGATGATCAGCCTTTCATTAGCTATGCTGCTTCCAAGAAAGCCATGGTGACTCAGAAGAAGATGATTTCTTACTGAATCATGCTGTGCACCAAAAATCAGCTACACCGTTGCCAAGAAGGAGCCTGCTAAGGACATCAGACCAATTCCATGTCTGCTTCTTTTGCATTGTTTGGGGTTGTTAATGCTCTGGATTTCTGCTCGGCTGTGACTTGGGCTTTGCCCCACAATTTTACCAGGCATTGTTACCTCGATTTTGAAATCCCACAGGAAGACCATTTTGCCAGATCTGTGTTGCAGGATTTTCTGTTTTGAGCATCTCCTCAGACCCACCACCTTGGAAGTATTGACTGGGTATGGATTCAAGAGGTGAGGAATCTTCAGGTATAAGTATCCATCTTTCAGTTGAATATTTAATCTATCTGCAGAGTCACATCAATCCTGCCTCCTCTCTGCTTTGAGGAGTGGCCATGCAATTTTTAATAAATTCCCAATTTGGCTTTGGTACACTGCAATTTCTTTCAATCTCGTCAGTATGCTGTGGTGATGCCTCATGTGGCTGTGTGAAATTATACCTGAGGTTGATCCCTGAGTGGAGTTTGTGCCAAGGGGCCACCTATCAGCAGCTGAGGTTTTTGGATCCAAACTGTCACCTGGAAGACATTCAGTTGGTAAGGAATCTGTATTTGCAGGTAGATAGAGTATCAGCCAGAAATATTACCAAATGTAAGGAACTACTTCTGTAGCAAGCATGCTTCTTGTTAGGGATTTGTTGATGATATTCAGTGTTTGGATAGTTGCTTGATTTGTTAAAAGCATTTTTGGAATATTGTTCGGGAACCAGGGTCTGAAGGTGTACTGAGTGGACCACTCAATCTTACTATTTTATGAATTTGTTTGAGACAGTTACTTTGCGTTAATGGGTACCATTTTAGTTGAGTACACACGGGTTGGAATAGGGACAGCAGGAGTTTTTCCAGTTGAGTGTTTTCACGGCAGGATATCACAAAAAATGGATGTGTCTGCAGGTATAAAACAGGCCTTGCATCCACTGCAAAAGGCAGGTGGAAGCGACCTGCTGTCAGAGGGTGTGTTGATACAGGCAGGTTTGGTGGATCAGGAGCGCCCAAAGGGGAGGTCAGCGGGAGGGGTTGCTGCGGCCGTTATGGCCTGTGCGTATCGTTTTTCACATTACAGTATATGATAGTGGGGTTTATTCTGTGTGTTTTTAGTTTGTTTACATTTTGGTCACTTTTTCATTGTGTCTTTCGGACTTGGTTTGTTTTTCACTTGTACCTGAATAGCATGGGGTATATCTTTAGTCACATTGCTTCACTTATCATCAAGAATGTATTTTTGTTCCTATTTTCTTTGGCACGTTTTTATATTAAGCATGGGTTTATTGGCTTTGTTGCTCACAGCATGGTTTGGTGGTGGTTTGTATGAGCTAGTATTCATTAGTTTTACATTATACATTTGATATCATCACAATTAGGTGTCTAATTGTTTATTTATATTTTATTAAATGTGGCTATTGATGGCTGTTGATGTGACTTTTTTTTCATTGTAGTTACCTCTGATGAAGGGCTTATGCACGAAATGCATTGGGTATATACTACCATGTTTACCTAAGTTGAATTGTGGATTTCCTCATGTTGTTGAAATAAGCCAGAGTGGGCATTTTGTATACATTTAAATATTGGAATCACTATGCTTCTGAATGATTTTTGAGAATGTTGAAGAATAAAAAACTGACAACTAAGGACAAGATGGGTTAATTTGGACTCATGCTTTTTGCTTGTATTCATGCCTGATGGTTGTGCACTCCTGCGCACCAGTTAGTCATGAAAATGTACCAAGGTTTGCAAACCAAAACTCTGCCTGTGAGCATCTATAATCAAGTGTTTCATTTGGTGTGCATCCTACCACTCATTTATAAAAAGTAAACCGTTTGCCATGCCCTAACCTTCCCTTTTAATTCATACAAGTCAGAACTAGGGTAGGCCCTGGACAGCCCAAAGGGCAGGGTGTCATGTGTTTATAAAGTAGGGCATGTACTTTTAAGTTTTACATTTCATGTTAGTGAAAAACCCTTAAATTTATTTTTCACTACTGCAAGGCCTACCTCTCCCCTAGGATAACATTGTAGTTACCTTATTACATTTTATAAGTGTAGTTTCCAAATGGGAACAAGGCACTAGTTGATATTTGGTGTCTTTGGAATTGTAATGAAAAATCCTAACTCATGGTGAAGCCGTATTTTTAAATACAATTTTTAAAATGCCACTTTTAGAAAGTTGTGGGAAAAACAGCTGTGATGCACTCAAAGGAATCAAATTACAAACAGTATACAAAACTCAGAATAGTAAGTTAACTGATACTTATCGTGTGTGCACCAGGTATAGTGGCTCTGCGGGCCACTGAATACAACGAGTAAAAATGAATACCCAGATATGTGTCTGGGAGTACCCAATGCACTACAAAAACACTATCCAGTGTGAATTTATCACATTCATGAACATTAAGTAACCGTACACATCAAATGAAACAAATTTAACTGTTGTGAATCCAATAAATATTCGCTGAATCAAACAGAGTCCAATTGAAGTCACATGTTGATTGCACAATGATTCTTCTTTATTGCTGAAGAATACCAGTGTTCAAAGTTGCTGTAGCAAAAAACAGCTTTTGCAAATGATAATCAAAATAACCGTCTCAATGTGTAAGTCTCCCAATGCATTTCGGGCTATTTAAGCAAAGCCCTTCGTCAGGGAAATCTGTGAAACATAAACAATAACGGTCTGTATACTTATCATTACAACATACGTATATACAATATGGCTCATAAGAGGACAGGAATAACTGAATGACCAGAGTTCACAATAATGATGGAAAAACCAGGAAGTGAAAAAAAGAAAAAGAGTGAAAAATAAATGAAAAACTGTTATCAAAAGCAGTTATCAAAAGCACCCGAAGTATTGGTGAAAGAGCAACCGTCACCCAAAGCTGTGGCTGATAATACTCGGAAAGTCTAAAGAGACTACCCCAATACTAGATGTCATACCTATGAGCGGTCAGAATATCAGAATCAAGTTGAACTGTATATCAGACAAACGTCTAACGGGTTGTGAAACCTAAAAAATGGATGAAAGCAGCAAAAGTAACCAAAAGTGTAGTGATTACAGAAAGAAAACCATCACCGCCTAACGCACTCGAGGCTTACCACGTAATATAGTACTGAGCATGACAGTGGCCCAAAGGAAAAGATGTCAGAAGGACTTCTGCAAAATATAAAGTCGCAGAACAAGCGAGTGAGCATTAAATGATGAGCTCGAGTGGTGAAGATTCGCTGCATAAAGCCGCAAACCGCTTACCCGTGAAGCTGAAACGAACGCTTCTGTGAACACAGCGCCGGCTCCTGCATATGGGAGGGGTGTGCCGAACGTTCTAAGGAGCGTGCGCACATGGGTGGAAATCACCGGTGTGGAAAAAGGACTACGTGAGAAAGAAAACAACAGTGGCGGCCATGATGGAAAGTGCATCATAAAATGAAATATGTGTGAAAGATAGAGTAAAGCAAAATGAGTGAAAACAGCGCAAGATCAGTGAAAGGCAACATAAAACGATCCATCAGGTGATCAAGAACATCTGTATGAAAACAAAACGATATAAAAACAAAACGATATACAAATACAGCAGTAAAAAAATGAAAATTTGTACAATGGTTGAGAGTAATTCACAGTAAAGCACCAGGCAGAGAGATTCTAGATAAACAAAGGTGGTGACAATAATGGCATCCTAGATTGCTATAAAAAACATGATAATTCAAATTTATCATTCAACCCCAAAGGGGAAAGTGTTTGCAAGAACCATATCCAATGAGACTCACGTTGTGATAGCATTTTCGACATGTTTCTTCCTGGGATAACCTCAACAATTTCAAGAACCCCAAATTTAAGCTGAGCAATAGTGTGTTTAGCAGCTGCCCAATGTTGAGCGAGCGGAGAACTGATGGTCTTAGTGCGAATCCGACTCTTGTGTTCGGTGATCCTGGTGCGGAGGACTCGTTCAGTTTTACCAACATAGCTTAAGTCGCAAGGGCATTTGATGATATAAATTACATGATGACTGTTACAGTTCGCGTTGAAATACAAATTAATCTTTTTCCCAGTACGAGGATGTGGTAAACTCTTACCTACCATTACATTGTTACAGTGGGAACAATTCATACATTTGGACATGCCCTTATACACCATGTTGGGTTTGTTACAGGACTTGTTCAAAATTTCTTTTAAGTTCAAAGATCTCTTGTACGCGAAAAGTGGAACATCAACAAACAATCCTTGGAAATCAGGCTCACATTTAAGTAAATCCCATCTCTGTAGTATGCTCTTTTTTAACAAATGAGAATCAGTGGAATATGTTGAGACAAATACCTCTCTCTTTTTGTCAGTAAGTGGTGTTTTCTTTTTCAGCAAGTCTTCGCGATTGAGGGATATGGCCCTTATAGCTGCCTGATATACAATGTGTGAGGGATAACCTCTGTTTAAGAACTTGTTTTTAGAAGCTTCAATCGCCTGCAGGCCAACCACTGGATCCGAAGTGATGCGTTTGATCCTGAGAAACTGTGAGTAAGGGAGGTGGCGTTTTAGAGGCCAGGGATGAAAACTTTGGAACAACAATGAATTGTTGCGGTCCGTGGATTTGGTGAACACCGTGGTCTGGATGGAAGAACCAGATAAAGTGAGAAGTACATCCAGAAATGCTATGCTGGAGGGTTCAATCTGGTGTGTGAATTGAATACGAGGATTAATGTGATTCAGTGACAAAATCTGAGTTTCAAAGCCACTGCGTGACCCATTCCAAATGATAAGTATATCGTCGATATAACGACGGTATACAATGAGACTTGAGGTCCATGCACTGTCAGCTAAGATGTGTTCTGTTTCAAACTTGAACATAAAAATGTTCGCGTAGCTGGGTGCCCCAGAAAAGCTCATTGATGTACCATTGGCTTGAAGGAAAAATTGACCCTTCCACTGGAAATAGCTGTGAAACAGACAGAAATTCAGAATTTCAACAAGAAAAACTTTATTGTCTCTGACATCATCTTGACGCAATAAAGCCCATTCAATGGCTTCAATGCCGTCCATGTGGGGGATGGATGTATACAAAGAGACAACGTCTATTGTGCATAACCAAAGTTGTTCAGTCTCCGGAATGTGAGTGTTGTGAAGTATGGTCAATAAATGAGTCGTATTTTGAACATACGATGGACAGTTTTGGACTATGGGTTGAAGAAAAGTATCAAGATAATGACCAAGAGGGTCGTGGATGGAACCACATCCGGAGGGGGGTCATTCAAATTTTTGTGAATTTTTGGGAGCATATATAAACTCGGTCTGCGTGGAAAGCGAGTGAATAAATACTCCCTAGTTTTAGTGGTTATCCATTGCATTTCAATGGCATGTGACAAAATGGAATCCAAAGTGTTGGAAAATTCATCCTTGGGATCTTTATCTAGTGGCATTAGAAAGTTGGCATTTTCTTGCCTTAGCCATTTGGTGCCTGCAGCCTGTCTCTGGGTCACATGACTGAGTGTAATTGACAGTGAGGCTTTGTGTATTCTTCCTAGACAGCCCCAAACAATAGAATAGGAAGCTGAGGTGTGACAGGATGAGCCCTCACTGGCAGGATGGTAGAGAGGAGCTGGGCCCAGCCCCACTTACACAAAGGGCTGCATACCCCTCTCTAGTTAGTCTGGAGCCAGGGCCAGGAAGGCAGGGTACCTGTGCACTTCAATGACAGGCCTCTAGAAGCTCCTCCTCACTCAGGCACAACTGGATATAAATACTGGACCTCAGACACAAACTCTTCAGTACACTTCTGGACCTGTGGATACTCTGCCAGGGAGAAGAACTGCTGTGCTTCTGAAAGGACTGCCTCTCTGCTAGACTGCTGTTTTGAGGGACTGCTGCCCTGCTGCCTCTTGCCTGGGAGAAAAGGACTGGGCCAGCATCTCTAGAACCCAGAGTGACTCCAAGGGCTAGTTGGCTGGCCTCCTGATCTGAAGGGACACCACAGGCTTCCAACAACCTTGCACCTGGATTCTGCCATCTGTGAATCTACCCTTTCAAGTTGTGCCACCCCAGTCCTCGACCCTCTTGTACGTGGGCTTAAGGTGCTCTGCCTGCCTCTGTGGATCCAGCAGAACTGACGCATCTCCTCTGCTGCGTGGCGAAATCCCGAGCAGAATGAACGCATTGCTACTTCTGCGTGGATTGGGCCTCTCGTAAAGACCAGCATCACATTGCAGCCCTTCAAAACCACCACTGCATGATACAACCTTGGCACAGGCCCTCGCATCTCTTGTTGATGGCAGCCTTGACGACGACCCCAGACTCTACATCGCAGCTCCTCGGAAATGACGCATTGCCTGGACTGAGCCTCGCATCCTTGACACCGGTCTTCGCATTGCAAGCCCTATTGACAGGATCTTTGACGATGACAAAGGCCTTAGCCCCACAGCTTTGCCGCATCTCAAAACCAACAGATCGCTTAGGTTGTGCAACATATGTTTGACGCGGATCCCTCTCAACACTCCACAAACAGGGATTTAAGGTACTTTGTTCAGTGGGCCTAACTGGATCCCTGTAGCCGGCCAGCGCTCCATCGCAGTCGGCCTGAACTTCTGAATTTGTACCAGTCCAGCACGAACAGATATCCACAGTTCCACTTTGAGCTTTTGGCGCTATTTTCACAAAAATCTTTTAAATTGCATATCTCGAGTTCAACTGATTGGATTTTTTTCGCTTTGTTCTTGTTTTATTTATTAAAGAAAGTTATATTTTTATAACTTGGTGTGGTATCCTTTGTGTGGTGTTTTGCCATTATGTTATTGTTTTATTTATTTAAGGAAGTTCTATTTTTATAACTTGGTGTAAGATCCTTTTTTGTGGTGTGTTTACTTTATTACTGTTTGAAGTGTTGCACAAATACTTTACACATTGACTCTAAGTTGAGCCTGACTGCTCTGTGCCAAACTATCAGAGGGCAGAGCACAGGTTAATTTAGGGTTGCCTTAAGCCTTACCCTGACAAGGATTGTGTTTGCTGCTTGACCAGGGCTCACACCCCAGTCAGCCACCAACCCAATTTCTTACAGTCTTCATAGCTTATTTGATGTATGACTTGCACATCCAGTTGTGTCATTGCATGCATGTTTTGTCCAGTAGTCTATTGGATTGGTGCCACAAGCCTTAAAGGGTGCCTATCTGTGCTTTCATCTTTTTCATATCATCTTTCATACAAATCTTCTTTGGTTTCCTTAGTGTTGTTGGCTTGATGCTCTTATGTTCATCAGTATTCAACCAGTCATGTGGTTACTCTCTCCAGCTGTATGTTTTTGTAAAGTTGCTCTGAAGATTCCACTAGAGAATATCCTTCATCGTCTGTATGTTGTCACTTGAGATGGGGAGATGGTGAAAGTTTTTGCCACAATAGTATAGTTCATCATTATGAGGAAATGGCTGTGGCATGGGACTGGAATGATTTCTTTGATGTTCACTAGCTCTGAATTGCAGAAGACAGCACCCAGTGTATGTCTAGCTGGGTGAATCTTCACAGAGATGATTTGGTAGAAATTGAGGGCAGTTCAGATATTTTTAGGTTGTAGCTTTTTTGGTTCATCAAACCAAATGATTAGGTCACTGAGGATGCTTAAGTCAGGATATTTGATGGTAAGGTCTGATATGATGTCTAAAAAGGCCTCTGCATATGTTCTGTATTGTTGTAGAAATCTGTATAGTCGTAGAAATGTGCATTGTGAACATTGTTTTACCAATGCATCTAGTCAGTAGAGGTTCCCGTCCTTTCCGTATCGCTTCTAGTTCGCTATTGTTAAGGTTTTTACGAATATCACTGCTAGACCTCTTCCTTTTTTGTCTTGGTGGTTCTCCGTGAAGCATTGGTTTCCTGGTGGCATTACCTGGTGGAGTACCGAAGCTATATCATGCCTTAGTCAAGATTCCATAATAATAAAAAAGAGGTCTGTTTTCTCTGAGGGGAGAAAGCTTCTTTGTAGAGATATATATTCTGCTAGCATGGCAATAAGGTGTTGTGTAATGTTTAATGTACATATACATGTTACAGCTGTCAGACCTTTTATGAGACAGACTGTCTACGTATCTCATGTTTGAATCCGGGATAATGCAAGAAGCAGCATATAGTTACCTCAAACTTTTTAGCTCAAAAATACAGACTTTGCTAGTAACGTTACATGGAGAAACCATTTCCTCCCTTCTTACAACACTCATCCACCTTTGTGAGGAAGCCTCATTTTGCATCTTGCTTTAATTATTGCAATGTCTTAAGAGATGTATTTATAGGCACTGGCCTTCATAAACATCATTGCTGGATACAGTAGCCTTAGTGCCATTCAATTTCAAAGTGTATCATTGATTGAATTTGAGCCGTGTAATTTTGCATGCTATCTCTATGTTGACCAGTATGTCATGGATGAAATAATTAATTTTGAGCCATAATATTGATCTGTAACCTAGATGTGGTAAAGATGACAGTCACATGGCCCGTGAGAAAGGTGACATCACTCATGAGGGAAACAATTTAGCATTTTACCCTGATTTCACGGCGGCTGTACAGGAGGCATGCAGAGAATATTTACCTGTCAAAACGCTCCTCATGTGCGCAAAGATTTCCTACGCCATGCTCTACCCTGCGCGGTTGCGCATTGATGTTAACGGCAAACCTAGGATCTTCACCACTCTGAAATCTGCAATGGATTTTGCAAAGACGTTGCAAAGGCGTAGCCGCTCTCCCTCCATGACAACGGATGGCAACACAGTAAGTACTGAAGTGCCAGCAGATGAATGAAGAAGCTATTGAACTTAGTGCGCTACCGACAGTGACTTCACTCCCCTACGCTGCCTTCTACTGATTATGTTGCACCACTGTTTCTTTTCTGTGATGTTTCTGACCGATAGGCGTTAGGGGGCTTGCAGGGTCTTGTTCAGTATCATCATCACTGATTTGCCTATTAAGGGTATGCACGTTTCAGATGGGGAGCTCTGCCTGTTACTACTCATTTATCGTATGGTATTAGCCAGATAACGTTATTGAGATACCTCGGCCACCTCCCAGTTCACCGGGAGGGATGCTGTGTTCCTACGCCCACCTATGGGTATTCCCCGTTACTATACTCTCCCTTGGACGTGTACTACTGGGACAAACAGGGAGGTTCGGGATGGCTTTGGCATGTTGGGGTTACTGAAGTGGGTGGGGGTGTTGGGGGTATGGGGGAGGTAGGAGGGACTGGTTTTACAAAGTTGACTATTCTTAATGTTGAATTTGTGAATGCTGCAAAAGTACTGTTACATCTTATTGTGGTATCATGCTCCAGTTATACTAGGTGCCTGATCTACACCCTGCGCACACTGTAATTAACTATCTCACTTGGAATGTCCGGGGACTTAATTCCCCCAAAAAGATTTGCCAGGTCCTGGCGTTCCTAGATAGGCATGGAGTCGCGATTGCGCTATTACAGGAGACACATCTCACATCCCATTCGGATGGGAGGGCCGGGGCTCAGTGGGCTGGCTACTGGTTGGCATCCTCGTACTCCTCCTATTCATGGGGTGTTCTCACTCTAGTTAAGAAACAACTGTCGTTCACCATGATCCATGATCCAAACCTGCATTGACGATGCTGGGAGATACGCTATAGTGCATGGGAACTGAGCGGGAGTTTTAATCAGAGTGAACACATACGGCTCGAATATAGATGATCCAGATTTCTTCGAATGCATCATCTCCATCTTGCGCACCTGGACAGAAGCTGTGATAATGTGGGGAGGTGACTTCAATACGCACTTAGATCCAGTCTGGGACAAGGCAAGTGGCAGAGGCAGTCAGTCACCTAGAGCAGCCCGAGTCATTAATGATAGCATGACTGAGCTGGGGCTGCTCAACGTGTGGAGATAGCGACATGCGCAGACTCGAGAGGGCACGCATATCTCCACTGCGCACAACAGCTGGTCTCGCCTCGACTACTGGCTGTTGAGCGAGTCGGCGACCCCTGCACTACACCCCGCGCATTCACCTGGTGTCTCCGTACAGAAGCTCTCCTTGACCCTCTCTACGTCACTACATCGAGACGCAATTACCCATTATTTTACTGACAATCAGGGATCAGTGGTTAATGCACTGACCCTCTGGGAGGCCTTTAAGGCCACCATTTGAGGCACATGTATTAGGACTTCCGCTGGTATCCTACAGGATTTGCGAGGACAGCTTAGCAAGCTAGAAAGCAAGATACACAAGCTCGAACGGGAGTATGAATCTTCTCCTTGTGCCCGAACTCTAGCGTCCATTAAAGAGACCATGCTGGAGTACACAGAGCTAGCTGAGCAGGAGACCAACTATATCTCTCGGCGACATGTGGCCTGTGTGTACGGAGAGGGTGGGTGACCGGGGCGGCATCTGGCTTGTAAGATCAAGGATCGTATGACCCGTCATACTGTTCCCAAAATCACTGACTCGGACGGGCAGGACCACTATACTACCACGGATATTGTGGAACAATTCCGGCTCGCATGCGAGGCACAGTACACGACACACGGGGCAACGCCAACTGCTGATCTTGATGCCTACCTTCCGACACCAAGATATCGGCCAAAATATTGGCCATTAGACTCCAACCATTAATGCAAGATTTGGTCATCCCGGACCAATCTGGCTTCATCCCCACTTGCTCTACGTCTCAGAATTTACGGACTCTGTTTGCTACACTTCATATACTTGACCCTGGACTGCAGGCTGCAGCTGTAATGCTGGATGCTACCAAAGCATTCAACTCAATAGAGTGGAGTTATCTGTTTTATATACTACACCGTATGGGCTTTCCACCCATGTTCATCAACTGGATTACACTGCTGTACACTAACCCCACGGTACGTGTGAGGGTGGAGGGCACTACATCTGAACCTATCCGCATCTCCAGGGGGACAAGACAGGGTTGCCCTCTGTCTCCTCTACTATTTGCACTCACTGTCGAACCTATTGCCTGTATCATTCGGCAACAACATCCTGACACGGCCCTTCGCTTCGCCCACCGCCCACTTAGCATCTCCTTATATGCAGATGACATGCTATTATTTATACGAGAGCCCCGCACATATCTAGCGTCGGTACTGCATGAATATATACGGTTCGGTTTGTTCTCCGGCCTGCAGATAAACTGGTCCAAATCGGTGATAGTTCCGCTCACAGAATGCACCTCGCCTCATGACTTGAAGTATCCATTGGTATGGTCTCTAGACCCCATGAAATACTTGGAGATATGGATGCACAGAGACCCTGACACGGTGACACGCGAAAATTACGGCCCGCATGCGTCAAACTGGAACAACAGGTGGAACGCTGGGTGGGACTCCCGCTGTCTTTGGCTGATCGTATTGCGTTAATCAAAATGGTAGTACTGCCACAATTTTTATATTTATTCAGAAACATTCCGATCCCACTGACCTGACACTTTTTCACTACTGTGCGTACTTCGCTCCTTAAGCTCATCTTGGGGGGTAAACAGGCCCAGGTGGCGTGGAACACGCTTATCATGTACTACCAACATGGGAGCTTTAGCGTTCTGGACTTGCACTTGTATTATTTATGCGCGCATGCACAATATGCACACTATTGGATCAGTGCCCATAAATTTGTCCCACACGTATCGGTGGAGGATGGGGTTGCCCACCCTGTCCCCTTGGGATCCATGCTGACACACGTTAAGAGGCAGACCCCTCGCACGGAAATTAACACACTTGACGCCACGATCCAAGCATGCAAATATTGGGACGCATGGCTGATAAACTACCACTTTACTCCCCTGTCTTGCCCATTGCCTTCCATTCGAATCTGTCAGTGACACCTGAGACAGGTGCCCTGCGTGTCTTTCAGCAGATAGGACTAGTAAAGATGCACGACTTGTTCCCAGATGGCATTTTTCTATCACATGATGATCTCGACTATATACACAACAAAACATCACTATTTATGTTCTACTTTCACAGGTTGAAAAAAGCGCTACAAAACCATTACCACACCTTCCCCATAGAACCCACTACATTACAATCACTATACACCCTACTCACCAGCCCATCAAGGCGCCACATTCTCACTAAGCTCTATCACGCTGCGAGGGAAGAAAAGCCACGACCTCACAACCTGGATCCTGGAATGCCCGATTAGATCATCCCTTAACGGAATCTGACTGGGAATATTGTTGCAAGTTCACGGGGGCCCTAACTTCAAACGGGAATCTCCGAATCATTCATTATAAATATTTGCACCAAGTGTATCATACTCCCAGTAGGTTATTTACACAC
Organism: Triturus cristatus; assembly: GCF_964204655.1. Lineage (NCBI taxonomy): Eukaryota > Metazoa > Chordata > Amphibia > Caudata > Salamandridae > Triturus > Triturus cristatus. The sequence continues at coordinate 650,639,655 of NC_140586.1, forward strand.
GGGCTGCGGGACACTGACCTCTGTAAGCGATGTGGTGCGGCTGGTGCTGACTTTTGGCACCTGTCCTGGGAATGTCCCAAGATTGCACGGTTTTGGATGGAGGTAATCTGCATATTATCTAAAAGGGTGGCGCTGGAGCTACAATGCTCCCCACACGCTTGTCTACTGGGACTGGTGCCCTTTGTGAAGGGGGTCACGGGGAACCTAGTGAAGGTGGCACTATTAATGGCCAAAAGACGAGTGGTGACTTGGGAGAGCACAGCAGTACCAACTATTGCGAGATGGCTCCATGACCTGGCGAGTTGCAGAGACAGGTTGGTTCTATATACGGAGGAACTCCCGCCCTCATCTAGACCTAGGGACATCTGGGAACCGTTCTTACAATACTTGCGCTCTGTATCAACCGATGACACTAGAGACACATATACGCCTTAACTGTTTAATGTACTTAACCCAATGCATGATACTCTGTGTGTTGCAGCAATACCACAAGATTCACTACTGTTTTTTCCGCACCCACGGCCCTGTGGGATTGTTCTATTTGTTTGCTTTATGTAAGGCTCATTGAGGATTCCTGCATATATTGTGTATGTTCTTTTATATTCTCAATAAACGAAACTTTAATTTAAAAAAAAAAAAAGGTGACAGTCACTCCTGCTGAATAAAAGGCACTGCCCATGCATTATATTTCGACGTCTAGCCTTACAAACACCTGCAAATTGTATAGATAAAGAAATGTACAGTGAATTTGATAACAAGTTTAAGACACAATTCTCTGGACAGCTGCTCTCGGTGAAATGTTATGGAACTTTTGAAGGGTATCCGTAGGACTCCAGGGTTTTTGCACCGGCCGTATGAGTTTTTGTGATACAACATTGGGAGTAAGTAACATGTGTACCTCTCTCTTCCTTTTTTTGTTGTTGACCTGTCACGGTCAATGGTGTGACAATCGTTTGTGTGATAAGTATGAATTATCAATTAGGTTACTTGTATGTTATGTGTGTTACCTGCAGAGATTTTGTTATTAGTGTGTGATTAATGTGTTAATATGAAAAACTATGAGTTTAAAGGGACCATCCTCTTGGGTGAGGTTTCCCTTCAACACCCCCAGGTACTCCAGCAAGCCCCTAGAGGTCCAGCATTTCCATGATCTTCCCTTCTCATTGTTCTTTAGTTATTCATAGTGATGAGTCAGAGTTTTGATAGAACCTCCCAGACCTGATACCAGGAGGCGCTCCACCTTTTGTAATGCCTTCCGTTTCCCGGGAGTAAGTGGAAACCGCAACCACCCTTGAAATAATATTCCTTTTAACTTAGTCTTTGCGACTTGTTTTATTCATTAGAGGCCTGATTCTTCGCCTCCTCTGGCCAGCACAGTCAGTTCTTGGTCAGGATAAGTACACTGTCACGCGTTGTCTTTCCCTTCCATCCTGTGTCAGAGGAGGATATAAGAAGTCATAGAATCGGTCAGTGGTGTATTTGGAGGAAGCCAGTGGATTCAATGTGCCCCATTTGTGACTTGATTCCCTTCATGGTTTTATAATCCGGTACAGCAGGTGGTTGATGGTCATATGAAAACAAGAGAGAAACAAGCCTGGCAACCTGGCACCATTCAAACTGTACCTCTGCTGTGGGCCGTGCAGTTTAGCTGAAATGCCCATTTCTGGATGATAAAGGCAAATGTTCTCATTCTGCCATTGTTTTTTACGCATGCAGGCATAAGCTTGAACTACTGCCTTATGATGCGGACATTCCTGTGCGGTAATGGTTTATACACAAGGCAAACACCTCAAAACATGGTATGTACCATTATGCATTAATAATTCTGACTAGGACGCATATTCACCATACAGGTCACATAATATGCACCACTGACTTCACCTATAAGGCTGCAGTATTGATTATAGCGGAATCTGAAAAGTAGCGCCGAGTAATGCACTACTCAGTACAACATTCAGCCGGATGCTGATCACTCCTTCCATCACATGTATACAAAGAAAAGAGTCACCTCTAGGCACTGGCGGGTGGCAGGATTATGGGGCGTGGCTACATCAATTTTCCCATGACTTGTTTACTTACTGGTGGGAGCTTTAGTTCTTGGACAGTGTGCCTCCGCCATACCTCAGCCAGTCAGATCAATCCAATAATACAAATAATTATATTTCTACATTGCAGGGTCAAATATTCAAACACATCCGCCAGTCTCTCTAGGGAAGGGCAATCTGGATTTAAAAGATAATCTTGACATATTCTCTCAACATAAGCATCTTCTATCCGGGCTGCCATCTTTACTTTCTTTTTGTATGCAGATATTTGTAGTACAGTATGTGGCATTCATTTTGTTTCTAAACTCTGTACTAAAGCAGCCTATGGGGTATGCGGAGGATGGTTGGCTAAGAATTCTGTTTACTTCCACCTTTCATCAATATTAGGAGTAAAACATTAGTCATTTGTGTGGTATTTCAAAAGTTTACACTCCACTGAGTGCTTTAGTTTGAAGTTTGCTTTGGCAGAGCAGGATGAATTCCATGAAAAACCTGAATAACTTTTAGCCAACCACTCCTGATGTCTAAAATGTTACCGTGATAAATATTTTATAGTTGCATGGTCGTTTATAGGTTAGATGTGTAATCCTATTTACATATTCGAAGATAGCTGAAACTGTTTACATTTTTGCAAAGTCATTGCATATACATTAGAAATCATGTAAGACAGTGTTGCTTTGGGCGTAGCCAGTGCCTAATTTGTAAAAACAACAAAATAGTGGGTGCAAGGGCCAAAACCTTGTTTTAGAACTCATAACGCCCCCCCCCCCCCCACACACACACGACACTCACTCACTCGCAGCCAATAGTAAGGTGGCTTAGTCTTGATTCCCGTCGCACGTGTTTTCATGCCTATTTTCTCCATTTCTCATTGCTATGCTTTCATTTTCTCCTTCCTTCTCACTTCCTGCGTTTCTCTCTCGTTATCTTGGTTAAAGTCTCACGATGAATAAGTTCTGGTCTTAAGAAATGAGCGCTGGTTCTCCACACCTGCATGGACTAAATACAGAATTCAGCAAATTGAATACTCGGAGTACTAGGATAATTACGGTATACAGATTTTAGCAGAAAGAGCTTCACTCTCGTTTAATCATAGTTCTCAGCACTCTGAAACAGAGTGGTCTCTCCCACATTGGGCCAAGTCAGTGATTCCTTGAAGACAATCCCTGTGTCTCTAGTGCATTCACTCCAGCTCTGTTCTCAAACACATGCCTTAATTGGTTTGAATCAGGGCGCAAGTCCTAAACAAGCATTGAAAATGCAATAGGTCTCACGTTTGATTAAGTTAAAGCCATTTGCTTTGCTAATGGTATTGTATAGCAAAGTAAATGGCTTTAACTTAATCAAAGGCGAGACCTATTGCATTTTCAATGCTTGTTTTCTTTAGCTTCCTAAATTCAGCCCAATAAAAGATCACTTTATATCTGCGGGAATGAGGTGCAACCTGGGCAGATGATGTCCAGACTAAGTAACGATTTAACGTTCTCTGTGTTCATTATGGAATCTAAGCAATTCTTTTTAGTTTGTTTTTTAAGGCAATCTCAGAAAAGAACTTTTTCTGAACTATTCCTGACCGAGCTGCGAGCAGCAGTGTGGTGTTTTTGTATCTCATCTCGCCACAATGAGACGACCTGATCGAAAGTACTGGCCTGTGCCCATCCTAATATGTCCGCCGCCGTTCTTCGTTGTCATGCAGTCCGTCGCCCTCTGATCACCCGGTCATGCATTATGAGCAAAGCAATACCCTCTGCTCTGCCAGAGGCTGTCAGGGTTATAGTGCCAATATCGGCAACTGTTGTCACATAACACATAGTAAATACATAAATAAACCACACAACACTTTTTGTAAGTGGAGAAATATTGCTGCAGGTTTATTAGCATAACCAATATGCAAACATGGTGGGTTATCTTACGGGCGATCCGATCCCAGGGCAGGCCAACCCCTAGCAGCCTGCCCGTCTGATAAGCCTAAATTACACCATGGCAGTCGCCGATTGGTGCATACCAAACCTTGGGAGGGGCCACCCCTCCCATCCGTGGACCACCAGTCCACGTGCTTACTCACGCCCCCCCCCCCGAAAGAGGTGGGCGGAGCGTATGCTGGCAGCCCCCTGTTGCTCAGACCCACAACCGCCCGTAGGACTAACGGGGCGCCGTAGTTCTTCCAGGGGACAACTCTAGACATCCCTGGGTATCCTGGCTTAGCACCACGCTGTACTGCTGCATGAAGTACCCCTTGGTATCTGCAGACTCTGGATTGCCCTGTAACTCCTCCACAGCCTTGGGAGTGGCCACCGTCACTACCAGGGCCCCCCACCAAGGTAGCCTTATTTCCTTACAACCTGCTGCAGCCAAAGCTTCCCCTCGGTCCAGAGGAAAGGATCCATGCCTAAACTAGAGAGGTGCACCCCATCTCCCTCCAGGCACCCTGTGGACTCGGCGTGTATAAGACCATGCCTGATGAAGCCAAAACCACTTATTGCCGGGCTTCTCCCAGGTCCAGCCAAAACAAGTCTTAACCAATACCGGACCAGAGGCCATCATGCCCCATCAGGACAGGTGCCCCCATCCATTCTAAACTCCCCATGGATTTATGACTGAATTAACCTGCCTAAAAATAGGCGATGGTCCAATGATACATTTGCCTGGCTGAAGAACAAAACCTATTCCAAGCCACTCCTGCCAGGAAGTGCCAATGCGAGTGTAGTTAAGAGTTGACAAGCCCGCTCTACCTCCTCTTTCCTCAGTTATCTGAGTCTAGCACTAGTCGGAGTATAACCATCACCTAACGACAGTCACCACCCTAAGTGAAGCCTTGCCCTCCCAAACTTCTGCTAGCATACCAGGGAGCAGACAGGACAGCGTGACCCAGGGGGGAACCAAAGCGTAAATACCTCTCTCTGTTGAATACTGGGAATGCCAATAGTTCTCCTGCTACTTAGTAGCCCAAAATGTTTCCCAGGAGTTTCCCCCAATCATATGGACCAAATCGCCCTTGTTGGAAGGCCACTTCCACAACCTGCATAGCTGCCAGCCAGTGCTGGAGGGCGGGAGAAGTTGCCCGTTACCGTTACTCCCATCAATGGTACCTGTTTCGTCTAACTCAAGGACGGGCTGCTAAGTGGGCTTACCAGGCTCCGCCCTTGAACCAGAGGTCAGACCCAAGCCCCTCTAAGTTCTGCTGCTTCACCTGCCCGTGAACACGAATAACTGGAGCAACTGAACCACTTATCGCCGTGCTACATGTCCTTTTGGACAGGTGCACGGGCACCTGTCCAAGCATCCAAACGCAACCAGAAAGTCGGACCGTACCCAGAACGGTAACCCCCAACTTGCCTCGAAGCGAAACAGACAATGCTACTGCCTCAACAAGGTATGTCCTTTGCCTATTCCGTGTCTGGCTGTAAGGGTTAGACATTGCCATTCCCAGTCCCGGGTGAAAATAGGAGCTATACAGCTGCAGGTGCTAAAGATGGAACACGTGGCCTGATGAAGCAGACTGTAATTCCCTTGCTACTGTTGTGCACAAACCCACAACCATTGGCTCTCCATGGTACAATACCTTCATGCTAGTCATGGTTTCCTAGGAGGATGTTGAAAAATCTATGTTCAAGAAGTCTAACCGTATCCTGAACAGTAACCCCCAACTGGCCCTGATGCGAGACAACACATGCCAAGGCACATAGGAGATTTTAATAACTAATAGCAGGTCTAACAGCGTCAACAGGCATCCTAAGCTTACAATAGGAGTGTTGGAGTAAGGGTATCCAGTGAGAATAAAGACGACCCTCCCATCTGACCAACCGAGGTGGGAACCACTCCTTACCAAGGAAGAACGGGAGAAGAGGAGGCGACAGAACCAGTGTCTGTATTGTGGCAAGAGCGGACACTTCGTGAGGGAATGTCCGGTAAAGCCGTCGAAACCAAGGGGGAAGAAACCTTTTGCCTTACCTGTTTCCAAAGGTGACTGGTCGGGAAACGAGGAAACCCAGTAAACGGTGGGGTCCGGCTACTGGGTTCGTCATCCATCAGGATACCAACCCCGGGTAACGGCGACGGTTGCCATCATCTTGGAGTAGACGTAACCTTACGAACACGGTCGGGCCTGGTGTGGCAAGTAACCGCCCTGGTCGATTCAGGAGCCACTGGCAACTTTATTGACAACCAGTACATGGCAAGCCTGGGGATGGCCGCTGTATCAAAGGAAACACCAGAAATAGTAAAGGCAGTGGATGGGACAGATCTTACCTCCGGCCTCATACGTTTTCGAACTGAACTCCTAGAGATGTCATTCCGGAACAAACACACGGAGTCTATTACCTTTGATGCCATTGACGCACCGCAATTCTGTTTGATTCTGGGACTTCCATGGTTGGTGGAACATAATCCACGGATTGACTGGGCGTCCAGGCTGGTGCAATTGGATTCGGAGCATTGCACATCTCTCTGTTACCCCCGGTCGTGTTCCCCCGGTTCAACAGGAGTACAAGCTCATGTGTTGCCCCTTACGAAAACCAGCCTGACCTTACAGGGGAAGGTGCCTGAGGCGTACCTGGACCTGGCTTCAGTGTTCGATAAAAAAGGGGCAAACACATTACCTCCGCATCGCAGTTTCGATTGCAGAATAGACTTGATCCCTGGTTCTAAGCTGCCCTGTAGTCGTATCTACTCGCTCACCGAAAAGGAAAACGAACATCTCCGTATGTACCTGGACGAGTACTTACGCAATGGGTTCATCCGCCACTCTAGATCGCCGGTGTCGTCTCCTCTCTTTTTCGTGGCAAAGAAGGAAGGGGACTTAAGAACGTGCATCGACTTCAGAGCGATGAACGCCATCGCGGTCAAAAATAGGTATCCGTTGCCCCTGATCACGAACCTGCTGGACCAGGTAAAAGACGCCACCATATTTACCAAGCTGGACCTCCGGGGGGCCTACCATCTCGTCAGAGTCCGAAAGGGGGACGAGTGGAAGACCGCGTTCCGGACCAGGTACGGTCTCTACGAATACCAGGTCATGCCTTCCGGACTCTGAAACGCCCCGGCGGCCTTTCAGTATTTTATCGACGAAGTACTGAGGGAATACCTTGACCTGTTCTGCATCGTTTATATTGACGACATATTGATTTTCTCAAAAAACCAAGAACAACACATTCGACACGTGCGCACCGTTTTGCAACAATTATAACACCATGGGTTATACGTCAAGTTGGAAAAGAGCGTCTTTCACACCACCGCAGTTGAATTCCTGGGACACGTCATCACACCAGATGGGGTTTCCATGGATACCAAGAAAACCGCGGTTATACTGCAATGGCCATCCCCTACTTCTGTGAAACAAATACAACGGTTCCTGTGTTTTGCGAATTACTACCGCCGTTTTATCAGTGGTTTCTCTAGGATCGTTACACCCATCACCCGTCTACTGCGCAAAGGGGTCCGTTTTGATTGGAACCACGAAGCCGAACGAGCCTTCCGCATCCTGAAGACACGGTTTACTACGGCCCCTGTCTTATTGCATCCAAACCCGGAACGACCTTTTATCGTGGAGGCCGATGCTTCCCAAGACGCCCTGGGAGGGGTGTTATCCCAAAGAGATACCAACACAGGCCTTGTGCACCCAGTGGCGTTCTACTCCAGGAGACTACAACCAGCAGAACGAAATTATACGATCTCTGACCGTGAACTCTTAGCCATAAAAGTCACCTTCGAGGAATGGCGCCACCACCTTAAAGATGCTAAACATCCGATAACCATATATACAGACCATAGAAACCTCCAGTTCCTTCGTTCTGCACGGGCCCTGACCTCTCGGCAGCTGCGTTGGACCTTATTCTTTAACGAATATGAGTTTCTTATCACATATCGTCCCGGTAAGGACAATGCCAAGGCCGATGCCCTGTCACGTCTCGAGGAGGCCGAAGACAACGCGCCCGAGGTTAAACCAGCTCCAATCATTCAGAACCGATGCTTCCAAGGGCTCATCCTGTCTTCCGGCTTTTTGACTCGGCTTCACGATGACTTACAACAGAAAGACGCCTCGTATTGGATAGGTGAGCTGAAAGGTCTCACTGTTCTGGAAGGGTTCATATACCAGGGAGAACGTTACTTCCTGCCTCTACCGACCCATCAACAACGAGCCCTGTACATGTGCCATGGTCACCCGCTATCCAACCACCCTGGCCGTCAGAAGACGATGGACCTGCTGTTGAGACACTTCTGGTGGCCTACCATGGACGCTGACGTACACGCCCACATAGCGCGGTGTGCCGTCTGCACTCAGGGGAAAGGCTCATCTCAGCCCTCGGTGGGATTGTTACATCCCATCCCTGTGCCTCCATACCCTTGGCATACCATCTCCATGGACTTTGTGGTGGAACTACCCAGAACAAAGGATGGCTACACCACCATCCTTACTATTGTGGATCATCTCTCTAAGATGGCCCATTTCGTTCCGTTGGCGAAGCTTCCCTCAGCGGCTGACTTGGCAGGCATCGTCATGTGCAACGTGGTGCGTTTACATGGTATTCCGTCGGTTGTGATCACGGACAGGGGCTCCCAGTTCGTGTCCAAGTTCTGGAATGAAGTATGTCGCATTCTGCGAATGGAAGTACGCTTATCCACGGCATATCACCCACAGACCGATGGACAGGCGGAAAGGACGAATCAGACCATGGAGCAGTATCTCCGTTGTCTCTTACTGTCCATGGAAACTGAATGGTCGGAAGTTCTTTGGCTGGTGGAATACACCTACAATAACAGCAAACACTCCGCTATAGGCATGTCCCCGTTCTTTTGCCTCCAAGGGCGTCATCCCCGGACAGTCCCTTGGGAGGTGCCTCTCACCAGTCCTTTACCCACTGTACAGACTTATCATGGCTTCCTTCGTGATCTCTGGCAACGAGCCCGATTTGAGTTGGCCAAAGCTAAGGAATCCTACAAACTGTTCGCTGACAGGTACCGACAAGCTGAGCCGCAGTACAGGGTGGGTGATAGGGTGTGGGTGTCAATACAACACATCAACGCCCGAGGCTCCAAAAAACTGCTGCCTCGTTACGTGGGCCCCTATGTCATAGCTAGGGTGATAAACCGTGTGTCCAGGAAACTGTCTCTACCCCCGCACATGAAATGCCATCTGGTTTTTCACGTGTCCCTCCTACGTGCCGCTCACCCTGATTGTGTGGCCTCCGTTCCTCCTCCTCCGGTTCTTCGTGGGGACCACCTGGAATACGAGGTCCGGGCCATTCTGGACTCCCGACGGACCCGGGGCAGGCTCTTCTATCTGGTGGACTGGAGAGGTTATGGCCCGGAGGAGAGGTCATGGGAGCCGTTGTCACATGTTCGCCACGCTTCCCGGCTGGTTCGGGCCTTCCACAGGGGTCATCCTGGCTGTCCTCGGCCCGCCACCCCGGTGTGACCTGCCAGCTGCCGGGAGGGGGTCCTGTTTGGTGGTGGGTGCTGTCATGATTCCGAGTGCCGCCCCGAACCGAAGGGCTGTGAGTTAGCGGTCTAGATGCCAAGAAGCGGAAGCGAAAGTCAGACCGACTCACTTCCGGGCGGACGCGCTTAACAGCCGGGGACTCCGGCTGCACCAACGCTTTGGATTCTTACCAACGCCGCCGACGAGGAGACGCAGCTCCGGACTACAGCCTCACAGGTATCGTTCTTGTAACGTGTTCGCAGGGCCATTGAAACGGCCGCCTGCTGTCCGCCTCACACCAGTGGTGCTCGCGTATATCGATGTTCAGCTCTCCAGCCATTGCGCACCGGCGTGTGTGTGGTGGGCTGGGTTCCCCGTGCTTCTGTTATTGTTTGCGCAGGAGCGCTGGTTTTCTTTTGATGATTTTGTGTTCTCTCCCTGAACGGGACGGATTCGTAAGGCCGTGCAGACATTTTGATAGCCTGCATCTCATTTTGGGGTAGTTCTATTCCCTGCTCGTAGCCAAGACACACTGGAGAGTGTGGAAGAACGGTGCAGAGCTTCTACATTATTATTTGCGCAGGAGCGCTGGTTTTCTTCTACTCATTTTGTGTTCAAACACTGAGGTGCTCCCAATACGCCGCTTTGGGACCGCTCTTCAAGCACCAGAACAAAGGTGCGGAAGCCACGGATGATAGCCACACCATTCCCCACAAGGTAATTCTCTGGTCTGTGGGCTGGTGCTACATAGAGGGGTGGAGAGGTAGGGACTACTGTGAGCTAATCGTGTTCCCCTCTTTTCTCCACACAGCCGGTGTCGAGGAAGCCTTCTTGACTCATTCCTATCTGGCTTCTACCCCTGGTACCCCCTCTGTCCTAGTCAGTATTCACACCCTACTAGGGGGAGGTGGGAGACGGGGGTGGTAGTTCTTGTCGCCTCTGCAGGATCGCCTCTCAAGTGGAAGGTAAGACTTGGGGGGCTCTGACAGTCCTGAATAAAGAAAGCTGCTGAATCCTGACCCCGTGTCCGTGTCCTGTGTGTGAAGGACACTACAACTGGCGGCGAGGGTGGCCACGGCTCATGCGGTGTGGGTGTGTGCCCTGTGAATGCGGCTGCCGGGAGGTGCTGCGCGAGCGTGTGGAGCGCTCTTCTGGATTCACGTGGCGCGGTTCAGGAGCCTACCCCGACCGCGTTCATTCCGGCGGGCTGCGACGCGGGTGCCCACCCCGGTCGCGTCTGGAGTGCCGTCCTACTAAGGGGTAGCTGAGAGCCCCTGACGCTAGAGTGGCGGAAAGAGTGAGGGACACCTGCGAGCCCCCCCGACGTTGGAGTGGCGTGGAGGTCCCACGTTCCCTGCATGCAACGACGATCTGGGTGCCCACCCCAGTCGCGTGTCTCCTGTGCCCTGGTACCTGTGGGTGAGTGCCTTCCTTCGTGTCCGAGTGCTGGGAGAGGCCCGGTTGCCTGAGACGCTGCTGCCGGTGTGTGCAAGGCTGAATCTCGAGGGGCACGTGAGTTTGGGGCGGCCATCTTTGAGTCAGGCGCCTGCACCAATCCCCTGTGAGGAATCCCTGGTGGCCATCTTGAAGTCAGGCGAAGTTCAGAAACCAGCACCAAGCACTCGTAAATGCAACTGAAAAGCCTAAAAGTCATCAAGCATTGGTAAATGCAACGGGATAATCTAAAACTCACCAAGCACTGGCAAGTTCGACTGAAAAGCCTAAAAGTCATCAAGCATTGGTAAATGCAACTGAATGGCCGGAAATTCATCAAGCACTGGCAAAGTCAAATGAAAAAGCCTAAATGCCATCAAGCACTGGCACATGCAACTGAATGATCTGGAAGTCATCAAGCACTGGCAAATTCAAATGAAAGATCCTCAGAGTCATCAATCATTGGTAAATGTAACTGACTAACCTGAACGTCAATCAAGCATTGATACCTTCAACTGAGATTTTGTGAAAACTCGTCGAGCACGGGTAAATTCAACTGAAAGGCTGTTTCCTCACCATGTCTACCTCACCATCTCGTCGAGCAGGTTCGGCGCCAGCCAATACTGGACAGATGGGGATGCTCGGAGTGTCATTTCTGCGCCCACCCGAACCGCTGGTCCTCGAAACAGGAGGAGGTATGGGTCTTCGGTGGAAGGAGTGGCTTGAGGATTTTGAAGATTTTATGAAAGGGTCACACGTGACGGACGCCGGCCAACAGCTAATAGCACTACGCAATTTAATAGGAAAAGATGTCGGCCAAATCATAAAAGAACTACCTGCAACCGATGTGGCATCCTACACTGACGTGTGTGTAGCCCTAAACCGGAAATCTTTGCATAAAAAGAACATCGATTATGAGAGATACACGTTTAAACTGGCGGCTCAAGAAAAAGAAGAGCCCATGTGCGCCTTCATCACTCGCCTTAGACATCTGGCACGCTATTGCGAGTTTGACTCTTTCTCGACCGAGGATGCCCTTCGTCTGAGGGTCATTGAAGGATGTCCGTCCGAATCATTAAGACGGAAACGGTTAAAGAAAAGCTATTCTCTGGACGAAATTGAAGAGATGACACGGGTGCATGATCAGGCTGAAGAGCATGCCAAAAAGATGGAAGCAGGGAGAAGTGAGAAGCGTGAACAAGCTTTCAGACTTCAATCCCGCAACACACGCAGATATTCTCCAGCGAAGCTGAGGTCTTCACGGTCGAAGATGCAACAGCAGCCTGTGCACCAGCAACGTCGTAGCTCCAGTCAAAATAACAGACGGCGGGAGCGGCATCTTAAATGTTATCGGTGTGGCTATGGTGATGATCAGGAAAGGTCATCTCGATCTGTGAGCACGCGTCATCAGGCCAAAGCAGTACGTGATCACAGAGACTCGTCAACAGGATCCTCCCGCTCCAGCTGCCAATCTCGTTGAAGTTATAGATCTCGACACACGTCGTCTCAAGAATCAAGGTCACTGTCTCCCATCTCGCAGGACAGTGATGAATATGTGTGTATGGTCGCTGACCCTGACCGATTGAAGAAATATCCTCGGCTCAGCATCCAAGTCGGCAAACACTGGACCAAATTTGTGATGGACAGTGGAGCCTCCTTAAACTATATGCCAGTGGCGGAATATCAGCAAATTAAGCCACCTCCACAACTAAACCCGGCTCATGTGAGAGTGTACATGTGGATGTCAAGAAAGCCACTCCCATGTTTGGGGAAGTTCTCAACGCATCTCACATATAAAGATCGTACCATTCCTGCGTATATCCACGTCATTGAAGGGCCAGAGGCTGACTGCCTTCTGAGTCTTCCGACTGCCGAGCGGCTAAGACTAGTGGACATTTTGTACAGAGTTGATGACGAACTTGATGTAGCTCGAAAATTTCCAAAGCTATTCGTTGGCCTAGGAAAGATGGCTCATTGCCAAATTTGATTACACATCAACGAACAAATAGCTCCAGTAGCTCAACACCATCGACGGGTCCCCTTTCATCTCCAACACGCAGTTGAACAGGAGCTACAAGATCTGCTCACAGCTGACATCATTGAAAGGACAGATGGCCCTACACCCTGGGTCTCTCCGGTAGTCGTAGTGCCGAAAAGGGGAGAACCTGACAGAGTCAGGCTGTGTGTTGACATGAGGGCGCCTAACACCGCCATTGAAAGAGAAAGACACCCAGGGCCACATATCAGTGACATGATTGCGTCACTCAACGGAGCAAAGATATTCTCCAAACTGGATCTTAATAAAGGTTATCACCAACTGGAACTACATGAGCAGTCGCGTTACATCACGACTTTTTCAACCCACCTTGGCCTCTTCCTATACAAGAGACTCAGCTTCGGAGTGTCCTCCGCTGCTGAAATTTTTCAAGAAGCCATTAGGAAGACGATTCATCACATCCCCAATGCCCTCAACTATAGTGATGATATCCTGGTGTATGGGTCCACAACACAAGAACATGACACTGCCTTAGAACTAGTCTGTCATGTACTAATGGAAGCCAATCTCCCCTTAAATAAAGCCAAGTGTGAGTTCCACAAGTCCACGTTGAAGTTCTTTGGCCACATCTTCTCCCAGGCGGTAATGAGACCAGACCCACACAAAGTGGCGGCGCTGAATGACACCCCCAGCCCCTGGGACGCAGGAGATGTTCGCTCCTTTTTAGGGATGGCCAGCTACTGTGCTCGGTATATCCAAAATTATGCAACCATCAGTTATCCCCTGAGACAACTCACAAAACAAGGTCACACGTTCCAGTGGTCAGCGGGATGTGAACAAGCCTTCAAGGAAATTAAAGCGGCTGTGGAGTCAGCCGACAACATGGCTTACTTTGATCCAAAAAGAAAGACAGAGATTACTGTAGATGCCAGTCCTGTGGGGTTGGGAGCAATTCTAGCTCAATATGACTCAGAAGGCGATCAAAGATACATAATTGCCTACGCAAGCAGAAGTCTGACTGAGACAGAGAAAGCATATTCACAGCCCGAAAAAGAAAGCTTGGCTGTTGTCTGGGTCTGTGAGCACTTCCACATCTTCATATACGGAAAACATTTTACACTAATCACCGATCATCAGGCCCTCATTACCATCTTTGGTAATCCTCGAGCTAAGATGCCACCGAGAATAGAACGCTGAGGCCTTCGCCTCCAAGAATACACGTACACAATTGTGCACAAGCCCGGAAAAGCAGAAAACCCTGCTGATTATATGTCAAGGCACCCCAAAGAAACAACCAAGTGCAGATCATCTGTAGCCGAGGAATATATATGCTTTGTGGTGGATCAGGCCCGACCACCAGCAGTCCCGCTGGAGGCCATCTTAGATGCCACTCATGAAGATGTCACTCTGCAAGAGGTAAAGCGCCGTATACAGAACAATGACTGGAGACACTTAGATGTTGACACTCCAAACAGTGCTGTTGACAGACATGAACTTGCAGCCTTCAAGCACGTGAAGGAGGAACTGTCAGTAGCCGCAAATGGTCTGATCCTAAGAGACAATCGAATAGTCATCCCGAAACATTTACGGCAAGGCATCATCAACCTGGCACATGAAGGTCACAGAGGCATTGTGGCCACCAAGAGAGCCCTGAGGGAGAGAGTATGGTTTCCGATCCTAGATCAAATGGTAGAGATCCCATTGAAGGACTGTCCCCAATGTCAACTGGTCAGTCGACCTGATCCTCCCGCACTGCTGCAAATGTCCCGATTGCCAAAGGGTGTGTGGCAGCAAATTGCTGTAGACTTTTTTGGGCCATTTAAGTCTGGACAGTATATCCTGGCTATCATGGATGAGTATTCACGGTTTCCGATTGCACAACTCATTGCATCAACCAGAGCGTCCAGCTCTGGTTGCCGCTTGGGGCATTCCCAAAATAGTGAAAACAGATAATGGGCCCCCATTCAACAGTCAAGACTTCGCAGACTTTGCCAAAATTTCAAGCATCGCAAAATTACACCTCTGTGGCCCCAGGCTAACGGAATGATTGAGAGATTTATGTCCACCTTAAAGAAAGCCATTCAACAGGCTGAAGTGTCGCGACAAGACATTCAAAAAGTCTTAAATGAAGTCCTGCGGGCGTATAGGAACATGCCTTACTCTACCACTGGTAAGTGTCCCGCGGCCCTGATGCTGGACCGGCCAGTGCGCACCAGAATACCCATGGTTGACTGGACTGATGAAGCAGTAGTCCATGAGTGTGACCCAGATGACATAGCTAGCACTGATCGACTCAGGAAAGAGAGAATGAAGACATATGCAGATCGTCGTAGAAGAGCTGCCCCACCCGTGATCCACGAAGGTTACTGGGTACTAGAGCAGCAAAAGAAGACTGACTGTTGTTTTAATGAAACTCCCTTGGTGGTCACCAAACAAAAAGGAACTATGATCACTGCGGAATCGGATGATAAGAGAATCACCAGGAATGTGGCGCACTTTCAGAAGTGCAGTCCTAAAGTCAAAGAACTACTCGATGGTCCTACCACTGGAGAAACGAGACTAAGTGCAACCGAGAGCAGTGATCATTCACTGAGAGCGATCCCTGGTGGAGGAGAACCAGATTGTCCAGACGTCAATGTTCGTCCCCGCCGAACCATCAAGAGACTGAGTCGTCTGATCGAAGAACTGTAAATATGTGACATTACTTTTGGTTATTTAAAAAAAAAAAAAGTGATCTAACTCATTTTGTTAAGAAAGGGGGGAGATGTAACATTGTGCTGGGATGCTGGGCGCTAGGACCTCCTCGGCTGAGGAGGCGTGGTATGAGGGCGGGATAAGGGAGGAGACAGAGTCATGCCCGGGAACGGGCAGTAGAGAGTAGGCGAAGGAATAAGAAGGTCCTGAATAAAGAAAGCTGCTGAATCTTGACCCCGTGTCCGTGTCCTGTGTGTGAAGGACACTACAGTGACCGCGGCTGTGGAAACTATATATATTTCTAAACTAGCTGAGATCCATGTAGCGGAGTGGAAGCACATGAATGCCAAGGTAAATTACGCTGGAAAGAAACTGTCCCATTTGTAAGCGAGTAGCTTATCCTAAATTGTTAAATGCATTCATCATAAATCACATGCACATAGTCACCTACCTTTTTCATCATCTAAGCAGCTGAATGCAAAAAAGAATAAATAAAGAAACAGGCAGGGAATTCGTATTTGTGTCATGAATATTAATCCTTTAATTGCTGAGGCTTCCCTACCTTCTCTGCTGAGTCATCATTTTTGCTATTTGAGGTACTTCCTGCTTGCGCCTTTATAGCTTTTTTCCCACCCAAGCTATCTACGTCAAATGTGCGTTCTTTTTTCCAGCATCCTGGGGAATCTAAAAGTGCCTAGGATTTGTAAATTCCCCTAGAGGGAACAGAAAAAATTGCTAAAATATAGCTTAAAGTTGTTGCTTATGTGAAAAACGGCTGTGCAAAAAAGTGTATGTTCTTTTCTAAAAATGGCATCAATAAAAGGTTTGCTTTACTAATATCATCATCTTCCCGGTTTTCATATACAAGCAGAGCTGCATAAAAAAACATATTTTTTAATACAGTTTTGCAATTCTTTTAAGGCCTTGATACTCAAAGTAGGGCCCGGGGCGCATGCAGCCCTCCTGACCTTTACATGTGGCCCCCTGGTGTACAGCAGCACTCAGCTGCTGTTTACTAGACAAATGCTAACTTTGAAAAAGATGTTAAATAAACATGCAAGCATTTATTTCAAGGTTAATTGGTGTCAAAGAAAGGAAGTATCTATTGAGTGCTGCAACACTTAACTTTAGGAGCACTTTCATTTTTAAAGCCATCTTGCAGCAAAATAGTGTAAAAATATGATACATTCAAAAAGTGTATTTAGATCAGTACATTGAGAAGTATTATTTTAAAAGTGATGGTTTTCAAACAAGAATTTAGAAACATTAAAACTTCACTCCACCCTGACAATAATGGCAATAGTGAGCTAAAAAGGTAAGTTAGTTATATGCACTCTTTGGGTGACCTGGCTATTATACAAGTAAAATATTATAGTTTATTAAATCAAACAGAGGAGAAGGTTTTGTACAGCGCGCATCCTGAAGTCCCGCATTTCGAGGTCCTCGTATATGTGATAATGAAGAAAAAAGAGGGAAAGTGAAATTAAACTATTGCCTAGGATCACACAATTTGGTAAAATGGGGAAGCCGGGGATTAATCCCAGGTTTTTTGGTTTCACAATCTGCAATTCAGCAACTAGATGTATATGCTTCCCTTCCCCTACACTCACCTTGCCGCCAATGCCCTCCCCCTGAAACCCCCAACCGACAGCACCCTGCTGGCATCAATGCGGCCTTCTGTCACATCACAGACCAAACCTTTTGGCCCTTGGGAAAATGTTTGTGAATACCCATGTTCTAAGGGGTAGTCTGTTTTCCCAATTGTTGTGGTTTCACCCTACTTGCAGTTTGTGGTAGAAATAGTTGTGAAACCCAGGGGTGATGCCGGAAAGCAATGCATTTCTGAAAAGTAGATACATTTCTGAATACAGTAAGGGGCCTTATGTAAAGATCCCAGAATGGTTTCTCAAACTAAATGTTGAAATATAAAATAATGAAAATAAATAGATAAAATAGCCATCTTGAAGTACAGAGCCTACAACCTAAAGGATGAGATGCATGCCACACATCTGCCCAGTGAAATGCAAAATAATAGTGGATCATGACTTGACAAGATCTTGTTAAAATAATTAGCTTCATCTAACACCCTTCCCCAATCTGATCTATGAAACACTTACAGATGTACTCCTGGGTGACATTACTCTCATCATGCAATGCACTTTATCTTATGTTGGCCTAGATTTGTTGTTCTTAAATGTTTTATAACTTCTCCCCTTTCTTTTCTTTTTATATGCGACACGGCGAGCTACAGGAAACTCTTGGTAGATGTATCTATGCTAATTGCTTTTGTTTACTGGCACCTATACACTAAACAGTGATATTTGCTGTCCCTTTATAGTATTTAATGCTTCGACCCTGTACTGGGATTGCCCTTCGTTGCACTGTCACTTTATGTTGTATTGTATTCTAATGAAAAGATTATGAGCAAAAAATGATCATCTTCGTTGATGCACTCCATCAAGTATGTATTGATATGGAACGATGCACTATAGAATGGAGATCTTGAATTGAGGAGTAAAAGGAGTAACCTCTGTCTAGAGGGTCTAGGGTCCTTGAGGTATTTGTAAGGTTCCAATTAATGAACCAAGTGTTGAATAGGGTAAATATTAATCTCAAGGGTGTTTAGAAGAAGGTGGGAATGATCGGTTCTTCTCAACATCTGGGATACATTTATAGACCCTCCCCTGATCATCGGTGTTTGTATCAGGATTGTAAGTGGGTTGTTTAAGAGTTCAAGGAATTCAACTAGTAAGATATTGGGTATAAATACACATTAATGTCAATGGCTCACCATCCAGTTGACCCTCTGCTTCACATTCTTGCCCTCCAGGTCTATGAGTTCCCAACCTATCTCATAGGGAACCCTGGCCTGATCCTGGCAAATTAGGAGTTTGAGGTGTGTAACAACTAACACTCCTGCATTTCCACTTTATTTCCCACTTTCTTTGTTTAGTGTGTTTCCTGTAATGAGGCTATGTAGACTTTCCAGTGATGGAAATAACTATCTATATATTGTCTTTTGGATAGCCCACCCATCTCATTAATATACAATGTATAAAATGTGTATTGTGTTAACCGAGTCTTCTAAGGTGTATAAAGTTTGTTTGTGTATGAATTCCCTAAATAGTAGACAGTTTTTGCACGAGAGGCATGTTTTCCTTGCTGCAGGGTTTCTTGTACATGATTTTAGTTTAAGTATTTGGAATTCCCAGTTAGTTTGTGTGATGTGATGCTCACCTCCACCTGCAACCTCCTTTAATAACTTTCCCAAAAACACTGCCAAGAGACTAAGAAAAAGACTAGTTCCGCCCAAATACAACCAAGAGCCCAAGTATAACGCATATCACTATCACCATATGTCATGGGTGAGAGATGCATAATGGGGGGGATAGTCCTGTGTCTATTGTCCATTCTCTACGTCTTTGTGGAGACATTTACCATATACAAAGACAATACTTTAGGTTAAATAGTTGGGATTTTACAGTTAAGCCAATTATTTATGGCATTGCTGTCTCATATCACTTGGTCTGGTAGGTACTGCTTCAAGTTGTGTTTGTAATGCTCTCCCTTTGGAGTAAGTTGATGTACGGTTATAGATATTTGCACCCACAGTATGGCCATCCTGTTTCAGCGCAAAGCGTAGTAAAAATATTAATTACACGCTTACTCTCCTTAGTACTCTAACTGTACTGGGCCCTTTACAATTAGACAATCTGCAGCGTTTCCATTTACTACAGAGGCAATGATCCTCTGATGAATCTTTCTCTGCCGATAGGAGGGGTGGAAACTAGGGTGACCAAACTCCACGTTAGCTGTCCAATGAGGACGATTAATTAAGAGCCAACTCGCAAATTAGATATCACATTTAGATACACCACTGTCAGAACCATGCTGTAGAAATAAAGAATAGCAACAGGAAGGCCCCACCTCCTAAAGAAGGTAAGTCGAGTTAGCATAATGCAGACTAAAAGTCTGCATCAGGAAGTAGTGGTACATGTGCAGGAGTATGGAAACCCCAAGACACGACAGAGAGCAGCACATGACACCTCATGAAGCACAGAGTGGCAGGATCATAACGATCACCCTACAAAAAACTAGCGTGGGACCTACCAATTAAGTGAATTCCACATAATTCAATTTAAAGAGCCTCAGTTGCCACCTTTAAGGGAAAGACCTTGTGCCATATTTTCTGAGAATGGTATTTTACCTTCAAGTTGGCTTGTACCTTCTGATGGGCCCCTTCCCTAATGTTCTGCATTTGGATTGTCACAGCTATATATCACCCTTTTATAACTGCTTTAAGTGAATCTCAACTTACATCCTGACTACAATCCACAGTGTCATTGAAAAATTGCATAATAAAGTAAGTCAAAGCTACCTTAGATGTCTGGTCCTGGAAGAAGCCTTTGCTATTGCTCCAAACACACTATTCCTTTGTGACATAGATTAGACCCAGTGTTCCACCACCTTTAAAGAAGAGCGCAGACCCCTATCAAACAATACCTTGTTCAGTGTGGATGAGATTTGAGCCCTGCATAAAAATGAAAATGTTCTATTTCCACTGGGTGACAGGACCTCCACACCTAAATTAAGCCCATATCTGCCAGTCAACGTTTTCTTACCTCGACAAAAAGAAATGTAAAAAAATATAAGGGTTATATTAGTCCTCTATGGTATCCTCCTTTGCTATTTCCCATTATCTCTTCCTCACTTTGGTACCTTCTCTGTTCCCAACTGTGAACCTTAACATTCCAATCGATTGACTGGCACAGCTGACTGAAACTGCGGTGGTGCATAACAAGGCTAATAAAGTTACTCTACCTGCTCACCTTGTTGGATCTATTTTAATAACACTGGTGACAAGGATGGGATTCAAACACACATGTGCAAAGCACAATGGATTAACAATTAGGTATGTTGAACAATTACCATCACTGAATAAAGTTGAAGCCCAAGGCCAAGTCGGTTACCCATAAAGTAAGACCAATTCCCCACCTACTGCAAGAACCTTTGAGAAAATATTTGGACAGATTATTAAAGTTAGGAGTTATAGAGCCCATAGAAAGTCCCAAATGGGGTGCCCCCATTATTATCGCCACAAAATACTCAGGAGAAGACATCAGGCTGTGTGTTGACCTACATGACTTAAATGCAGACATATGGGGTGACAGCCATCCTCTTCTCTGTATTTATGAGGTCTTAACCCTAATCAAGGATGC
This sequence comes from Triturus cristatus, assembly GCF_964204655.1. NCBI lineage: Eukaryota > Metazoa > Chordata > Amphibia > Caudata > Salamandridae > Triturus > Triturus cristatus. The sequence continues at coordinate 650,660,460 of NC_140586.1, forward strand.
AAGTTGTTTGTGTATTTGATCTTTTGTCCAACCTACAGGATTGTATCCTTCCTTATGTCATCTCATTTGTAACTCCTTTGGGTACTCATCAGTATATATGCATGCCTTTTGAGCCTGCCTCTGCTGCAGCTGCCTTCCAGAGAATAATGCAGCATGTGTTGCAAGATTCACCAAATGCAATGCGTTTCCAAGAGGTCTTTCTAGTGTGTGGTAGAGATAAGAAGGAGCACAATGCTGTTTTGGGAGTTTTGTCTAGACTAAGGGTGTTAGGACTATCAAAAAGGATAAATGCCAAATTAGGGTAGGACCCATGGAATATCTGGATCATAATATGAATGAATGAATGACAAGATTTATTATGTGCACGGCTACTCAAAAAGAGTGTGCCGGCGCTAGGCGGAGAGTAGGAAAACAAAGGGAGGAAAAAGGAGGCTAGAGTGTAAAGAGCCACGTCTTGAGTTTCTTTCTGAAAAGAACCTCTTCTTCCATATGTTGCAATTCTACTGGGAGCCTATTCCAGGCCTGGGGTACCATAAATGAGAAAGATCTGCTCCCGGGGTGGCATTAAACTGAAATTGGACCTAGTGAAGGCCATTGGAAAAACAGAAGCTCCTACTAACGTGGCTGATCTCAAATCATTCCTGGGTTTATCTGAAAACTACTACATGTTCGTCCGAAATGATGCAAGTAATATCATATCCCTATAAAATGTACTAAAGAAAAACTCACAATATACCTGGAACAAACATTGTCAGTCTGCATTCAAGTTAGTTAAACTAGCCATAAGCAAAGCTCCATCACTAGGAAGGTTTGACCCTACCAAACCCACTATATTTACTACTGATGCTAGTAACAAGATTCTAGGGGCCAGTCTCATGCAAACAGCAGAAGCTAAAGAGTAGATTGTCGCATCTGCATCCCGGCCCTTACAAGAGTCAGAAGTACACTAGTCTGTGGTAGAGAAGTAGGCCTCTCCTGTTTTTGGGCTTCGAGGCATTTCAGGTTCTTTTTATGGGACATACCCTTTACGATCAGGACTGAACACAAACCTTTAGTCTATGCCTTTACAACTAAAGGTTCAGAAAGGACCACACCAAGTATATCCCATTAGATTTTAGGTTTAGAGGGATATAATTTCAAAGTGCACCATGTATAAGGTACACAGAATGTGGTGGCTGATTTCCTTTCCCAGGCACCCTTAGATGTGCCTATAGCGAAGATAAAGGGACAGAGAGTAAGATTTTACTAAAACTTGTCAGCATAAGTGGGACTGAATGGCAAGATTACATGCAAAAGGATGAGGAGTTGGGTAAGCTCGCCATACTTATTCAAGAAGGTTGGCCAGAGCACTGCAATGGAATTCCTGTTGAGATGTACACATTTTGGTAAGGCAGGTTTGAACTAAACATACAAGGAGGTATATACTGAAAATAATACCACCTAATGGGATGAGAGAGTTTATTATTGATCTTGCACATGAAGGCCATTTAGGTCATAGTCTCACTAAAAACAAAATACACTCTGAATACTGGTGGCCTAGTATGGACACCATGATAGAAGCAAAGGTCAAAGTATATCTGGAATGCATACACAGATACAAAACTCACCAAGTTGAGAAGCCTCCCTGTTGAAGTCCCAGACACACCATGGACAAAGTTGACTCTCGACATCATGGGCCCCTTAATTCTCAAGCCATAAGAAAATGGTTCATTTTTGTACTGGTAGATTATCACACATGTTGGGTAACAGTGAGATGTGTGAAGCAAATTAACACAACAGCCATAGTAAAGTTCCTCAAAGAGATGTTCTACAAAGAAGAAACACTTGTTACAGACAATGAGGTACAATTTACCTCGGACGCAATAAAGGAGTTTTTAGATTAATTTCACATACATCACCACAAGTCAGCCTTATATTGCCCACATGCCAAAGGGTTGGTCAAAAGAATGAACAGGATGGTGAAGGAGTGCTTGCATAGAGAGGAATGATGGTGGTACCAGCAAGCTAAGCCCTTCAAGAAACCATCTGGGCATACCTTACTGCATCCAATTGTGTCACACATGTTTCTCCATTCTTATCTCTTAAAGGCAACCCTAGAATGAAGTTATTAGCTTCATGGTTAAAGAAAAAAAATGTGGCAATAGACAGAGAAAAAGTGTCTGAAAGGATATGTGCACACCAAAACAAATATAAAAGCAGGTATGATGTTTCCAATCATGTGAAATCTATTATGTTTAAGGTTGGGGACTGGGTCCGGGTTGACTTGCCCAGACTGCGGAGGGTTAAGGTATCCAGGTTTTCTAAATCCTTAAGAGTAATTCAGTCTGGGAAAAATGTTGCAAAGTTAGAAAAGGGTCAGACATGGGGTATGTACAGGATTGTACCTCATAATACTACTCTCTCGAGTATACAAAAGAATGATAGTCACATTTCAAGTAAAGGTGTGTAACCAAACAATTATGGTTCTCAAAGAGAGAAAAGAACACGTTTGACCCCAAAATGGCATAAAGACCATGTTCTGACTTGAATATGGTTTCTCCTATTTTGTATCATTATTTAAGCTGTGACATAACTTTGATGAGTATGGTATATCTTTTGGTCGCTTAACTCTTACTGCTTTGAAATGATGCAATATTGTTTTGTTTCCCTCATGTTACACATAAAGGTTATAGTGTATTTTCTTTTCTCCCTGCAAAGGGAAATGTGTTGTAATATTCGTCCATGCTATCCTCCTTTTCTGTTCTCCCCTCTCTCTTCCGCGTTTTGGTACCTTCCCTGTTCCCAGCTGTCAATCTTAACATTCCACTAGATTGACTGGCACTGCTGACTGCAGCTGACTGGAACTGTGGTGGTGAGAGACAAGTGCTAATAAAGTTACTCTACCTAATTACTTCATTGGATCTATCTTTATAACAATAAATACCATAAAAAGGGAGCCCTACCTACCAGACATGAAGTTAATCCCTCTACCCATCATGGGAATTTAACCAATTGCAATATGTTTCAAGGTAGCTGCAAGGGTATGTTTTGAAAGTGGAGTGTGTGTCCCAGCACAGGTATAAACCCCTGCAATATCTAGCACCCAAACAGGCAATCTCCTCCAAACCTTAATGCAACCACATTTCACTACAACCTGGGACCCTGAAAGATCCAAAAACGAACCAGGCATACCTTTTACAGAACTATGAGATGACCAGAATGTTATCACTCACTTCCTGCCCCCCAGGCAAATCTTAATGACATACTCCTTGTAGTTGCTTCAGAATATTGGGCTCAATCAGTCACCTCTGATGGTAGGATGCTAACGTTTTCAAGTGTCTGATTGTTTCACTGTTCTCTTGGCAATAGTCTCTCTCAAGGGCACTGTGGAATTTCATACATTTGTGATCTTCTTCCACTTAGTTTCCACATTTTGCTTTTGGGGCTACACTTCCTCTTTCCTGAGACAGTTTGTATCCTATGTGTCGAATCTTCTTTGTTTTACTAAGATATTTTAACATGTAAACTAATCTTGCCATTGGAAAATCAGATGGAAGCAATGGTCCATCCATACTTCTCATGGTCGGATCACAGGAAGTCTGTGCTAAGGCAGAATGTCCTCTTTTGGTGTGTCATTAAATTATTTTAGATCTTGGTAGAAGTTAGTATTTTATGCTGCTTGCAAGTAGAATCTTCTCTACTGTCGTATTGATCTTCTCATCCAGAAGGAAGTTACGGACCCTTGAATATCTAAGAAGAGCATTTCTCTGAATTCCAATGAGGGCAGTTCTTTGTATTTTGTTGAGGTTGACATGTTCTGAGTTGTTAAGTTTCGGAAGCGAGCAACAGAGTCACTGCACATATTCTTCAGTGTTGTTATCACCCTCCCCATTCTCATTTAAACACATTCAATCAATCAGGGGAATTATAAGTGCACTACTAACCTGTGAGGGTCTCAAGGTGCTGGCTGTGTGTGTGTGTGTGTGTGTGTGTGGGGGGGGGGGTGGGGTTCAGCAGTTCCGTTCAGTCGATGAGCCAGGTCTTCAGAGCCTCCCTGAAGGTGATCAGGGAAGGGGTGCGTCTGATGTCTGATTGAAGTCACACGTCACCTTGTTTTTGTTAGAGAACCTTTCTCTAGGTCCTCAGATTTTTCTTGGAGGATGATGTATTGCTCCATCTTCTGCCTCACGAACTCCTGCTCCATCGATCAGTCTTCAGGTGACTCTTTTAGAAACAAAATACTCACTAGACCAGATTCATTAATTTTTTCGACTTCCACTCAAAATATTCCCATGTGAACTTGTCCTCATCTTCCCTTAATGTGTTGCCATATTCAGCTCGGTCCCCATCTCCCTTTTTTGTTAGTCTAGGCATCCCCCTTCATGTTGCATGGTTTGTTCTGACACTTCCTTGACTCTGGATTACCTTTTACCCTTAGCACCTGTCATTTCCTCATGGAGAACCAGAAAACTGCATATTTGTACTTAGGAGCAGTGTCTGTGGATACATCTAATGAACAACTACCTAAATCAAGCCGTAGTGCTGACCCTGGCACTGCAGTCTTGTTACCTTATGCCCCAGAGGTGCCAAGAAGGTCAAACAGAGCCACCTTCGTTTCTTGAAAGACTACACCCATAGCTTGACTATTCAGTCTTTTTTGTATTTTTGTATTTCTTTTTAATTTATTAAGTATACATTCATTTAGGATGGAGTCATTATACCATAACAGCCATACATTTCCACAAGTCAAGAACAATACTGTTCGCATCGTTCAACATTAAGCTTAATATGACCCCTCTGTCTCATTGTCATGATCATCCATACCATTCCTTCCAATGGTGGGTCCGCTGAGCTGCACGGAGAGGCCAGTGCAGATTCCACCCCTATAAAGCATTCCATTTACCCCAGATCTGTTCCCATTTCCTGGGGCAATCTCTACCGTCGTATACAGCGATCATGCACCATTCCATATCTTTTTCCCACTCCTCAAGGGTTGGTGTAAGGCTACTCACAGTCTTGTATCTTAACAACTTGTGCCCAGAGGTGTTACTTATGTATGGTAGTATACTTTCTATTTCACTCATGTTGCCCTCTCTTACCCACCTGATTCTGCCCTCCACCAAACCCCATGTTGTGCTTGTTCCGAAGAATAGACGAAAGACGGAGGGACACACATACGACCCCGAGACACGAATATTAAGGGAGATGACAAACCATATGCGCATTCCGGCTTGAAAAAGAAGAATAAATAAACATAAAAGAGGGACTGATATCCGTCCGGAATAAATAAAACTCCAGAAACGAAAGTGATCAAGACTTACTCTGGCAAACTAATTGAATATGAAGTGAAACTTACCCCGTCTTTGGCGTTCCTTGAAAAAAATTTAGCAATTTCTGCATATCTTGAACGTCCATCCAGACATCTACAAGTACTCCACCTTTGGAGACTACTTTGCCGCAGTACGTTCGTACCGGTGAACTCTACATCATAACTGAACACGTATAATTACAAGGAGAAAATAGCTTGAGTCCTGAGGAAGGTGGTTCTAAGTGAAGTTCTCACCACCGAAACGCGTCGACGCCAGTTGTCTTTTTAGTGTTAAATTTGGTACAGTTAGGGAAAGACAGGGATCAGTATGTTCATGTCTGACACTGCCTCTAGAAATCCAAATTGACAGATATATGACACATTGTTTGTCAATTTTTGTTCTCCTTTCCATAACATGGAATATGTTGTGAAACAACTGTGATATAGTGTTTGGTGCTTTTATCATTTTTAACTGTATATGATCCTTTTTGTATATGATTTATTATGTTTTATACAACACAACTGTGATGAATTTATATTGATTATTAAAATACAGAGTTTTTTTATCTATTTCGTCTCACTAGAAGTGCTTCCTACCTACCCAACAGTGAGTGTGCGAGTAATGTATGCAATGTGAATATATGTGATGACTAAGACGATAGTGACGGTTGATCAATAGCCAACAGGCACATATAGTTTTATACTTGTATTTCTGGGTACTCCAGCCTTTGGCTTCAAGAGTCCCCTCTCCTTGGTTTTCAAGGCTTGTTCCTCCGTGCCTAAATCTTTCCCTTCCTGGCTCTCCTCCATGTTAATCCCCTTCCACCTTGTGCTCTCCTTGACCCGCTATTGCCTCCATGATAACAATTTGTTTTAAAAAGCATAATTTTATAGGTATGTATTCTATACCACTGTACCACTGTACCCTACACCACTGCTCTCTACATCACTGTACTCTACGCCACTTCACTATACTCTAAAACAAACTACATATATGCCACTCTATTCTAGCCTGCGCCATTCCACTCTACTCCACTGCAATCTACTCTGCGGCACTCCACTCTGCACCACTCTATTCTACGCCATTGCACTCTACGTCACTCTATTGTACACCACTACAATCTGTGCCACTGCACTCTACCTCAATGCACTCTACACCACTTCACTCAAAACCAATACACTATGCCACTACACTGTGCGCCAATTTACTCTGCACCACTGCACTATACTCTTCTCTTCAACATTCTACTCTACGCCACTTTACTCTGCACCCCTCTACTTTATGCCACTACACTCTACACCAATGCACTCTGCGACAATCTACTTTACACCAGATACACTACTCTGAACACTGCACTTTCCGTCACTGAACTCTATGCCACTGTACTCTGTGCCACTACACTGTACTCTGCACCACTTTTACACCACTACATTCCATTCTATGCAATTATACTTTATGGCATTACACTTTAGGCCACTGCACTCTAGGCCACTGCACTCAACGCCACTCTAATTTACTGTGCACCACTGCAATATATATCTATAGCTATAGATATATATATCTATATCTATAGCTATATATATATATTATTTTTTTTAAGTATGTTTGTATTGGCACTTTGTAATATTCAATATGCATATAATATTATACATTACATCATGTATAGGAATAAATGACAGGTGGTAGTTACATCACAACTCAGAGGTGCTTGGCTAAATATTCAATAGCAGAGTCCGAAACTGGCTCCATCTACTCCTTGTACAAACTAATTATACGATAGCGCACGTCAAATTAAGGCGTCCTCACGTCGCCACCAACCTCTGGCAGTGACTACAGTTCCTAGTACTTGTTCCACTAATGTTTGATCACAATAGCTTAAATATGGGGATGTCCATCGATGATCCAAGATACAAGCATAACAGTCATATATATCTAAATGCTACTTCTATTAGCAAAAAGAAAACATCCTCATAACAAAAGGAATACCAAAAGTAAGAAGAAAGATAAAGAAGTAAATAAACCGTATGCAGAGGAGGGCCATAGATCACATCTAATACAATACGTATAGGGGGGAATCACAATGTAAGTGAGCCACTTATCAAAGTGAAAGAGCATGGGGGTGAGGTTCCCAACTAATGTCAGAGCTACCATGGCTGAACAGCTGGTCTCTGCCCAGTAGGTTCCCACATAGCTACCAGTCGGGTCAGTGCTCAGGGTTCTCCTGGGGTCCACTAGTGTCTACGTGCTGCACACTTCCAGGGCGGGACCCCAGGCCAGGGTCTGAGCCTGTCGCATCGGACGTAGCATCCTCGGGTGCTTCCCAAGCTACCATCACCTCCCTCCATTGTCCAGCTATTGGGTGCTTCCTCAGGCCTTTAGACTCTTCCCAACAAAGCGCTCTACATTCTGCCCCAGCCCACATGATAACATCACTGTTCCAGGCCTCGAACTTCAACCCCTTCGAGGACTTCCACTCCATCGCTATCCTACGTTTAGCCTGGCCCAATGCGAGGTCTATGAGCCTGTTCCCAACCTTATGTTTTGGGGGTCTGGGAAAAAGACCTATCAAGCACGTCAGTATTGTGGGTGGCAACTCCCTACCCAGCACTTCCTTGAGTTTACCAAGCACAGCCTCCCAGAAAGGACGCAAACAGTGACAGTCCCAAGTCATATGGCCAAAGTCCGCATCTGGGTGCATGCATCTAGGGCATTGACGAACTTCTCCCCCATACGTCACGTTGAGGCGCTGCGGTGTCATATAAGCCATGTGGGTATAGTTGAATTGTATATATTTCAGGCGTGTGTTACGGGAAATCTTCTTAGGGTAATGCAGGACTTTGTGCCACTCCCCGTCTGTAAGCTCTCTGCCCCCGAGTTTATCCCACTTAGCCTGCAACCCGCTTAGAGGCTCCACGTATACTGATTGCAATGCACATTAAACCATTTCACTAGGTGTCTCGCCGGCCCCAGCGTAAACAGAGCATGTAGCACTGGGTGTGTCTCCGGCTCGTCCCTCCCTTTATTCCAAAACTGCACGCATGTACGGGTCAGAGCCTCATATTGAAGGAACTGGCCTGAGGGGAGACCGCAAGCCTCCACGAGCTCTGCGAACGGGAGCAGAGATTTATCCAGGAAGCAATCCCCAACAGTATCCAATCCTGTCTCAGTCCATTGGGCCAATTGTTCACTCATGAATAAAGTTTGGGGGTCCCCATGTGGAAGTCCTACAAGAGGTATCGTAGGGGTGTATTTGGCGGCCCGCCGCCCATTGCCCTGTCATTTCCTCCAGGCTTGGAAAGCTGTGCGCTGTAGCAGAGAGTAGTACGGGGTCGTATCAATAATTTTGCCATTACGAGGTTGGGGTGGGATTCCGGGATTGATAAACACGTGCCCTCCTCATTTACGCCCTCCACCCATTGCGCAGCTAGCATGTATAGTTCGAAATTTGGCACCCCCAACCCCTCCTCAGACATGGGGCGCTGTAGCATTTTGAGAGACACCCTAGAGCACACATCTCCCTACACCAGATGCCGCAATAGGGCATTCATGGGGCGGAACCAACCACTGGGCATAAGGACCGGGAGGGTGACAAAAAAAATACAATAAGCGTGGTAACATGACCATTTTGGAAAGGGAAATCCTGGCCATAATGTGCAGTTGCAGGGTTCGCCAACACCACTGCAATATATGACACCACACTCTATGCCACTTCACTGAATGCCTCTCTACTCTGCACCACTCTACTGTATGCCAATGCACTCTACCCAATTCCACTATGTAACACTGCACTCTATGCCACTGCACACCATTTCACTCTACTTTGAAACAATCTACTCTACACCACTGCATTCTACACTACTCTACACTCCGCCATAGCACTCTATGCCACTGCAATCTACGCTGGCCCACTCCACTCTTCTGTGCACCACTCTACTTTACATCATTTACATCATTGCACTCTATGATGTGCAGATGAAATGATTTACTAATAAGTTTATCTTCCTCCTGTCCCTGTTGGATCCCCATTGTATTGTTTAAATTGTATTTTTATCTTGCACTTTGAATGTCAGGGGAATGAGTGGTTTGGTATGGAGTGAGTATGTTGTGATATTGTATGACCATTCTTCCTTGGGAATCCGCCTAGAGAGACATACAGGAAAAGCAATAGCTATGACGGTTGCATATAATAATGAAATGACTCAGTGATTTTTACATACTGTTGTAATTTAGGATATGCCTAGATGTCACAGATGAAATGATTTACTAATAAGTTTATCTTCCTCCTGTCCCTGTCGGATCCCCATTGTATTGTTTAAATTGTATTTTTATCTTAAACTTTGAATGTCAGGTGAATGAGTGGTATGGTATGGAGTGAGTATGTTGTGATATTGTATGAGTGTGCTGGGGTATGTTAGCTACATATAATTGATGTGTATTAGATTCCAATCGTGTATATCTATGTCAAAAATAATTGTATGACTTATGAATTTAGTTCGTTACTAATTCAGTTTTTATATGATTTTTGAAAATGAAAAAAAAAAACATATATATATATATATATATATATAATCTACTGGCGGTCGCCAGTAGATAGTTATAGTTAGGACCCTCTTACCATAGGAAATCCGCAACATTCTATTTTGAATAACTTTGGCGCCGGTCGACGAATCCTCGCAACATTTTCAAAATAGGTGGGGCGTTGAGCTCCGCTCCTACCCTGAAAGTCTCGGGGGGATTCGTCAAGCGGGGGCTGAGATAAAACGCGTTTTTCCCATGCATTTTTCCATAGGACCTTTAGACAGAGCTACAGCCCGAACGGCTGAACAGAATTTAATGAAATTTGGCAGAGAGGTAGTCCTCAGGTCAAGGAAGTGCCTTTTGTAGGTTTGGTGTAAATCTGTTCAGTAGATTCTGAGAAAATAGCCTTTAAATCAATATATATATCTGAGCCAGCTTACGGTGCGCTTACCGTACGCGTACGGTGACGTGCGCGAGCGCGATTATGATTGGCCGTTAGATCTTAGTAGACATTCGAATCGGTCGAAACCAGGAAGCGGCGGCGTGCTCACTGTGCGCGCACGGTGCGCACGGAACGAACTGCGTTAAGTGGGCGCGCACGCCACAAATGGCGTAAAGTAACTTAGCATTTAAAAAACCGTACAAATTCACTGAAAAAACCATAGGTTTCACACACGTTATAGTTAGGAATTAGCATTCAAAAAACCTTGCAAATTCACTGAAAAAACCATAGGTTTCACACATGTTATAGTTAGCTGGACATTTTACTGATAAAAAAACCAATGAAATTCCCCCGTTATAGTTACTGTAGGCAACTATAACTCACGCGACCGTAATCCTCTGCTGATGACATATGTGTCTTTATGAAAAAAAAATATTTGTAATATATGTATAGCTAAAATTTAATGGAAGAAGACATGGGCAAATAAGTGTCTAAATACAGTATTAGCATCAGCAGAGGATTACGGTCGCGTGAGTTATAGTTGCCTACAGTAACTATAACGGGGGAATTTCATTGGTTTTTTATCAGTAAAATGTCCAGCTAACTATAATATGTGTGAAACCTATGGTTTTTTCAGTGAATATATATTTATATATATATATATATATATATATATATATATATATATATAAAATAAAGTTTGTTTAATCACCATTGTCTTATCTATATTATTTCACTCTAGTTAGGACAAACATTTCTCCTTGTGGGGCACTTGTAAGCCATAGGCTACTTTTGAAAGAAATATAGGTCAGCAAGGGGACTCTGTATAGTCTATAGTCATCATTGCACTCTACGCCATTCTTTGTCACTGCAATCTACACCACTGTGATCAAAACCAATGCATTTTATGCCACTGCACTCTACGTCAATCTTCTCTGCACCACTGTACCGTACGCCACTTCCCTCTAGGCCATTCTACTCCACTACACTCCACAATACTATACAATATTATTCTCTGCTCCATTAAACTCTACTCCACTCTACAACAATATACTACTCCACTCTATGCCACTCTATGGCACTACTGCACTCTACAACACTCCATTCTACTCCCTCTATGCCACTTAACTCCACTCTATTCTACAACACACTACTCCACTCCACTCTAAGCCACTCCACTCTACAGCACTCCACTCCATTCTAAGCCACTCCACTTTGTGACAATCTCATCCACTCTATGCCACTCTACTCTACAATACTCCACTATATGCAATACCCTGTAAGCCCGTCCACTCTGCTCTACGCCACTTCACGGCACTCTATGCCACTCCACTCTATGCCACTGTACAACAATCTACTCCCTCCACTCCACTCCACAACACTGCGTCATTCCACTATAATCTGCTCCATGACACTCCACTTCACGCTACTCAACTCTACTGTACACCACTCTATGCCACTCCACTTCACAAGTCTATAAGCCATTCCACAACACTACACTCTACTCCATGGCACTCCACTTTACGACACTCCGCTCCACTCTTCTTTATACCACTAGCTTTTAACCATGCTGAACAGCAGCCACGCTGGTGTACAACATGGCTAATTATATTGGCAAAGCCACTAGCTCTTGCATAGGTGAAAACTATTGGCTTTGCAAATGCTTATTCACCCTCTTTTGCGCTCCATTCTCACAAAGCACCTGCAAGCTCCACTATTCGCTGACCCCGGACTCAGCAGATCCCTTGGGGCATGGTTTAGTGCGGTAGGGTAGAACAGATATGCATGATGAAGGGAGGACCTGAAGCATGCTCAGTGGCACCCACTGCAGGAAGGAGAAGGTGGAAGGAGGTAGTGTCTGCAAGTCTCGCAGTCACAGCTCCTGTTGCCTCCACTCTCTCATTTTCAAAGGTCTTTGTGCCATAATAGCGAGCTACTCTGTATACTTCCACTTGTATAATGCTTCCAGGCTTCCCTAATGTAGTTATTAAGAGTATATTCACTTCCAGACTGATGCAAGGGGTATGGGCCCGCGCCTCCTGCCATACTTAACTAACACCTACCACTACTGTGGCCTAAAAAAAATTACATAGACGTGTACTTTGCTTGCTGGTTAAATTTAAATAAAAACATATTTTGAGTTCAATCTTGTCTTCACCCCTATTTGTATGTGGTTTCAGTTATAGCAGAAGAGGAAATTGAGAGAAGGGTAAACATGTGACTTGCTAAGAATCCTGCATGGAACGAAGGAGAGTGGGTTAGAGCACGAGTCCTGGCTCTATCATCAACAACTTTATCTCACTTCATGTACTAAAGTAAACATCCTCCCTCCCAGGACTTTATAAAACACCTGGCCCTGGCTCGTCTCCCAATTCCCTGTAAACTAAATCCTCGTGAACACCATCTAAATCCATTGCAACATCTGGAGGGACATTTACAATAAAATGTTGGAGCGCAATGATACGGCAAAATTGGTAATGCCGCGCTACGACATTTTTTAAACGCAGGGATGCTTCTTTTTTCCAAAACTACGGTGCACCCTGCGTTTCCCCTTGCACTGGTGCTTAAAAGGCTGCCTAGCTCCAGCGCAGGCACCCTGCCGCCATGTTGCAAGGGTGCCTGTGCTACAGGGGCAATTGTTTATGTACAGGAAGGGACACCTTCCTGCACATAAACAATCTTGAAAGGTGATTTGCTCTTTCTACGTGAAAAAGCACTAAAAGAAACAAGCATTGAAAATGCAATAGGTCTCGCCTTTGATTAAGTTAAAGCAATTTGCTATGCTAATGGTATTGTATAGCAAAGCAAATGGTTTTTAACTTAATGAAAGGCGAGACCTATTGCTTTTTTAATGCTTGTTTCGTAGGGTAACACTGTCTGGGCAAAGTCCTCACCTCATTAGTACAAGTTTAACAACAAAATACAGCCATAAACAACAGAAAGATGACCAGCCAACCTTAAAGAAGGGCCTTTCACTGTGCTGAAAGCCACGTAATAGCCGTGTGTATAGAAACGTTTGATGAAACTGAGCTAGAATCAACATTTGTTTTGATTAAAATCTAAAGATTATGCAGCAGATTATTATATGAATAGGCACCAATGTGGCAAATCCATAATTATGTGGAAAATGTACCATCCGCAGAATCGCATAATTACAGTGGCCCCTGGCTATGTTCACCGACTAACCTTCAACTGCACATCGTTTTGTAAGTTAACCGCTCTGTGACAGTTTGTTACCCCCTCCAGAAGGTGGAGGAAGTTCACACAAATTAACTAATGTGTCTACCTCATCCTAGGACAAAAAACACTTGAAAATGTGCCAGCTCAGGGGTGTAAATTACCCTTCATCTGGTAGAGTGCAACGAACACGGCATTAAATGTGCGATTAAACCTCACCCTGACAACGGAGCCACAGATAGCTGGCGCTAAACCTGCATCGCCAGAGGAAGACACGGCGGAAGCACGGAACGTGTGCGGATCCCGCCTAATCTGAGAGTATCTGAATGCAATTCAATTATTTCAACTATCGAGACTGATAAAGCAGGCCTTTAACAGCACAATAAAGAGCTGGCAGTGGTACAATACATAATTAGAAACAAGCTACTCTCCCGACGGTGTTTAAAGTGTCCATCTTGTACCATCAGTCTTCCTCTCAGAAAGATGTGTTTATTTTTTTCTGTTTAGTATAGCGCGAACTTGGCTAAGGGCACTGTAGCGCTTTAAATGAGAATACAATACGCAAAGTTAGATTAATCTCTTGTGTGTTAAGGCCGGGGGAGATTGATTTGAGCAGAATCACAGTATGTTGATGAGCCGGCGCCGTGACTCTAGCATGGTTCACTAGTTCCAAAGATTGCAGTTCTGGCCGTTAGACCACAGCTCCTCTCCATTACTAAATGGATACTGCAATGTGTGTTTTTCCACAATTGAAAAAAATATAGCAATAAGCAAGTGATGTAGCATTGTGAAGAAAAGCACATCCCTTTGAGCTGATCTGTATCTGGGAGCTGAGAAGGGAACCCGATTATGTTCAGGCAGAATTCGAGCTAATGGCTGTGGCCATGGCCCTGGGCAGGGATGTGTTTGCGCAGCAATGGTAACTAATGCGGACAGATTTCCAAATCACTTCCCTGTCCAGTCACAAAGTTGCAGAAATTCCTAATAACCGGTCAGGTGGGATAATTGTCTAGGCGTGGTCTAAAAACCGCATGTAGAGATAAGAGACCTGGGCATAAACTACCGAGGGAGTGTTCAGAGCCACACACATTTACCATGGCATTAACTTCCCACCAAATACACTGTGTATTCCTCTTAAACACGTACACACCTATTATCAATATGGAGTGGCACACCGTCGGGGGAGACACAAAGGGAAAGCAACAGAAGGCAATTAACTGAAAATGTCAAGTGGCCGTAAATGCACACTCTGAATGTTGTTGATGTGGGGCCGAGGAAGGTGGAGGACAAAGCAGTTACTTCCAATGCGCACTCGTGAGGCGACAATTCAGTAACAACCCGACTGCCAATCACGTCGCTTTTAGGAAGCTATTAAAAAGCCCAAATGAACAATAGAAGCAATCTGCAGTAAAATTAATCAAGTAACTGCTGGCTGCTGACTCTGCACGTCACCCTTTCCCTGGAGATGCACAAGCGCCCCTGAAACCCAACCCTCCTCTTTTCCTCGCATCCTGATGCTCTACTGATGACATTCTTTTTGTGCTGCCATCAATCGCTTAAAAAACAATCGCTCGCCATTCCCGCTGATTATTTTTGCATCACACTTTCACTTTAAAGTGAAAGCAAGATGCAAAAATAAACACGGGGCGCCATGTCTCCTTTTTTGTCCGGCCCATCCGGACTGGATCGCATGGCTTGTTTACATAACACGCCTCCTTGCGATAACAAACTGCTTCACGACAGCCGTGAAGCAGGCAATCCAGTCCGGATGGGCCGGACACAAAAGCCAAAAGGAGGCACCCTAGAAAGCTTATTTCCAATGTCAGGCCACCGTTTAGCATAAACGGTGACGCCAGCCAATGGAAATAAGGGGCGGGGCTTCAAGCCCTTTTCTAAAACTCCTCATTAGCAATAAATCTCGCCGAGCGAGCTGCGCATGTGCGCAGCAACGCTAGGCGAGACCTAAAAAGTGACGTTCTGGTGGCGATGTCCCCTTGTAAATATGTCTCCTAGTCTCCCAAATCATCTGTAATATTTTTGATGTCCCAAGAGCATTATTTGCAGGTGTTTTAGTCTACCTGGTTCTAGACTGCAACACTGATGTGCCTCTCTATGAAGTTGTAACTTAACTTTATGTTTTTTCATGTAATCAGCCACAGTCAACTTTCCTTGCCAATACCTGTCTTCTGTTTCTCTGTTGCTTACATTTTATTGTCCATGGCAATGTTATCATCCTCGGCTATCCTAGCTACATCCTCCGGTCCCAGGATGCTCTGATGGGAGGCAGCGCGCTTTACAAATCTGCCGGAACAGAATTCATAAAAACTGTACATTGGTAAAGAAGTAGCTGGAGATACAAACAGAGGACCCCGAAGGACCCTGTCATTAGAACTGTTTGCGATTTTTTTAAATTTGACACTGGATGAGTTCCAATGGGTTATGAGAACAGTGTTAAGTGAAAATGTTGCTATGATTGTTGATGTTCGAGGCAAAACAACATTGTGCCTAATGGAGTGCTCTCCAGCCTTAGGAAGGCCATTTTCTGGTATTCAATAGTCATTGATGGATGCTTCACCATTTTTTAATGAGGCAGCTCCCTTTTTCGAAAATGTTAGTCTTTGGAAACGTTTCATAGACGACATTTTCTTCGTGTGGAAGGGTGATAGCAACACACTTGAAGAATTTATTGGGTGGCTTAACGCCAGTGACAACAATCTTAAGTTTACCTCACATTCCAGCCGGACAGAAGTAGAGTTTCTTGACATAGTGATTCGGGGTGTAGAAGAAAGCATAACAGTGAGCTTTTTTCGAAAACCAACAGCAAAAAATACTATCTTGCAACATCAGAGCTTCCACACCACATGCCAGAAAGACTCCATACCCTTTGGAGAATTTCTCAGGATAAGACGCAATTGTACCTCGATACAGGATTTCCATTTTCATGGAGATGCTTTAAAAACACGCCTGTTAGCTCGAGGCTACCCCCATCGACTAATAAAAACAGCATTCAAAAGAGCCAAATATTATAACCGAGAGGCTCTTTTGAGTGGTCAGACTCGAACTCCTAAAGAGCAGACAGTATGCGTCATTAATCATTCGCAATTGAATTACAAAATCAAAAATATCATCACCAAGAATTGGAAAATTCTTAATGTGCATGAGGGAGAAGCACTTCCGTTACCAATCATAGCATACAGGAGGAATAAAAACCTACACGATATGCTAGTACATACAAGGCAAGATACTTGCAAAAAAGGCCAACAGACCACTCTTACTGGACTACCCCCGATTTTGGGGAATCATAGATGTGGACCGTGTCATGCCTGCGAGACTGCCATTGTCACAGACACTATCACCTACAAGGGAAAAACATTGAAATTGAGAGACTTGAGTAACTGCAGAAGCAGTAATATCATCTATATCATCTTTTGCCCATGTGAATTGGCATACGTAGGGGAAACATGCAGAGAATTTCGGACTAGATATAGTGAACATAAGTCAGCTATAAGAACCAAAAAAGTCTCTGCCCCGATGGTCACTCATTGTCTGGACAAACACCATGACGAACAAGATCTTCGCTGGTGTATTTTGGAAAAGATTAAAACTAAACCTGGTCAGTCAAATGAAACCGTTCGCAAACGAAGAGAAACCTTTTGGATTTTTTCGCTAGACAGTGTTAAGAGAGGATTAAATGAAGAAATTATATGGAACATCACGAATCGCTAGGTCTAGCATTGCGTATGTGATTAAACCAGGTTTTTTCTTAGTAATCTTATTCTTCAATGAATCTTGGACCAATTTGAAAATATGTGAATTCTGTATCGGTCAGAATTGTCTGGCCTTTTCAGATTAGCCTTATTGAACCATATTACTTACATCATGTTCTTTAGTTCCGGTATCACAATATAGTGATAATATAGGTTTTGTATACTAGCCATTGCCACTATATAAAAACATTTTTTTTACATTATATATTGGCCACTTGTTAACTAATGCGAGCATCCCTGTATATTACAGGTTCTAGAAATCTACTCGTAGTTAACATGAATTATCTGTAAACACATCTGTACTTGTCTAGGGTTTTATATGGGGTGTTTTATTTAAAAATTATTCTAACAGATTATGTGCATTCTTAAATGTCCATCTAAAGAATCAAGTATAGGAAGGACTCATACAAAAATGTATTCAATTTTCGCAATCCCGCTTCTATATCCACTACGTGGTCCACTGGAAACACACTTAGGGCGGGCCTATATCTCTGCAGTCCTACCTTTATGTTCACAACTATGTTTTGACCTCACGTTTAGGTCACATATAGCCTCTACGCATGCGCGGCTGTCTCTTTATAATCAGACAGGCTTTGGCGCCAACTACTACGTATGCTCTGAGACGTTTCTGGAGACGCTGTTGGATGTACAAGAATAATAGATTGCCCAGATAAGAGGTGAGCTTTACAACACACATAGATGCGGCAGCCTTTTTTTGTAAATATAACGTTATAATCGCAAACTTTGGCGGTTCCACCCCCGTGTATGTAGCCGCGGTAGCATTTTCCTTTACATAAAACTTTTCAATCGCGAACTTCGGCGATCTAATCCCCGTATTCCCGCTTTCTTTGGCAATTAGAACATCAATATCATGGTTTTGTGTATATTGGTATCTGCATTTAGATTCCAGAATCCACATAAGAAAAGTTTTAGTATCACCCCCACGAGGCGTACATTGGTATAACTTGTTATTTTTATATTCGAGCAGTGAATACAGCTAAAGATCTTACTCGAATTAGGGGTGCTGCTAGAAGATATAGGATATATATACTTTTTCTCCCTCCACGAAGAGATATAGAAACTATGCCATCTAGGTCCGGATGGAAGCAAATACTGGCTATAGTCCATATGTCAAGTTAGAAGGTATTATTTCTTGAACTGATAGACAATCCACTACTATGGCCTAGTTGAACCATATGGACGCGAGGGCTTATGTCGGGTATAAGGCACACCGTTTTGCCAATCATACTACCATATGCTTTATTTTTAGGAGGACACGGCCTGTGAATGCATATAGAGATTCAACCCCCTATTATTTCATCCATAAATCCGAACGAGGGGCAGAGTATCTGACTGTATGCACGTTGACTTACATTAGATTTAAGTGAGTATTTGACAATCTTGTGCTCTGTTTCTGAGTTACACCAGTTTTATTTTTAGAATACAGTACTGAAACATAAAATATATTTAAAATTGTCTTTTTGAAAGCTCATGTTTGGCAATTGTCTTTATATTTTTAGATAATTAACACATTGACGCACAGGCAACCGCCGTCTTTCTTGAAACTAGTGCCATAGAAGTGAACTCAAGCTTTTTTTACACATTAGGTAAAAATAGTTAAAAATGGTAACCTTCTTTGAGGCCTTGACATTGGCAACGTCTATCTAACAGATTACATAGAGCATTACAAATTGTCCCCTATGATTACATCTTTTTCAGAATTTGTATTTGTACCTCCATACCACGAAAACAGCGTGCTCAAAATGCTCTATTGATACCTGGCTTACGAACATTATATTTGACGCCAAATAGTAAGGGATACAGATGTGCAATAATCTGATACAAATCTATAATTTTATACGTTCTTTCTCTATATTCACCCTATACTCGAAGGCCAGTTTTCTTATGGCACACAAATGGAGTCTCATGGGAACATTTCTCTTCTTTTCTATAAACACCTATTCTCTGTTTTAGAATTGATTTGCACAATATTTATGTATAGGTGGGGAATGAAGGCCGTCATCGACTGGATGAGGATCAGCCGACTGAAGCTGAACTCGGACACGAAGGAGGTCCTCATCCTCGGATCCACCCCCTCGG
This sequence comes from Triturus cristatus, assembly GCF_964204655.1. NCBI lineage: Eukaryota > Metazoa > Chordata > Amphibia > Caudata > Salamandridae > Triturus > Triturus cristatus. The sequence continues at coordinate 650,679,752 of NC_140586.1, forward strand.
CTTGGGATGACTCCTGGTGGCCGACTGCACTAGCAACACCCCCAACACCCACCGACCACGCACGCAACCTCGACTCTACCCTCTCCATGACGAAGCAGGTCAACGCCATCTCCTCCTCCTGCTTCAACACCCTCCGCATGCTTCGCAGGATCTTCAAGTGGATCCCTACCGAAACCAGAAGGATGGTCACCCAGGCCCTTGACAGCAGTAGACTGGACTACAGAAACGCACTCTACGCAGGAGCCCCGGCCAAACTCCTGAAGCGGCTGCAACGCATCCAGAATGCCTCCGCACACCTGATCCTCGACATCCCTCGCCGCAGCCACATCACACCCCACCTGAGAGACTGCACTGGCTCCCTGTCAACAAGAGGATAACCTTCAAATTCCTCACCCACGCACACAAGGCACTCCACAACACCGGACCAGTGTACATCAACAGCCGTCTCAGCCTCTACACCCCCACCCGCGAGCTCCTCTCCGCAGACCGCGCCCTCGCCACCGTCCCCCGCATCCGAGGAGTGACCGCCGGCGGCATATCATTCTCCCATCTCGCCGCAAAGACAACACCCTTCCCATCCGCCTACGGCAGACCAAAGGCCTTCTGACCTTCAGGAGACTTCTCAAGACCTGGCTCTTCGAACAGTAGCAGCTTCCCCCCTCCACAGCGCCTTGAGACCCTCACGGGTATGTAGTGCGCTTTACAAATGTGATTGATTGATTGAAAGACAGCGGACTTTCAGGAAACGCAGCAGCCTCACAGACTTAACACCAGAGAATGTAATTCCCTACTACAGACTCAAAAGGTCAACCATCCTCCACATCCTGAACATCATTGCCCACAGGCTGACGGTACCAACACAGCGGACAACCAACATCCCTCCGCAGACAAAGCTGCTGGCTGTGCTGCACCTGTTGGCCTCTGGGACATTCCAACCAACAACCGCCAGAGTCGGAGGAGTCTCACAGTCATCCCTATCCAAGTTCCTTAAACCTGTCCTGGATGCCATCATCAGCTTGGTACCCCCCAGTACCTATACTCCCCGCACACTGTACAGGAACAGCTGGAGACCAAGCAAGGCTTCTACGCCATAGCTGGATTCCCACACGTGTTGGGGGCAATTGACGGCACACATGTCCTACTTGTGCCCCCTGCCGACACCGCACACCCATACTGCAACAGAAAGCACATGTATTCCATCAATGTGCAGGCAATAGTGGACCACCGGGGACTCTTCACCAATGTCGTCGTCAACTACCCAGGCAGTGTGCATGATTCATACTTCTTCCGACAGTCCATCATCAACCGGCGCTTCCAGGATGGCACCTATGGGAATGCAGTGCTCGTTGGTAAGTACCAACGGAACACAACACAAACACCTGAACTCACGACTGTGGGAACGCACACGTTACAGACTCACACTCAACATGCCAATCAACATGGCCACCTACCAGACATGACAGCACAACTTACTGTGGTGACCTGGGCAATCCATGTACACGAGCCAGCAACGGCATGGCACCTCAGCGACACAACAGCAATGAGAATGTACACAATGAAGGAGGCAAGTGACCTATGAATGAGAATGTACACAATGCCAAGTGTGGCGTTGATGGGCTGGCCAGACTGTAGTATGAAAACCACAGACATGCCTATGTCGACACATACTGCTGGTGTTTGGAGTCTAGTGGACAGTGGACGCAACCATGTCACCCCAGGCAGTGGGGAAGAGCGCGGAAAGTAGCTCATTACGTCCCCCCCTGTAAGCGTGAGCGCAGTGGGCTGTCCTGGCGTATGCCAGGCCAGCGTAGGGGTGTGAATAAAAAGCCAGTAGCTCTGGGTGTGGTTCTCTTCCGGAATGGGCAACGTGTCTGCCAGGGCGGCGCCTCCCAGCACACCATGAGGCTGACGTCGTGATTGGCAGTGCCTGCAACCATGTGTGCCTGCTGCACCCCAGGCCGCAGGTCCCCAGAGCCATCTTGGCCGCCCCTGCGCAACCTGGCCACACCGCTCACCTGCCGACACCGGCGTGTGTCAAAGAGTGCCCACCACGTGCCTGTTCAAGCTCAAAGCCCGAGGCCTGTGACCTTGGCAGCCTCCTCAGACCATTGCTTTCCTCCCAGAGACAGGCCCGCAGTACTCCTTTTGCATTGACGTACTCCACCGGCCTACACAGCGGTCAAGTAGGTGACACATTTGGAACTGAGTCTTGATTATATAATGGCCGGGTACACATATTAATGCCGAGTTTAAACACTATACTCCCTTCGATGTAGTGACACCAACTCTGTGAATAGCATTCCAACCACACGTGTCTGGGGACCCTTGCTGACTACTGCCTACGGCCTACACTGCGGTTGGGTAGGTCACACATTTGGAACTGAGTCTTGATTTCTTCACAGCAGAGTTCATATCATTGTACGCAAGGAGAGGAGTAAGAGGAAGACTTGGGTCAGTCCTGATGAAAAAAGGATACCCGTTACGGAGGTGATCGAACACTACCAACAACTGCTCTGGTGCCACTAACTCTGTGCATCACAAGCCGACGATACGTGGCTGTGGGCCCATGCTGACCGCCGCCTCCAGCCTACACTGCGGCCCTGTAGGTCACACATTTGGAAATGAGTATTGATTTGTTCATTTCAGAGTTTACATCAGTGTACAGGCATCATCGCAGACTGCATCCCCTCCCAGCTCTGGTGCCACTGACTCTGTGCCCCGAAAGTCATGGACACTCTCTGGTTGGACTTTGTTGGTGTCTGAGTATATGGCCTGGGGGTTGTCTTCATCATTATGTAGCTGATACTGACTTGGCGTCGAGAAGGAGTCTGGTATTCATCTTTTCTATATTGCCTGTTTCTGCTTGGTACTGCCCTCTGCATCATGCCCTGGAAGAACAGCTTCCACTGTCCCCCGAAACACTCCGCGACATTCACCTTGGACATCGACGAGGACCCGCTCAGCCCTCGTGGCCCTACCTCAGTGCACCACAAGTCACCGTCCCTTGCGGGTGTGCCTGTGCCGGCCACACTGCATCCGGGTCCACTAACTCTGTGCAGCTCAAGTCATGGACCCTTGCTGTTTGTACTTTGAACTTCTGATTGTCTGATCACTGTTGTAGTTGTTGCCAGCACCAACCAACCCCTGAGGGGTGGCTTACACTACCCAACACCCATCCAGCACTGGCGTCACTGGACCTGTGACCCTGCCAATAAAAGATGCCGGGCATACGTGCCCGTAGCCAGTTCCACAAATTATCTCAGTGTGTCCGTGTGGTCATTTTGTGTGCATGTGCGCCTAGGGCCATGCCATATTACATTGTGCAGTGTACAGCGGGTGCCACCTTGTCACCTCAGGCATTGGGGTAGACCTGGGACATGTAGCTGTGTCGGACCTCCCTGTGAGCGTAAGGGAGTGGACCGGCGTACAGCAGTACGGCGTAGGGGTGTGGTCATTCAACACGTGGCTCTGGGCGTGGTTAAGTTTAGGCCTTGCAAAGGGACTAACTAATGCCTGTGTCTCTGGTGTAGTGTCGGGGCCACCCGTCACGCAATATCCAATGTTGCTGTGTAGCATGCCCCCGGAGTGTGGGCCGGGTAACTGAGGGTGCGCTAGCCTGCTCTGGGTCAGAGATCAGACATTGCAACTGTTGTGTGTGTCGCTGTTTCCTCAGCATAAGCCAAAGGTCTAACCTCAACCGCATGGCGAGTTCAGCCAGGTATGAACTCTACATCTGTGTCCGCCCTGTCCTTACCATAGGCCTACACACACGTTGCCGCCCACCTTCAGCACACAACATCACTGTGTCATAGTCTGGCTTGTGGACAAGCGCAGACAGGCAAGACAATGGTGTGCCGTAGGGGTGCAAGTGATGCAACTGCGCTGCGCACACTAGTGAATAGGCTCGGGGGAGGGAGGAGCAGCAGTGAGGCTACGTAATACACATTGATGCCGCTCATTTGCTACAAGTAGTACATGTCAAACAGGAATCACTAAGTCACACATATCACACACCAATGAACCAGTGAGCCTGCCAACACATCATGCAGAACCAACTATTGACTCATCTCTCTCTCTACTGTCACAGATGACCAAGGATATGTACTCTGCCCTTGGATGATGACACCCCTCTGAGCCCCGAACACACAGGCCCAGAGGCAGTACAATGCGGCCCACAAACTCACCAGGGGCATCGTGGAACGCACATTTGGCATGTTGAAGTCACCTTTCAGGTGCCTGGACGTCACAGGTGGAAGGCTCCTGTACAGCCCAGACATTGTGTGCAAGATGATCGTTGCATGTTGTGTGTTGCACAACATATGTGTATGCAGCAAGGCACCATGGAAGTTCCAGAAGCACCGGACAATGATGATGATGAAGATGAGGCAGGTGGTTGATTTGAAAGATATAGAGGCGCACTCAGTGATTCTGTAATAATCAGTTTTGCCGGTGCATAAAACAAGGGTGCTGCACTACGGATGTGTGCTGGCAACACACACTACAAATGCCAAAATAATAACAGGGAAAACCCTATTTGTAGTGACCACTGTTCCTATAGAACCATCGTTCTGTGATACTAAACAACTATTTTAACAAATGTACAAAGCTTACTTGCTAATTCGAGAACAAAAAGGGCTAACCTTTTATTCAAAGAACTGGTTATTTTACGAACAATCATTGATGATAATGCAATTCGTGCATAAATCAATGTGCTAATACATATCCATCTACTAACACAAGAGGGTATTTAAGCAAAATTAAAAAGAATCTTGGATTCCTTAAATGTAGAAAGAACATAAATTTGTACAGTACAGTTTTCTAGTACCAAGACATTTTTCTAGTACACTGTATTCTTGTATATCAAATCACATATTTGTTGCGTGGCCCATAGATGTCACAAGACCAAAGCCCAATGCATTTCGGGACTCTCTGGTCCCTTCCTCAGGGGAAGTATTCTATAATCAAAAAAGAATTGACATCATATGTAATACATAGGTTGAGTTTATGGGAGACTAACTAATTAAACTAAAGAGAAGTAAAAAGTAAAGTAAGAAAGGCTTAGAACGTACGGAGAGTCCAGTATTTAGAGAAAGAGCGAGGGAGAAGATAAAAAGTGAAAAGGAAGAAAATTGACAAAGCCAGAAAGAAAACGTAAACCAAAAGAAAACCGCTATAATCTGTAGAGGTAAATGTACCTAGAGAGCACCTGTGATCATGAAGAGGTTTGTAATCGCCACATCCTGTCCTAGTGTAGGCTAGTAGAACACTGAGTGGAGAGAGGTAATACACTCCAAACTGAGTGGAGACAGGTGCACGAATAAAAGACCACCCGGTGAGAGGTGTTAGTCCTAAAGCAGATAATAGTCGTACCTGCAGAGTGGTCAGTGAATACTTCAACTGTATGCTGAGCAAATATTCTCAGGATATAAAAACCTACAATATAACCAATAATAAGCAACCGTGCTGCAACAGAATCTTATCAGTAATGAGGTTTTACGCAGCACAAAAAAGTTATAAAGGGAGTTTTCAGAATCAATAAATGTATGATACCATAAAATATCTGCTTAGCGTGCACTCACCCCAATAATGGGTATGTCGCTAGTTACTTGGAGCTGGGTTAGAGATCACCAAAAGAAATTCTTAAACGAGAAGTCTGATATAGACTCTAAAAATGAGCAAAAACATCGATGTCGAAAAACTGTCTCTTGAAGAAACGGTAACAGAAAAGTGTACGAATTATAAACGTACAAACAAAATTACCTGTAAAAGAGAATAGCGAGGTGCAATGGTTGCGAGACTCAGGTACTGCTGCCAAAGATGTGAGAGTTACGGGTGGCGTGTAAGGTGACGCCATTTTATCAAGGACGTCGAAACAGGACTAAACGCGTACAACGCGGGAAAAAGGAATTGTGGGATTTGCAGTGAATAATGTAGGATTATCGGGAAACCAGCATAAGAATAGTGACAACGTCACGGCTTGTCATCTAAGGGGAAGCGTTACTGACAAAGAAGACACTAAAGATCACAGTAAAACAATGTATGCACACACGTGTAGTGCCGGCATCAGGAAGGCTGGACTAATAAAGGACTAATAACACAAGATACGGGCAAGGAAGCCTGAGATATGTGAGGAATAAAAATTGTGGCAAGGCAGTCACAAGCGGTCTGAGGCTCATATCTAAAATACGGCGGTAAAAAAGGGGTAAAAAAGGAAAAAGGAACTGGAGGTAAACACTAGTGTTACGTGTAGACAGGCTAGATGGCAAAATGTCAAACAGAGGAAAAAGACCAGTGTCTGAAAGGGACTATGTATGTGAAATGAGATAGGAATGTAACTGTTATGGAATCCTGTAAAGTTGTAGTGGCTAATAGAAAAAAAGAAGAGAATGAGGGAAAAAAGGAAGGAAAGAAGAAAAGAAAGGTCAAAAACTTCTATTTATAATGACAAACAAACATAATAATTGGTACTACAGACAAAAACGTCCATGAGATTACAGATAGCAACTCATATCCAATTTATCATTAAGCCCTTTGGGCGACAAAGTTTGCAAGAAATCAATCCAGAAAATCTCTTGTTGAAGTAGTCTTCTATTATTATCCTGTCCTACATGTTTAGAGACTACTTCGACAATATGTGCCCTAAGTTGAGTAATGTTGTGTTTTTGTTCAGACCAATGTGTCGCCACACTTGAGGTTTTGTTGCATGTTCGTATAGTACATTTGTGTTCTGTTAAGCGTGTTTTGAATTTGCGTTCTGTCTTGCCTATATATGCTTGACCACAAGGGCATTTCAGACAATAAATGATGTTAGTGGTATTGCAGTCTGAGGTGTGTTAAGTGAGATATTTCTGCCAGAAATAGGATGTGTGAGAGTATCCCCGGTAATGATATTATTACAGTGTATGCAGTTGTGGCACATCATAGTTCCTTTAAAGGTTTGTTTACTTAAGGGTTTCTCTGGTGTTTTAATTAAATCCTGTAGATTTCTCCCTCGTGTGTATGCAAATGTAGGTTTCTCACTAAAGATTCCATGGAAATAAGGTTCGTTTTGGAGAAGCTCCCATCGTTTATTGATAATTTTCTTAATTAGATTGGAGCAGGTAAAGTATTTGGAGACAAAGGTTGGTGTCATTTTCTGACTCCTAGGAGTTTTGAGAAATAGCGATGTGCGATCTTTGTTGACTATTCTGGAGATGCTATTATCTAGGATATCTGAGGGACATCCTCTGTGCAAACCGTTGTTTATGTAGTTCAATCTTGGTGGTAGCAGTAGCTGGTTCAGAGCATATCCGTTTTATACGGAGAAAATGAGAATATGGCAAATTGGAAATAAGGCTTCTTGGATGAAAACTTGAGTGATGTAAGGTGCTATTTCTATCGGTGGGTTTGGTATAGATTTCAGTGATAAGTTTGTGTTGAATATGATCCTTGGTTACTAAGACATCTAGGAAGTTGATGTGATTGGTACTGATGGAATGGGTGAATTGAATTCTGGGATTTCTGGTGTTGAGTTCACGAATCAGATTCTCTAGTTGAAAACATTGGTTTTGACCAAATTAGCAAAATATCAGCAATATATCTAGTATATTGTACAAGTCCTGTAGTCCAGTTGGTATTGGTCAATATATAATCGTTTTCAAATTTCGACATGAAGATATTTGCATATGCCGGAGCACCTGAAATTCCCATAGATGTACCAGTCAATTGACCAAAAAGGGTATCTTGCCATCGAAAGTAGCTGTTGTGTAAACAGAAGAAAAGAAGTTTAAGTAAAAAAACACTAACATCTTCAGGCAAATCCATTTTAAGTAGCGCCCATTCTGTGGCGTCAATTCCTTCTGAGTGCACTATGGAGGTATAAAGTGCTGTAACGTCAATGGTACATAAAATCAAATTTTCTTGCAAGAAAGGTTCAATAACCTGCAGTTTCTTCAAAAAGTCAGTGGTATCTTTGGTGTAGGCACACCAACTTTGCACGAACTTCTGGAGAAAATGATCAAGGTATTTTCCTACCGGATCAAAGATTGAACTACATCCGGAGAAAATTGGACAGAATGGTGAGTCTGTGGGATGTTTGTGAATTTTTGGTGTCATATAAATTCTAGGTCGCCGGGGATTCTTCATGGTAAGATAAGATTTCAGTTAAGAATCAATGATACCCATGTGTTCAGCTTGGTCTAGTATTTCTAGAAGAATATTTTGTAGATTGCTGGTGGGATCTGTATCAATGGTTAAGTAAGTTGTGGTGTCCATTACGTGTTCATTGACTTTGCATTCATAAAAGGTGGTGTCCATAACAACTAACGCACCTCCTTTATCTGCAGGTAGGAGAGTAAGTTCTTTATTATTGGCAATAGATCGAATGATGCGTTTCTCGTGCTCAGTAAGATTGGAAACTCTAGGCTTATTATAATTAAGCCTGGCTACATCATGTTTGACTATATTTTCAAAGGTATCAAGGATTTTATGTGAAACAGGATGCTTATAGTTGCTTTTAAGCTTGAACTTAGTGGAAGTATATTCTTGTAGTTCTGTTGTTTCTTGCAGAATGTTGGTGAAATAGTGGCATAAACGTAGCTTGCGCATGAATTTATATAGAGCAATGTCTGTATCTAGTCTAGTGGTGGTAGTAGTAGGAACGAATGATAGGCCTTTGTCTAGTGTTCTTACTTGTTGCTTAGACAAACTAGTAGATGAAATATTAATGATCAAACTACGCTCTTGCCACTTCGTAGTGTTTTGCCCCCCCTTGTCCTCGCCTGGTTTTGTGACTGTATCGCTTATTGTTATGGGGATTGATGATGGTGGTTGTCCCTGATCCGGTACGTGCGATAAAAAAGACAGTCTTGAAGTAGAAGGTGTTTGGGGATCAAGAGATGTTATAGGTATAGTAGTTGGCCCTGTCGTAGCTAAAGTTGATTTGGAAACTGGTGGTCGATGAATAGATGTGTCCTGTTCAGTCACTATAGATTTTTCTGAAGAGGTGGTGTTTTTTTTATAATTGAAACGTCTTTTGGCATAAATCTCCGCCTATGTGTAGACCTCATTGAGCTTGTAATCAATGGTATCCCTACGATACTTTCTGATTTTGCCTTCTTTTAATTCTTTATTATACCGATCCAATTTCTGATTTAGATCTTCTAGGGTAGCTGTCCATGTATTGGGTTCCAACCTTTTTTCTAGTTCGTTTTTTAAGTTAAAGATTTCTTCATCCAGTTCTCTAATGGTTCTGGATAGTTCCTTAATAATTAAAAGAATCAAGTCGAGAGAACATTTGTTCAAGATGGAGGACCATTAATCCATGAATTTAGGATTAATGTGAAATCTGAACAACATGGGTCGTATCGATAGGCGTAATCCACGTGGAATTCTTTTGGCCCTACGATATTGGACAAGTGTGGAGGCATGTAATCTTTGGTTGAGTTGTCTGCGTGTGAGGTATTCTAGTTGTTTGAGTTGTTGTACAGTGGACCTCCCGTGAGTATCCAACAGTTTAACCTCTTGTATTAAGGCATATATGTCTGTTGCTTGTTCACTAGTGTAAGCCAGGGTAGATACCCTATTGTCCGGGATACTAGTAATGGAATCAAAAGTCGACATTATGTGTAATCTAGGGTGCTGCCTCTGTCTGCTAAGGGACAAATAGTTAATTTGAAGGATATAGAGGCGCACTCAGTGATTCTGTAATAATCAGTTTTGCCGATGCATAAAACAAGGGTGCTGCACTACGGATGTGTGCTGGCAACACACACTACAAATACCAAAATAATAACAGGGAAAACCCTGATTGTTGTGAGGTGTGGCTCACTGGTTAGAGGCGGCAGATCCGCAAGCAGAGAATCGGCCAGGGACCAGGGTTCAATTCCCGACGCGGCAGGGTTGTGGACCAGGGTCAAAACGGACTCGATAATTCTCGCCTCGGTACCTACTCTAACCAGGAACACACTCGGCAACTCTGGGCATTAGCTTGCCTCATCTCCACAACGGCCCCCCACATTCGCCGGGGATGCCTGGTTTCACCTTGGAGATACCCAGGAGGGACCATCTCACAGGGATAGCCAGGACGGGTTCCCCAGCGGTCTACAGCGCCACGACGCCTCAGGGCAGCAGTGCGCTTTACAAGACACATACATTTACATACATTTACATTTGTGAGCACTGTTCCCATAGAACCATTGTTCTGTGATACTAAACAACTATTTTAACAAATGTACAAAGCTTACTTGCTAATTCGAGAACAAAAATGGCAAAATTTGTATTCCAAGAACTGGTTATTTTACGAACAATCATTGATGATAATGCAATTTGTGCATGAATCAATGTGCTAATACATATCCATCTACTAACACAAGAGGGTATTTAAGCACAATGAAAAAGAATCTTGGATTCCTTAAATGTAGAAAGAACATAAATTTGTACAGTACAGTTTTCTAGTACAATGAAATTTTTCTAGTACACTGTATATCAAATCACATATTTGATGTGTGGCCCATAGATATCACAAGACCGAAGCCCAATGCATTTCGGGACTCTCTGGTCCCTTCCTCAGGGGAAGTATTCTATAATCAAAAAAGAATTGACATCATATGTAATACATAGGTTGAGTTTATGGGAGACTAACTAATTAAACTAAAGAGAAGTAAAAAGTAAAGTAAGAAAGGCTTAGAACGTACGGAGAGTCCAGTATTTAGAGAAAGAGCGAGGGAGAAGAGAAAAAGTGAAAAGGAAAAAAATTGACAAAGCCAGAAAGAAAACGAAAACCAAAAGAAAACCGCTATAATCTGTAGAGGTAAATGTACCTAGAGAGCACCTGTGATCATGAAGAGGCTTGTAATAGCCACATCCTGTCCCAGTGTAGGCTAGTAGAACACTGTGTGGAGAGAGGTAATACACTCCAAACTGAGTGGAGACCGGTGCACGAATAAAAGACCACCCGGTGAGAGGTGTTAGTCCTAAAGCGGATAATAGTCGTACCTGCAGAGTGGCCAGTGAATACTTCAACTATATGCTGAGCAAATATTCTCAGGATATAAAAACCTACAATATAACCAATAATAAGCAACCGTGCTGCAACAGAATCTTATCAGTAATGAGGTTTTACGCAGCACAAAAAAGTTATAAAGGGACTTTTCAGAATCAATAAATGTAGGATACCATAAAATATCTGCTTAGCGTGCACTCACCCCAATAATGGGTATGTCGCTAGTTACTTGGAGCAGGGTTAGAGATCACCAAAAGAAATTCTTAAACGAGAAGTCTGATGTAGACTCTAAAAATGAGCAAAAACATCGATGTAGATAAACTGTCTCTTGAAGAAACGGTAACAGAAAAGTGTACGAATTATAGACGTGCAAACAGTATCACAGAACGATGGTTCTATAGGAACAGTGCTCACTACAATCAGGGTTTTCCCTGTTATTATTTTGATGAGGCAGGTGGACCACACCCCACTGCAGCCGCAGCAGGAATGGCCCATAGGGACACCCTCATTGCAAATTTCTTCAGATGAGCACGTTACATTGTGACTGTCCTTGGCAATCATTGCACAGTACAAAAATGACCACAGGCACAGCATGTGCAAATAAATGCGTTCCAAAAACACATTCCCTGAGTGCATGTCACTCATCTGTACAGGCACATCACTCAGACAAGTGTGAGTGCGACATATATTGCTGACGATTTTATGATTTGTTCATGGATGGTGGGTGTGTCACCTCTGTGCTGAGAGGCTGTTTGGGGTGTCACGCATTCGAACTGCCAGTTCTGTGTGTCACAGTTAGTAGGGTATCCCACTCTTCAGCGTTTCACATGTGTACAAGTTCATTCCATTTTTGGTGCCATTTGTGACCTACGGGTGAAAACAGGGCGCCTTTTGGGGTCAGATATGTACCACCATGATGCAGGGATGCCCCCTGTGACTCAAGTCCCACAACATGGGAAACATGTACGTAAGCGGGAGTCACTGCCCCTACATTCTTCCAAGCTTTCATAATTGATTGATCATGGTCATGACACATCTGTGTGCAGGAGGGGTTGCTTGTCCCTCTGCAATGTGAAGGGGAGATGCGGTTTCACACTGTGTTCCATGCATGTGTCAGCATTGGCGCAGTTTACATGCAGACTGCATGTCAATGTACATTGTGACTGTGAGGAGATGCCTATTTGATGCGGGACAATGGTCATTTGTTCTACGTCACGGATGTGTGGTTGTGCTCATACATTGTCATCTCACCGTTTTTTTACTCTGCTTTTATGGTGTATTATCCCATAAGACGCGTGGGAATTGCAGGCCTATCGCTGCTTATCGCTGACTTTTGTATCGCGATTGTCCACATCGCTACTATTTTCGAGTTCGTATTTCGCGTTTTTGCAGCGTCGCGTTGATTTTAACGCATTCATTTGATGCGTTATCGTGCGACTATCGCATGGTATTGCCATGTTTTGAATACCACATTGACACGCCGTTGTTTTCCCGCGATAGACTGTTATATGCAAAGTTGTGTTAAGCTAAATTTGCGATGGTTATCACACGTTCTTGAGAATATGCTCCATTAAGCTTTCCCCTTTATACACGTCCCCTAAGTAGGAAATGCTGATCTGGTCCTCCTGAGTAAAACCTTTCAGAGCAGAAAAGTGAGGACGACAGGTACCCTGCCACAAGGGTGTCATCCCAATCAGACGGCAGTCTCACTGAATAAGACGTAAGGCCGCCCACCAGCAAGCAAGGGATATTCGTGTACAATAAGGTAATGTCAGGGGCAACTGTGCTCCAAAGAGAAGATCCAGTAGACCATCAAATCCCACAAGATGGAGCTCCAAACGATATGCGGGATCGTCCCAGCCACCGGTGAACCAGTCGTTCACTGGTACCAAGTGCGCTGCCAAGTAGTAAAGATATAAAAAAAAAACATTCCATGGCCACAATCAAAGGAGAACTTATGTGCCGATTTATAAGCCACCTTGTGACACCCTCTGTCCACACACAGTACGTAAGCTTGGACGTCAGGGAGTGGAACTACCTGCAAGTAATGAGATATGGATAATTACCTAGGATATATAAGTAGCGCTGGGGACACATCATCTTGAATAGCACAACGCACCCCAAGGGATTAAGTAGAAGAGTGGCCCAGGGGTGCAGGTCCCGTAAAGTTTAAGTGCCCATGCTAAAACAGGAAGGTGAGATATGTGAATCCCCAGCTATTTGAAGGAATTACGTCCAAAGGGGATGTTCGGACGCCAGTACCGCTTCCCTTTTTCCCCCCTCACCTTCATCAAGGTGGACTTGCCTGCATTAATTTGAAGGCTCAACACCTCCCCATAAAGACAAAGGATATCCAGACATCAAGGTCCAGAGGTCTGAGGGTCACCAAGGAACAGGAGAATGTCAACCGCATATAACGTTATGCAGTCTTCAGACCAAATCCCCCACCTCCATCCCCGTACCCTGGTGTCGCAATGTATAAGACGTGCCAGAGGCTCTATCGCAAGAGCGAACAATAGGGGAGAAAGAAGGCAGCCCTGGTGCGTGTGTACCCCATTGGATTTGAAAGGGGGTGGATAAGACGCAGTTTACCCAGACCTGGGCCGTTGGATTACATTAAAGCAGACAAATCCTCCAATGAAATGCACTTCCTAAGCCCACCCGCAGGAGGAGGAGACCCGCAGGAGGAGGAGACGTAGCCAAGGCCTTAGAAAAATCTATAAGCAGGAGGGCCAGCATGTCATCCAAGTCCTGCATTCGAGAGAGAGCCGCATGCACGCTATGAATGCAGTGGCGAGTGCTGCGACCGAGCATAAACCCACATTGATCTGGGTGAAAAAGAAAAGGAAGAGCCTGGGACAGGACATTAAATCCACAGACAACCATCTCCACTCCAGAAGATTAGTAAAGACATGACAGATATACTCACAACTCAAGAATGTGCCACAGAAGCATACTCAGACTTGACAGACTCTACTCACAGTATAGAAAAGAGCGGTCATTGTACTTTGAACTATGCCTGCTGTTATAAGCAGATACTTTTATATAAGGGGAAAATTATATATTAAACCACAAGATACATGTGTATAGCAGACCATGTCAAAATTGCTGCTTCAATGTTCAATAAGTTCATATATGGAGGGTTATGCCTTCTACCAATAACTGCAGTAAGTGTATATTTATGTATAAGGCAACTACAGTTATTTGAAACCATATTAAATGTACCACAAGAAATATGAGGACATCAGACCATGTAAATATTGCTGCTTCAATGAACATATGGGTATTTATATAGAGGGGTTTCATCAAGCAAACAAAACTTTATCAAGCATCATGTGTATATGTACATATATGAATAAATGATTTACATTTTGCTGTAAAAAAATCCTTTCCATCATCCCTATACCTCCTCCCTCTGTCACATCCCAAACCTTGTTGGCTTCTATAAACTCCCAACCATCCTTCTCAAACTTTCACCGCTCCTTTTTAGCCATGCCAACCCAACTAACAAGCACAAACGGCCACTACTCACAAAAACAATGTACTACTTCTCCTATTCAAATCCATTCCTATCATTCTATCCCGACTCCAAACTCTACTAAGCACACAAGAAATCCAGAGCACGCACCTAACACAACTAATGCACAAGTAAAACAAACAAACAAAAAATTATCATAACCTATTAACTACTGATCTTGGGATCTAGAGTAGTGTGCTACTAGCCTAAAAAGCGCTTTAAAGTCTTGTTGGGGTTTTAGGCACTATATAAATACATTTACATGACAGACATTTTTTTTTAAGATCTTAAGATCATCCCCACATATGAACTGTTTTCTGACACTGTACCAGGATGTACCCCACTGCAACTTTATCTAAAATGGAGAAATGGGGTTTTGACTGTGAATAGTTTTTTTGCTAAATGGGGTAAAAAATATTGCAGTTCTAGAAAGTGTTCTTTATATAACCTAGTTGATAAAACTTTACATCATTTTGCCCTGCCTATGCCTGCCCAAGAAACATGAAAAAAAAATTCAAAACCTGTGTGTAAGCTCATTGGTTTCCATTAATATGCACTTATACGTACTTTATGTTCTGACGTGAGAGAAGTGATTGTAATTTCAATGACAACATTTTTGCATGCTGTTTGGCTTATATTTAACTGTACGGCCCTTTGTTGAACGGCAAATATGTTTGGATAGTAGCTGTTAGTTGACACAATAATTTATTAATAATTTTATTGCAATCACACTTTAGTTTCTGTTATTGGATCGTTATCTTTTTATCATTTATAAGCTCTTTTGAATCTTTTTGGCGCTATTTCATCAGTAGATTAAAAAAATACTTAGAGATAATTTCATTGCTCTGGGTTGTTTTACGCTATAGTACCTATTATTTTATTTCCATAAATGTTGGCAATGGCACTATGTACATGATTGACGGCACTTTAATTTTAAAATGCCGTCACCGTTATGAATTCTTTATTTATGCCATAAAATACATAAAACAGATTAAGGCATTGAAAGTATTATAAAAGTCCACAAATAAGATACAATTATTATCACACTCCATGTTCATTCATTAAAACATTAAGAACGTTAAAAAGCCTTCAAATAAATATCCATATGTATGGTTAAAGACCTGTACAGAATTGTATTTTTAGGCAGTTTAAAAAGTACATATTGCTATGGGTGTCCTTACAAATTATTGCTGTAAGTGTTGTATTTTTACATTTTGTGTATTATGGTGGAATTGCGTTTTATGGATTGTTGCATCCAAAATAAACAACTTCGATGATAACCTTTACAATTACAATTTGAGTACAAAAATACGTACTCTCATTTGGCTTTATCCTTGTAAAACAATCTGCGCACATGAAAATTTCCTATGAATGATATATTCTTTCCATCTTGAAATGTCTTCATGCAAAGCATATGTTAAAACAGTTTGGGTTGGTCACTGGTCTGACTCCCCGATTCTTTCTCGTGACTACGAAGATATTGTTCATAAACATCTTAGCTGAAGACCAATTGACTACACTGCTCCATTCTGGAACCCTTCTCTTCTTTCTGTGAAGTCGCTCTCCTGCCTAGAAAATGAAAAGCAATCTTGGTCCTGCAGAACTCTATTCAAAATCAAAATTGTCTGTAAGACTGAAGATTCAGGATGAGCCTACACATTTTTAAGTGTCCACAATACACCACAAGTCCCACCAGCACTTTGCAATGAACACCCACCTGTAGCACCAGCCACTCACCTGAAGGGACCTCTGGATCCTTGCGTAGGTCACGTCTGCCACATCAAACTAAAACTTGGTGGGGCCTTACTGGTATTGGCAATGTGTGATGAAACCAAACCCTCCCAGACACATCTTGTTTTTTGTTTTTTCCAACTGTGAAGCAGTCAGCCGTAGGCCAGGCCCAGAAAAAAGCCTTGCTGGGAATATCCAAGAAATAGTTGCCACTCTCTATCTAACGCTGTACACTTAGCTACAAATGATTACATTGTTTGATAGAGGCCCCACAAATGGCAGTGTTTGGCCAAAAGGCCCCTCGCCAAGTTTGTGAATTCTCCTAATTTTGGGTCGATTTTTAGGTGTCTGCTACTTCTGCATCCAGCAGACAATGAGCAATTGGCACTTGCAGAGTGCAGATGACTACATTTACGGATTCCAGCGAAACCTTTGGATCTGCTCGGATCTTCGCATTATCTGTTATTCTGGGAACTTGACAAGTTCAGGTGTTTGTCTTGTCCTACTTTGTGATTAGTGGCAGCCTTTTTGGATCATTATGATGTAACTTTCATGCTTTTCTTACTCGCCTACTTGATTTCTTTGCTATGTCCGCAGCAGGTATTCCACCATGGATAAGACACCAGTCAGAGAACCCCAAGACCAGAATTTCATTTAGGACCCACTTGATGATCTTCCACATGGGGTTTGTGAGGTGACATATCTCTTGAAAAACACTGACTCAGTGTCCCTTTTGGCTTATTTGGTCAGACAAGTTTCTAATAGTATTTGCTATATTTTTATGGCAACTTTAGTTGAGACCACTGCTGGTCAAATACTCATTTTGACTTGCGGTTAACCCAAAAGAACAGTGGCTCTGGCGACAGTGCAGTTCTTTGACATGACTAGGTCAGTGGGGGAGACAGTCAGGCTGAAACAGATTTCAACTTTTTATGTATGTCAGCTTTGAAAATAGAAACAGTCCATCGAACCATTTTCAATGGATGAGGCGAGGGCTCTTCCAAAATTGTTTTCAAATTTACTCCAGAATCTAGGAAATATCCCTTAGCATATGCTGGATCTAGAGCACTGAACCAATATATTCTGTAAGAGGGAAGTTTGCTTTCATTGTGTTAGAATAAACAAAATTAAACCAAATGCCCTTGTTCAGACTAAAATGTCCCAAGATATTTTCACTCGTCCTTAGAGATTTAACTGCATTAATAGTTTAGGGCAGGGTGACCACTTTACTCCATGCCATTATGGACACTTTATCCAGTCCCGGACTTTTCACGTTGTAGCCATTGTTTTCAGGTGTATAAATATAATTAGATCAATGGACGAAAAAAGACTACAATATCCAGAATTCATTAAGTGATCACATAAAAGTTGAGAGCCGGAAAAAAGTGTCCGTAATGACCTGAAAGGTGGTGGTCACCCTAGGTTTAGTATAACAACTACAAAAACAAGTTTGGTAAATGCAGGAAAGGAAGTAGAAAAGCAAAGGAATATAAACAATTGGTGTAGAGAAGAAGCTACTTGACTGGTGAATAAGCAGCAGACAAATTGAGTGCACACTTGGGGTATACACAGAAGTGTCTTCTGATCAAATTCAGATGTATATCTGGACTCATATGGGTGAACAAAGAAACAACGCTCACAAGACAGCAGGACCATTAACTAACTGCTCCATGAACACAGTAAACTGTAAATAAAAATGTTCAAGAGACAACACACATGAACGAGACAAAATAAAGGTTAACAGATAGATTGTCTATAGAAGAAGCCAGCAGTTAACCGCTGACGTGAGACTGCAAAAGATCAGAAAAACTGCAACAATTTCTGAATAGTGAAAAAAAATGAAGTAAATGAAAGTGCTGGTGGGAAGTGACAATAACACAAACAATCGGTACTAGAGCACAGGGAACGGAGGCACAGAGAAGGAATAGGTTGGCCTGAAGTAGAGAATGAGGGGGGCCAAAAAGAATGCACCAGGCAAGTGACGAATTAGGGACCCACACTTTTTTACAACCTTGGCCAATATTTGGGGATAGTAGGCGGGTATCAAACGTGAAGCAGGAATGTTATATCCTGTGGCTCCTAGTTCCTTGCTGCTCAGCCTGTGTGAGTGTGATGTAGTAGAATGTTCATGAGTGCATGGTTTGGATGAGTGGTCAGTTGGAATGAGTGGGGTTGAGCAGCAGGATGCTGCTCCCGGCTGGGCCTTTACCATCTTACTTGTAACTGAATAAACTACATAATCTACACTAATGGCTACTGGACTGATTGCCTACAAGGACCCTACTTCATTTACAAAAGTGGCGATGATTTTGAAAGAACTACACGTGCAGAGACAACATATTAAACAAGAAACTTAAAAGAAGATTGCCAGAGTCTGAAAAGAAGCCTTAAGATAAGCCTGAGCAACGTCCTCGATGGCCCACCGGTGTCTACTACAACAGACAGCCTACACATTTAATGTTTTGGGCGTTGGACTTTGTGTGGCCTGAAATCTGCCTAATTGAAGATTTGATGTGTGACTTGATCCTACACATTGTACGTTTTGGGTATTGGACATTGTGGCTTGAAGACAATCTGCCTTCAGAATTGAAGTTCTGAACGTCTAACTTTAATGACTGGGAGTCCGAGATGCCTGCAGCCTGTTGCTGTAGACAAATAGTACAGGGAAAACTTGAGCCGTGACTTTAAGTGCTGTGACCTGTTTGATAATTTCACACCAAGAAATTATTTCCGGCAAGAAAGGTTCGAGTAAGAAGTCTATGGAGACCAGTGTATGCCCTGATTGGATCACTGTTGTTGTCAAGATTCAACCGTTTTTATTGTGGGCAGTGAGTAATTGGCAGTGTGGGCTTTGCGGAGGTGCAACAACGAGAAAAGCCAGTAACTTGAGCAGTGCTGAGCAGAGTCGATGTATTGAGAAGTTCGTCTTCTGTGAGACCCGGGTGTGAGAGACTGTTTGTTTACCTTTAAAAATTTGAAGGATGCATTCTCCGGTCCTTCAACGGTAATGTCGCAGCTGCGAGATTCTGCTGTGACGTGGAAGCGGGCATTCTGGAAGCAGCACTGTGAGACCAACCAATCATTCAGGGGGTTTATAAAGCGCACTACTCACCCATGAGGGTCTCAAGGTGCTGGGGGGAGGAAGCAGCTCCGGATCAGTCAAAGAGCCAGGTCTTGAGGTCCTTCCTGAAGGTGTACAGGGTTGGGGAGCATCTGATGTTCACAGGGAGCTCATTCCAGGTCTTGGCTGCAGTGTAGGAGAAGGCTCTCCTGCCTGCTCTGTTCCTGCGGATGCGCGGGACCTCTGCCACAGCGAGGTCGGAAGAGCGGAGGTTCCTCTTGGGTACATGGAGAAGACTCTCTCGTTGAGGTATTTGGGTCCAATGCTGTTGAGGGATTTGTAGACCACCGTCTCTGCTGCGTGATTCACTGTATACGTCAAAGAACGCTTGTCGGAACTTGCATTGTGGGAGAACCTGGCTGATGTTGCGTTTCTCTGACACAGCACGTTGATTACTGAAGCTGCGTAAGGTGTTCAAGACTTGGTTGCTCAGCAATGCAGTTTGTGTTGAACATGTTTTTTTTTTCCAAGCAACAAATTACGACTGCGTCAAGAACTTTGACATGGGGTCAAGCGAATTGAGGATCGAGGCGATTTTTGGTTTGAGCATTTCAGCAGGTACCCCACACGCGCCATCACTGTTCATCGGGATATTTCTACAAGACAGTGTTTTGTTTTAGCCGTGATGCCATACCCTTTGCCAATGGCAGTCTAGGTGAAGTGATCCCTGGTGAAACGTTGCTGTAGACTGCTATTTAAAGGAGGCAAGGATAAAGATTTTTACCTGCACTGTGGCTTTCTGGAACTGTTCAACTGCGAGTGGAGTTTAAGTTGTACTTCAACTATAGATTAACCAATGTGTGGGGAATGACCTTAAACACATGGTACAGAGGTGAAGTTAGGCAAGAGCTATTAGCCAGAGTCAAAGGTGAATTCATTCTGGTGTTATTTTGGCAGTGGTCTCGGGTGAGAGGTTGATCACCAATCAACCAATCACATGACATTTATTGGTAGCTACTGTTCATGTGCATTATGGTATTTCTAATGGTATACCTATATGTGTCAACACAAAACTCTTTCAAACGAAGGAGGGTCCAAGGGATATGTTTAAAGACCATCAACAGTATAAAATCTCCAAATCAACATATAATATACATAAATACTGTAGGTCTGTTATTCAATATGACTCCAAACACTGATGCAACACAAAAAGTGAAGAAAACCAAAGTAAATGAGTGTGACCTCAAAGGAAGGTTCTTCCAAAAGAGGTTAAGTTCCCATCACCCACCAAAGGTGGCTTGTATCATCATCTGGGAACCCTGGACAGAGCCATGAGTACCAACCACTGTGGTGATTGTGGTGGTTACACAGTTGTCCCGGACGTGAGTATAAGTATCCTTACAATCTCTGTAAAGATATAGGTAAGGTGATGGTTGCAGTGCAAAAAGTGATAAGTGAAAAGTGCTATTAAAAAATGGCTAACAAGGCAATAATAATTTTATTCTGGCGCTACCTTGGTGCCACTTTAAAACCAATGCATAGACAGCTTACACAAATAACTGTCAGATTATTAGGTCTACATGTTTCGGCTTGTGGACATAGAAATCCTAGCTCTTATCAGGACCATATAGATGCTACTGCAAAAAGTGTATAAAATCTGCAACCATCACCTTACCTATATCTTTACAGAGATTGTGAGGATACTTATACTCACGTCCGGGACAACTGTGTAACCACCACAATCACCACAGTGGTTGGTACTCATGGCTCTGTCCAGGGTTCCCAGATGATGATACAAGCCACCATTGGTGGGTGATGGGAACTTAACCTCTTTTGGAAGAACCTTCCTTTGAGGTCACATTCATTTACTTTGGTTTTCTTCACTTTTTGTGTTGCATCAGTGTTTGGAGTCATATTGAATAACAGACCTACATTATTTATGCCTATATGTGTGTCATTAAGGTTTCAGTGCATTGATTGTTTACAATCTCTAATAGGTTGTTGTCTGCTGTGGTGGTGATGCGTGTCTGAAGTAGTGGGTGTGGTTGCACTTTAGGATGTGTGCATATATTTTTATCTTTATGTTGAACTGTTTTGGGTTGTAAGATACCTATAATTTGCTGTAGTGGGAACATGTGCATTCCTTTGTCCAGCGTGATGTGCAGTAGTGGGAACATGTGGGTTCCCTGTCCTTTAAGTGAGTATGCTCTAGTGGGAAAACATGCGTTCCTTTGTCCAGCTAGGTGTGTGCTGTAGTGGGAACACGTGTGTTTCTTTGCCCAGCGAAAGGTGTGCTGTAGTGGGAACATGTGCATTCCTTTGCTTAGTTGACGTGGTGCGTTGTAGTGTTCTGCAGCACGTACTGTGGTGGGGTGTGAAGGTTCCATCCTGCCTGTAACAAGGTGTGTTGCTTTGCTTAGTTGACGTGGTGTGTTGTAGTGTTCTGCAGCGCATACAGTGGTGGAGTGTGGCGGTTTCATCCTGCCTGTAACATGTGTGTTCCTTTGCTTAGTTTGATGTGGTGCGCTGTAGTGGTTCTGCAGCGCATCCAGTGGTGGGTGTGGAGGTTTCATCCTGCCTGGAACATGTGTGTTCCTTTGCTTAGTTTAACGTGGTTTGCGGTAGTGTACTACAGTGCGTACTATTGTGGAGTGTGGAGTTTGTGTGTTCCTTTGCATCACGTGTTATGTATGTCATTTTTATGCGAATGTAATGATTCATGTAAATGTGACGGTTCATGTATGTGATAATCTTATGTTCTCTTTCTTTACAAATCTAGCTATGCAGTGATTCATGCTATATTATTTTATGTGACCTAATTTTATTTTAATATTTTAAGGATAAAATGGGATCTTTCCTCGTGATTTAGTATTGGTTGCTTATGTGTACAGCTAGTGTGAATATGTATTTTCTTTCACTTTGCTTCCTGTTGTTTTTATTGTTTTCTGAAGGAAGGAGATGTGTTATATCCTGTGTCTCCTAGTTCCTTGCTGCTCAACCTGTGTGAGTGTGATGTAATAGAATGTTCATGAGAGCATGGTTTGGATGAGTGGTCAGTTGAAATGAGTGGGTCTGAGCAGCAGGCTGCTGCTCCCGGTGGGGCCTTTACCATCTTACTTGTAACTGAATAAACTACATAATCTACACTACTGGCTACTGGACTGATTACCTACAAGGACCTTACTTCATTTACAAAAAGGAAACAATTATTTAACTGATAAAGAGCAAGGTACAGTAAACTTGGGCCCTTCCACTTGTATTTTTCTCCTACATAGGGCACACGTTATACAGAAAAATAAAATAGAGAATAGAAAAGAAGAATTCCATGACATAACTCTCTGACTCATAATAGATTCAGTACATGACATAAGAAAGTTCCATGACTAGAACAACACATACAAAGGAGTACACCACACACCTCCCCTCTTTATCTAAACACAACAACACAAGAAAATATTATACATAGTCAGAAAGATAAGATGGTTTTTTGCATAACCTAGATGAGCTACGAATTTCACTTTTACCACCATCATGAGGTGTATCTCCATTTAGGCTCACATTTGAGTTGCGACTAATCTTTCCTTTAACAACAACAACTCTATTTAGGTTCCAAATGCGATGATCTTCTGTCTTCACCGCATTTTTAAACACTTTGATTACTTTTATCGGTTTCATAAATTTTGAAACAGAATTTCCCATCAAACCTGGACGTTTAATCATCACAATATCACCCACAACTATTTTAGTCGTCCTTACAGCTTTCTTCACATCAAAGTAACTTTTCCTTGATTTAGCCTTCTCCTCCTCTCTGTGCTGAATTAAAAAAATATCACATTGTTTTTCCTTTCCCATACTTACTTCATACGTATTCACCCACATGTTTATCTTCCCTTCTTTAAATGAATATTTATACATCTATACCTATTGTAAATCATTATTGTTTTTGTAAATTTCTTATTTTGATTAGGTATTTTCGCTCATTAATAATTTTTCTGTATTGTCTGTACGAGTTCATTATTATGAAAATTCAATAAAACATTTTGAACTCAAGAAAAGAAGAAAGAAAAGAAACAGTTGTGTCCGAGTGGGCAAAATACACAACAGGATATTAAAATAAGAAGGAAAGGAGAAGACAATCAATAGCTAGAGAAGACTTTCAAAGTAACAGATATTTTTTGAGATAATGACACAAAGAACCACAAGAGGGCAGTGTTACCATTAGGTAAAACTGAGCTGAAAAACCAGATGGTTCAGACCAAAAACTGCAGTAGATCAAAAGTACATCTTCAGATGAACAGTGCCGAAATCTAGGAAAGAGAACCCCTGGACTATGACCATCAGAGTGGGCCTGGAGAGAAAATAGGTAAGGGCCGGCCACCAAAATAAAAGACGTTCCCATTAGCGAATCAGATAGATAAAAGAAAAGTGGCCAACATTCCAACATTTGCAATTTTGAACTTGTAAAGACACACTGTGTAGGTGTTTTGCAAAGTATGGGAGACTGCATACATTTGCGTTTGCTGCAGACAATATTAGTAGTAATAGCAGAGAAATCACGAGTAAAAAACGGCCCACCTGGCCATACAACAGGTCCGGAAACACGCAAAACAAGCATTGGCATAGCCAATAGGTCTCGCCTTTGGGACCTTATAAGTGTTTAGCCATGCAACAGTTGCATAACTAAATACTTATAAGGTCCCAAAAGCGAGACCTATTGGCTATGCCAAGCGGCCGTGAAAGTGATCGCGATCAAACATCAAAGTGCCCGTGCGGCCGCGAAAGTGAAAGTAATCGCAGTAAAGTGTGCCGCCCGCGCACATGCACTGTAGCTCTAGGCTGGCTGGTAGCACTTTTTGGAGCCCTCTCAGTAAGTCTCGCCAGACCAGCACATGCGCTGGGTCAGGCGAGACCTAAAAAGAGACACACCCGTCAGATCAGCTTCAGATTGCCGATAGGAGCGTCGGCTGTTGGCCATGCACACTGTGGGGATACCTTGACTTGGAGTGGTAAAGAAGCATGGCCTACTGAGTGGGACATTCAAGTTTAACAAAACCAAAAGACTGTGAGATGCCGACACAGAATTAAAAAAATGCGCTACTGGACAACCAGGCAATATGAAAACTCCATAAAAATACCACCTTTTGGTACGCCTAGTCTTAGAAGAGCGACATGGTAAAATAAAAAGCCCCGCACACATCTGTAGAGTACCACTATTACCCTATAGGCGGGGTGGTTGTGAGCAACACACCCGTGGACTATCTTATTGTGGTTGCGCCCGACATGAGGATAATAAAGGTGGGGCATGATGAAAGCCAGTCACGTAGCAACCCCAGAGACTGCAATATTGTGTCCGTGCTCCCCCTCACTTCTAGGCTATAGATATAGTCGGGGCCCTAGCCACTACCTCCAGGGCTGCCACTACACTGGCGATGAGGTGGGCCATGTACTCCACCGCTATCAGTTGTCAGCTGCCCCCGGACTGTCGAGCGCTGCCTTGGGCCGCAGGAATCGCCTTGTGTTTGGTCCACCGCCTCGTGTTTTGGCAGCACCCATCGGGCGCGTGAGCTCCACTGTAGAGACCCATACGGTCCGGGGACGAACTGCCACTCCTCCACTTACCCCTAAAAGTCCACGCACGGCTGCTCTTATTTTTGGATGCCTGCTGCGCGTGGGACACTTAGCAGGCAGCACCGCGGACTTCGGTCACATGCTCACCATTCCCTCTGCAGTGTGACCACCCCTGCGCAGAAGCCAGCGCAGGGCCTGGAAGGAACCAGCGTTATTTTGAAAAACAAGGCTCCCAGCGCGAAGGAAGGGGGGTGTGTGGCCCTTCCTTGCACGTGGGACTGCTCACAGGGAGTGAGCTGCAAGGGAGAGCTAAAAAAAAGGGAATCCTTTCCATGTATTGCATTAGGGTGAAGCTTCCGCAGGGACTATATGCATGCAACTCTAGTGTGTGCTAAATAAGGCCTATTTCCTGTCCGGTGCCTCCCTCAACTTCCGGATGCAAGTGGAGTTTGTTGCACCCACCCTCACCATTGCTGCAACAACAGAGTGAACGGAGGACAGCTGAATCACAGAAGGGTCTGACAGTGATGCTGCCACAGACTAGGCCACAAGAGTTCTCTATTGATCATACCCATACTGAGCCAGAGTCAAGAGGGCACCACCCTGAACCAGCACCCTTGGCCTGGTGGCTGTCTTTTCACCCGTGAAGGGGTGACAGTGCTCAAGCCGCGAGGCGCCCAGGAGGGCAGCACATCAGTCTCTGGCAGTCAAGTCGTCCATCCTGGCTATTGAGCCATTTGTGGTTGACGATGCACCGTCATCTCTGGTACCAAATTGGAAGGATTGGACAGAACACCTACAATTCAAGTTGGAAGGGGCTGGCATTGCTCGTGAGAGGAGGAGAGACCTGCCACTACATCTTGGCAGGAAGGATATCCACAGAGTATACAAAGCGCTGGTGGAAGCAACACTAAAGGCATATGCCACCGTCCTAAATGCACTAAATGCACATTTTGAACCCATGGCCAATAGAGGCTATGAATGTTGCGCATTCCGGCAAGCTTGCCAGGAGTCTTATGAATCACTAGACATGTTCCATGTTCGCCTGAAAGAACTCGCAAGCATGTGCAGGTTCAGGATGAGCAAGAAGAAATTCTTGCCCAAGTGATCCAAGGGTTCTACTCCGCAAAGGTCAGAGAATGATACTTCAAGAATCAGGGAAGTTCTTGCAAGACATCTTGAAGCTAGGATGATACAAGGAATTGGCAAAGGCAAGAGCCTCACACATGGAGGCTGCACTTAACCGCCCTATTAAAACGGAGCAAGTCAATGCGACGAAGGTACGCCAACAACCCGCACCACCGAAACGCCCTCAAGAAAAGAGGAAAAAATGTGGGTACTGTGGAGGGTCCCCACAGAGGATGAGCGAATGTCCTGCAAAAGGAAAGAGGTGCTCTGCGTGTGGGAAGAACAATCATTTTTCTAATGTGTGCAGGTCATCCAAGTTCCCAAAGGAAGCAGTGTACTCACTGGTCATCGAAACAGCTGACAAAGAAGACATGGACGATGATGCCGAAGAGTACCCGGTACACTACGTCCTAGCGATGGGATAGCCTCTTTCCAACCATAGTCACCTCCCTCTGTGTCAGATTTAAGTGGATGACCAGCAAGTCACAGCTATGATCAATATCAGGGCATCCATCAAACTTTTGGCGACCATCTACCATGCCATGGACCTTAGCCCCCCGTTAAAAGACGCAAAAAGCTGAGTATTTGCATATGGGCAGGAGTCACCCATCCCTCTCCTAGGCTGTTTTTGTTTTGCATCCATGGTGTCTCACCGTGAAAGGAGTACAGGCACAATGGTTTATAGGGTCAAGCAAGGACACGGTATGCTCATAAGCTCAGCCACTGCAGAAGCTCTGGGACTGATCTCGTTCGCCTTAGTGCTACAAGAGAAAGAGATCTCGACCATTTTGGAAGAGTTCAGTGAAGCATTCAAAGGGATTGGATGCCTCAAGAACAAGGACATCAAACTCCACATCGATCCAACCAGTAGACCTGAGACGCCGGCGCATAGTCTTCCATTTAAAGCCAAAAGTGGAAGAAGAATTGGAAAAGCTGGAACTCAAGGGAATCATAGAAAGGGTCACTGGGCTCATCCCATGGATCTCTTCGATTGTGGTGGCCAAGAAGCCAAAGCAACTGGGACAAGTCCTCATCAGTGTGGACATGCGGCTTCCCAATGCAGCTATCAAGAGGGAACACAACCTCAATCCCACAATTGATGACCTAAGGGTGAGCCAAACTGTGCTATGTTGTTATCCAAGATGGACCTCAGGTCGGGATACCACCAACTACTGCTTTACCCTGATTCAAGGTATATTACCACCTTCTTATTACATGTCGGTCTCCGCCGGTACTGCTGCCTCAATTTTGGAATATCTAGTGAGGCTGAGGTATTCCAAAACACCATCAGAGAGCTGCTAAGTGGGTTACCAGGAGTTGTCAATATGAGTGATGATATTCTTTTCCATGCAAAGTCGCTGAAGGAACACCACAGGCGTCTACGGGGAGGTCTGCAATGCATCAAAGAGGCTGGTCTTACCCTGCATAGCGAGAAGCGTGAATTTCTGAAACAGAGGATTAGTTTTGGCTATGCATGCTCAGCGAAAGGGATCACCCCAGACCCAGAGAAGGTGCGTGATATACAGGAAGCTCAGGCACCGTGCAACATCTCGGAAGTATGTAGCTTCCTTGGAATGGTAAACTTCTGCGGAAGGTTTATCCCTAATCTCACGAATCTCACTCGACCTATCCAAGAACTCACTAAAATGTCAACGCCCTGGCAGTGGGGTCCTGAACAGGAAACAACATTTCAACAAACCAAGGAGGCATTATCAGCAGACACCACTCTGTCCTACTTCGATCCCAAAAAGGCCACCAATGTGGCCGTGGATGCGAGCCCTCATGGTCTAGGAGCAGTCCTAATGAAGCAACAAAAGCATGGGCATTGGACCCCGGTAGCATATGCCAGTCAGTCCTTAACTGAGAGTGAGCAACGCTGTTCCCAAATTCAAGGAGAGGCCATCACCATACATTGGGCCTGCAAACACTTCCATATCTACGTGTATGTCACCCTTTTGTCAACCCGCCGGACCACAAACCTCTTATACCCCTCTTCCAGGGGTCATCGTCTCAGCCGCCGCCACACATTGAGAAGTTTCTTTTGCAACTACAAGATTACGACTGCAGGGTCGAATACTGGCCCAGATAATCTAATCCTGTTGTCTGGCTGTCCCGTCACCCTCGGAGTGCCACCTCGGCTGAAGTGGTAGAAGCCGAAGCGACAGAAGCCTATCTGAGGTTCATAGAAGAATGGTCCATCCCATCCCCAAGGCGCTGGAGTCACTAAGAGATGCCCCACGAGAGGATGAACGTTTGCAGATGGCCCTGACTGCAATTAGATCCAATGACTGAAGCCCTGTCATGAGACATCTTTCAAATAGGAGCCCAGAAGAGTGCTTGAGTCCTTGATACATGTGTGACAAGAATTGTCAACTGATGAAAGTGGATGTCTCCTCAGAGACCAACACTGGTTATATCGTAAAGCCTCACATCCCAAGTAGTGTACCTAGCACACTGAGGAATGAAAAGCCCGCTCCGTGCCTAGGTGTGGTTTCCAGGGATGGATGAAATGGTGGAGCAAACTGTTAGTTCGTGCCACTGGTGTAAGGTGTCGGGGGCCCCGGATCAGCCCCCTCCAGCGATCACAGAAGACTGACCAAAACTTCCCTGAGAGCAAGCGAGCATGGACTTTGGCCAGCCACACTCATGTTTGGGCGATCCATGCTCACCAAGTTACTCCAGTGGACATCAGTTCAACCCGTGAGCTCTGGGGCAGTCGGAGCCTAGGAATGAGAGAAGAAAAATAAAATAAAAGATCATGCTGATGTCAGATGGCGGGCACAGTAGGCACTCTTCGAATGAGATGACTGGGTGATAGCCAAGTAAAAGCAACAGAAGAAAGCAGACACCCATTTCAATACTCAATCACAATAGTCAAAGGGAACATGGTCTGCAGTGTACAGAGCCGGGCTCTCCTGGTGACACCAATCGAGCAGTAGTTCCAAAGGACAATGGAACAGATTGTCAGCGCTTGAGGTTGAAAATTCAAGTAAAGTTTGACTTCAGTAACGACAAAGGAAGTTTAAAGTTACAAGAGATTTCAAGAGAATGAAATGTGCAGCGCTCACCTAGGTAAGAATAAAAGCATAGTTAATGACTTTTAATTTTGGAACTTTTTACATTGGCATAGACCTTAAAAAATAGTACATGATTTGATTGTACTTTCCCACAGGTGACGACTAAACAAGAATAATATAGCCTTCTGACTCATGAAAGAGCTATGAGAAAGAAAGTAACTTTTCTATGTCGATTTAAAGGGCAGCACCTGTGGAGAGTATATAATTTGAAAACACTCGAAGCATACTTAGGTTGACAAAGGCTGCTAGTACAGCCGAAACGTGTTCCTGTTCTGTGCTCAAGTGCTGTTCAAGAATAAAATGGATTTGCCTCTGAGAAACGAATGCGGGCTTTCTCTCATGTGATAAAATGTCTTTGATATATACATATATATATGCCATGTCATAACAAGGCACATCCACAAACCTCGTCAATGCCGGACACAGCAGCTCTGGTGCGCGTCAGGGTATGAGGACGCCCTGAATACTTTCCGGTCCACCACGCAGCAACGCTGCAGTGTGCACACTCCTTCCACAATTTAAAAGGCTCAATCCATACAGTGCATGAAGGATTTTATTCCATTAAAGGTTCCCAGCAGAAAACCGAATGCGTTTCGGCGTAATCCGCCTTGATCACGGGTATGGAAATCAAAACATACTGGCATTATTTTACAGCGAATACGTGTGACATCAAAAACTTGCTCACCCTAATAATTAACAAAGGACTAGTGAAGGATCTTTAATTAACATTAAACAGGTCGGACACTTTGTAATGGTAATTCACACTTGTATAGTGTAGTAAATCTTGATCTACATACGGTGTATCAACCATTCAAATTTGCACATGTAATTAATATTGATCTATACAATTAGCATATAATTATCGTGCTGAGACTAAAATTCATAATAATGAAATACTAATCAAATACTTTTCTCTCGCCAATAAACATTGGAACCGTTGACACATTTAAGACAGTTGAAATCATATTTTTGATTCACAATTACATCGCTCGTTATCCTGAGTGCCCCTTGTCATGATCAGGCATGTTTCTCAATCACCAATGTAATACTGCTTACACATGTCCCAACTGTACGGTTTATCCGGAGCAGGTCTATCTGCCAAATCCACCCAAGTGGGTTAATTATCAGCCTAATGTTCATATACTACTTGGCCAGTGCCAGAACAATAACTCCGGAGTTTGTACAATAAATTTGTGAATAGTACAATCAGTCCCGACACGTTTGAACCTAGATGTCTTTCTCTTTGTCTTAGTGGTCAATTTCCATAATCTCAGTCACAAACTGATGCATATACGGCTGCACAAGTCAACCTATTAAAAAACATATAAAGACATAAAAACATACGTGACTATTAACCTCCTCAGCACCCAAATATAATACTGTGTAGATTACTAACAACTAATACTTAAACTTTAAAACCAGCAGAAGACTCCTAGGCACAGCTTAAAATATGCAGATTCCAGCAATTGCAGAGTACACAAATCTAATGCCTGCAAGGACGCTTCCAGGGATGTGTCTTCAAGGAAATTAAAACTGGATCACTCCCCCATAAATCACGCTGATTCCTCTTCAGAATTAAGACCCTGAGGGACCTTGGTATCTAGTTCGAGTATGTACTCGGCTTCCAGTTGTCTACGTTTGCGGATCCAATCGCCCCCCCGATTGTTTGAGGGACACGATCAATTACAAAGAAACGCAAAAGATTGCGATTACTTTTGTGCTCATCCTCAAAATATCATAGGTAGACTTTATCTGTATTTTGAATGGCACGCATATGTTCCAGGATCTGTTTTTTTGCGGGGAACATAGTGCTCCCTACGTACCTTTTGGAACATAGGCAAGTTAACGCATAAATACAGAAATCTGACAGGCAAAGTCCATGAGAGACACCAGCTGTAGTGGATCCACCAGTGTTATGGTGAGTAGGCTCCACTGCCCCATCCTAGTACTGATAGGTATCTCCATGTCAACCGCAAGTTTTCTGGACAACCATGGGTGGTGACAGGAAGAGAAACTATGGGATGCAGCGATGCTTCCACCTGGAGTCTGGGCAAAGGTTTTGCTCTGAACCAGGTCATTTGGTATTAGGCCATTTTCAGATTCTGATAATATGCTGTGTGTCAGGAGGTGGCGGAAGACAAGTACAAACATCACCTGCGAAATGAGTATTCCATAGGAGAGGGAGACAACCAAGGGGTTAAACCTTTCGCTGTCTCCTCTTCCGTGCAGGACGTCATGGACCCCACCCTCGGCAGGAACCAACCAGCAGCCAAGGGGACCGGGAAAAGGAACATCCCAGGGGAACAGAGTGAGCGCGAGGAGGAACCCGGAAGCGGTGGGAGAAACGAGGACGTGGAGAGAAGAGTGCAGGAAGCGGATCCGAGGCAAGAGGAGACAGCGGACGACTGGAAGGAAGGAAAAAAAGGAGAAGACACCGGCGACAGGGAAGAAGACCCAGAAGTCTGGAGTGATGACTGGTGGAGTGTTCCCGGCGATACCTGTTTGCCGCCGCAGTTCTGGGGAACTGTGGCCCCGGCGGTGAGTGAGCAAGCCAGTACTGGGCTAGACTTAAGGTGTTCATGCCAGTAAACCGTGGAAACCACGGGAGGGAGGCCTATGTATGGAGGAACAGGGTGGGGGAGGAAACAATAATAGAAGACGTGATTTTGCTCTCCGGTCCTGTAATTCAAGAGTGATATGTTTTAAAACAGTCAATCAGACGCAAGGTCACAGAAAGCCCTAATAACAACCCTGAAGAGAGCAAAACAGGCTGTGTGGGAGAAAGTATGACTCCTTGTTTTTGTTTTGTTTGTTAAAATAAAGTTCTTCATGAGAATATAAGAGAAAACAAGTATTGAGGGGAATTAGCCTCATTCTTACTTTCTTTCATCTTTGTGTTCTTCACTTTTCCCCTTTTGGTTTTACGAATTACTCTCATCTCTGTCACACTTAAAACTCTGCCCTCACTATGCGCTTGGAGCCTACAGAAGTTACAGGTTTCTTTTCACAAGGTGTTGGTGACGGGTATAACTGTAGAAAAATAACCCTAGGGCCAAGAACTTACTGTCCCTTGTTCTCTTTCCTCTCTTGAGCCTCCTGGGGACAAAGCACCACCAAAGACAAGCATCCCGAAGAGAGGAAGACCGACGTCCATACCATCTTCAAGAAGATTCATGTTTACCAATCCTGACTGCTTACTCTACGAATACTAAAAAAATAAGTAACCATTGAGAACCGAATACGGCCTCCTAGATTCTGTTTCCGACCATCCCTCCGACAATGTGCATGAGGGTGAAGAGTGCATTAAAGGCCATGGTGCATCCTATTAGCAGTACTGTCTGGTTTGTAGCTCTGTTGATCCCTGCTCCAGCCTCTATCAGCAGAATGGAATCAGCTACCCATGAGGTGAATTGGAATTGGTCTGTTTCATGGAAGATCTGAAGAAACCCAAGGTTCAGTGCCCCATAATGAATCAATTAGCTACCCTCCTTTCCTTGCAGCATCTCTCCTCTAGCTAGACGATTCTAGTTATCCTGACATCTATATACACTTCCTCTCTTTCACTGCAATGGTGTTCACAACGAAGTTAGTGCTAGGTCGCACATCTCCCAGCTTGTTTTGACTTACCAGTTGCAAATCAAAAATGCTTTGACTGCTTGCCACCCTGAGGTGTCAAAGCAGTATGAGTGTCTTCCTCTACCTGAAAGCAATTTTTGATAATCTGTGTTTCAGCTATGACCCACTACAGCCATGGCATGCCACTTAATATCCCCTTGAGACTATCTATGAGGGCATCTGGAACCACAAGATCTACTTCCCCTCCCATTTTGGGAGCATGGCTCACCTCATATGGCTTTAGCTTACTGATTATGTGATGCTGATGGGTAATGATAAGCAGGTTCACAGGTGAATCCTCTGGTATCAGGATTGTGACAAAAAAGATCACAGGGCACGTGGATACCTCATGAACCAATGTCCTCCCATAAAGCTCTGAAAAGCACATCTATGCGAGCTGCTTCCCCTCATAGAGAAGGATCAGAGACCACATCATGTTCAAATTCAGCAATCAAGCACAGTCCAGAAGGGGTCCATGCACCGGTTTTGCTGAAATCATCCTGCCTAGAGTGCATATATTAATTCCGAAAATAAGGTATTAGCTGTGGGCAGTACATCTCAGGATCATGAAGAGGCAACCAAAGCAGACAGTGAAATTTATGCAAAAACAAGTGCATGGACGCAATCTGAGCTTACGCACTGATTTAGAACATGTCCGTGATTTAACCCCAAGATCACCTTTCATTCCTACTGCTTCCATATCAAAGTGAAGCTTGCTTGTCAAAGAAAGACTTAACACTTGGCAACAATACCCGTCCAATCTACTGTGACCACAGTTGATGGAAACAAATTGAACTGTGCTTGCTCTTTTACCCGCATTAGATAATGCACTACAACAGTGCATGCTGTGCAGAACAAAAAAGTGCCTTGTGCAACTCATACACATTACCAGCAGGAGCATTACTTTCAAATTAACAAATACCTACATGCTTGAGACAAATCAATGATTAGCAGGCCTTTAAGGTGTTTTTCAAAGAAACAAAATCTACAGACATAGCCCTGCAATGTAAAATAAACTAGAAGGCCTCTATCTAAATTGAATGCATAATACTTGTCCTCCCATGACCAGGTAGTTTAGAAACAGGTCCATATCAGCTAGTAAAAAATCCCTTCTTGATTTAAGTATAATTATAGTTAAGTGCATATGTCAGTAACAACATTAACATTTTGAATTAAAAAAATCACAAAGATTTGCTATATATAGTTAGTAGAGCTAGCTATAACTCCGACCATGCAGTGCGTCTAACCTCACATATTGCATTACTCATGACAATTCTCAGTGAATTTTTAAGTTTTTTTTTTTTAAACAAGCATCTTTTTTATCACACTTAACTATAATGTTAGTTCAACCTTTGTTTTTTACAGTGACTTTCAGTGAATTTCTAGTTTTTTTTTAAACATAAAGTAATATTTTATCACCATACGTAAAGCCAACCACACCCGCTGTGCATGGTCTTTGGTTGTACGGGGCGGGGGTTTGCTACAGTACATGGCCTGTGGCCAGGATCTGTGGGAGACCCCTCAACATCTCTTTTAAAGGGGAGGGGGCCTTGTTGCCCACTCCCTGAGCCTCATTAGGCCCTAGGAACCCCATACACCGAGGGCCTATGTATTATCAAGAGGAGGGAAGCCAATTGCCCCCCTCACAAGCCTTATTAGGCCCTGGGGACCCCATCCTCCAGTGCGGTTTTATTTAAATGGGGAGGGTGGTCACTTGGCCCCCCCTTCCTCGAGCCTTTTTGGCCCCGGGGCCCCCATCCCCCGGGTCTGTATTTTATATAGGTGGGTGCCTGGTGCCCACCAAGGGCACCCACAATACACTTGTTGGGGCTGCTGGGTGAGCCCCAGCCCCTCCACGAGCTCCTTGCATCTAGCGGGAACCGACATTGCTCCCGTCCATAGGGAACAGCTATTTATGCTGCTCCTTCCGGGCGGGAGCAATCTCTTGATCTGTTTCAAAACATATCACAAGTCTGCTCCCAGCCGGCGGGAGCATCTTTAAAGCTCCCGCCTGCTGGGAGCAGACTTTGTGTTCACTCATGTGGCAGAAGATTAACAAAATGCTCCCACCAGGTGGGAGCAAACACAAGTTTCCCTGCCCGTGCTGGTGCAGGCAGGAAAAGGGCTGTGTCCCAGGAATGGGCACCCCAGAACACAGCAGGTGAGGTGGCCCCGGGGGATGAGGTCCCCGGGGCAAAGAAAGGTTCAGAGATGGAGGGCCACGTAGCCTTCCTCCCTTTTAATGTAAATGGCAGGGGTTGGGGTACCCCTGGGACTTTAATGGCTTGGGAATGGGGACCGTGCAGCCCCTCCCCTTAATTAATGAACACGGCTCCTTGGGATGGGGTCCCCCGGGGCCTCTGGAGGCTCTGAGAGGGCACAGCCACTTGGCCCTCTCCCCTTTTAGGCGAATTTCAGCTTTGGAGATGAGCTCCCTGGGCCTATAATAGCTCGGGGAAGGGGGCCACACACCCACCTCCCCTCAAATAAACAGTGCAGCACCGGGGGTGGTTTCCCTGAGGCCTTAAATTGAAGATTGCACCCCGGCTCGCTATTTTTTTCCAAAATCCACAAGATTGCGACAAAAAATGACAATATGGTTTGCATTTTTACCCCAGGCGGGTTCATGTGAATTCCCCCCATTGTGCTTAGGGAGTCAGGGTATCCCTACCCTGCCCCTTTACATTATTTTTTAAAATTTACTTCAGGACAGGGGACTATGTCCCCGAATCCTCTAATGACAGCCAACAACATATTTCTCATGTTGCTGACAGCTAAACAGTGCGTTCTTTCTGGCGGGAGAGAGATGGCCCAATGGAAACAAAGCTTCCTGGGCCAATTAGAACATTTTATTTTTTCTTAGTTGGGTTTGAATCCCTCAAACCCAATCGTTCAGATATACAAATATTTTTCAACCTTAATTTCTCAAAAACGACTGAACAGATTTACACAGAATCACAAAATTAACAAACTGCAGACCAATATCTACCTTCCTGCCAAATTTGCTGTAATACCATTCAGCAGTTATTGCTGTAGCCCTGCCGAAATAAGTCTATGGAAAATTAATGGGTATTTTGTGTTTTGGGATCCCCTTTATTCTCGGGCTCCACTTGACGGATCACAGCAAAAATTTCCATTAACAAACTAGTGAAAAAGTAGCATCTTTTTTGGAAAGTTTTTGGTAGATTCATCAAACGGGGCCAAAGTTATTAGCAACACAAAAAACTATGAATGTCAATTCAGCAAAATGCCAGGGGTAGCGGAAGTGACATCACACATCCTTTGAGCCTGGTGACATTACATGCCATTTGTCCAAGTATAATAAATGCTAGATCAATTAAATATTTGTGAAAAATGTAAATAAGAGGGGAAGATGGCCGCACACTAACGCTGCTCGAGCTCCAAATCCCTAAACCCTGAAAATCCGACAACAAATCCGTGCCTGTGAGTCACCATCTGACCCAAACTGGTGCCATAACATCGCTGGCCAATTTCGCCCAGAAGGAACGCGCCAAATACCTGCCCAGATCCTGCCGAGGCTCAAGGCCTGGGCGCAGCGGTGAGCTGCGTGCTTGCATAATCGCGCAGCCGGAGGTAGCGGCCCACAGCGGGAGTGAAAATAGCGGAAGTTTGGCTGGCGGCTGTCAGGGCGTACCTGTTGGCCATCACGGGCCCGTAGCTGCTGGGATCTTGCGTCCGGGACCCGACCCGTGGTAGAGAGCGGCCCCTGTCTGACTACAATCTGGTGTGACGTCTGCCCTGGGCTGAAGGTGAAGCACGTGAGGGAAGGCGGAGGGGACCGTCAGTGGTGGCGAGGAGGCGACAGCCGAGACCTAATAGTGACTACCCTGACTGGCGGGATGGCTCGGCATGGACTTTGTGGTGGGAGCAGCGCATGTGGCCACACTGTGTGTTGGCAAGGGGTGCTAGCAGGAGAGCTCCGTGTACCCAGCGATGAGTGGCGGTCGACGTGCCCTGTCACTAGCCATAAAGACATTTCACTATTAACAGCTCACAGTGACCTTGTGCTGAGCCTTGAAGAGATCATCGCTGCATATAGGGCCAATCTACCGGTGACAGCTCAGGCGTGGAGGTGAGCCCAGAGGGAGTAAGCCGACAGGCCGGTGGGGACACTTTCCTGGGCAGGTGGTAGCGATACCTTTGGGCCCCCCCCTTCGGATAGTAGCATGACCCGGCACCATCACTACAAGCTGTGCCGTGTCTAGGAGCAAAGCAGGACATGGCTTGCACCAACCCAAACAGGACAAGTTCTCCTGGCTTAAGCGCCAGGAGGGCACAAGTGCTCAACCTGACAGTGCAGGAAACACAGTGCGTGCCGGTGGAACAAGGCACCCCCACCCTAAAAAAGACATAGTAGAAGCGATCACCGCTGTGTGTACGTCGCTCAAATCCCACATAGACCCTGTATCCACAGAAATCTCCCTTATTCGTGCTGACCTTGGGAAAATGGATGATCAAGTGAAAGAGGTGGAAGAAGTAACCCAAGGCCTCACCACTAACACTAAGGCCCTGGAAAAACAAGTTTGTGAACTGCAAACCATCAGCAAGGCCCTGGCGGACCAACTGCATGACTACGAAGGTAGGGCTAGATGGAACAATGTAAGAATTCTGGGGGTTCCTGAGAGAGCCGAGGGCCATGCCGCTGATTTATTTGTGGAGGAATAAATCACTCAGCGTTTGCAGCCTAAAAACCTCTCCAACTACTGCTCCATTGAAAGGGCACAGCGAGTACCAGGTGGAACACGTAAACCAGGACAACCACCCAGGCCAATACTAGCATGTGTCTTTAACTTTCGAGACAGGGATGTGATACTACAAACCGCACGTTGTGCCCCTCCTCTCAAAATTGAAAATAATATTGTCACATTCTTCTCAGACTTCACTATGAAAGTGCAGAGACAGCGAAGGAGTTTTCTCGAAGTCAAAAAACCCCTTAGGGACAAAGCGCTGACTTACGCAATACTGTTTCCTGCAAAATTCTGGGTGGAGGCCGAAGGTAAAACGTGGTTCTTCACAGAGCCGGAGTGGTTGGACGGACAGTGGCAGGTAGGAGGCCCGGACAATCCCGACAGAGGCAGGTGACAAATGGGGCTAGACCAGAAACAGACTGCATCTGATCAAGAAGCCAAAGGTCTCACCAATAAAGACCCCCTGTTGGGTAGATAGAATGCCTCACCATAAACAGCGTCACTCAGGCAGCTTTCTCAGAGACCCAACGGGCGCAAATTCACACTACCTAAGGACACATAGATTAATCGATGGGCCTGGCAAATCAACTGAAGTGGCGAGACTGTACGGTGGCAAGTGTAATGGGGCAGGAGGCCCTGCAGCAACAATGGCTGAGTATGTGCACAACAAATTCATTCACATAGACTCCAGGCTACATGGTTAATTATTGACAGTGGGGTTGGGAGGGCGGAACTAAGGGTCTACGTCTCCCCCGAAACAGGAAAGGGAGGGCGACAGGCTCTCTTCAATGTTAGGGTGGCGGGTAGTTAAAAGTCTGTCTTACAGGGAGGCAGGGTGGGGCGGGGAGTTTTCAAGTTACTGGGGCTTTGCTTAGTTTTTGTTACATTCTTACATTGTGGGTATTCGCGAGCAGCTCACGCTTTTACACGGCTTCAGCCCCCTCAATCGGGGTTGTGGACAGTACAACTCACAAACATTGCAACTACTACAAATGCAGTTATGACACAACCACCCAGAGAAATTGTCCTTGACAATATTGCCCCGACACCTGTTAGACAAACAGCACCAGCGTTGGTCGATACAGCTGGGGTGGGAAGAGCTGAGATCGCACTCAATCTGCTTTCCTGGAATGATAATGGGTTGGGCGATAAACTCAAAAAGGGGTGGTGGTCCAATAAATTAAACGGCTGGCACTAGATATCGTCTTGTTGCAAGAAACCCATCTCGTCAGAAATACGTCTAAGGAGCTAGATAGATGGGGCTATAAATTAGTAGTGCACTCTGGCTTTACCACTGGGTCCAGAGGGGTGGGGATACTAATGCGGAAAAACTTTCCATTCATTGTGACACACTCAGGTACTGACGAGTATGGCCACTTTGTAGCCTTGTTGGGAACCTGGGAGGGCAAGTGCATGAATATCATGTCAGTATATATACCTCCGGCACTACACAACGTGGCCTTACCAGACATAAGCAAGATGATAGATTGGATGGGACCTCAACATGACAATGAGCAAACAACTGGATAGATACCCACCCAGAATCAATCCGCGACCTAAAAACACTATGGCCGAATTTCTTACATCTCTGGACTTGGCAGATGTATGGCACGAGGCACACCCACAAACACGACAATACACCTATTACTCAGTAGTACATAATAGCAGATCCCGAATCGACCATATCCTAATGCTGCAGACAAAACACATTATTTCATGGAGGTCAGGCATCTAGCTAGGGGCATTTCAGACCATACCCCCATATTGGCCCGGTATGTGTTAGGTGGCGCCCCCACTCACAGAACAATTTCATCACCGAGACATGGTTAAACAAATGTTCGACACCAATCTTGGACACTCGTGCCACCAGGCTTTGTAAACAAAGATCGAAAAGACCAAAAAGGCGGAGGTATAGCAATCATTCATAACAACAATATAACTGTGACAGAAATGAACACCTTTAATTATAACACCTGTGAGTGCCTCTCCGCTAACATCAACACAAGTGACAACAAGACTTTCCAGAGCCATCTCCTATATCATCCCCCAGGTAACACCACCGCATTCACCGATCACCTGTCCGACCTCATTGTACATTGCTCACTCCGAGACTCCAACAGCCTAATTATGGGAGACCTGAACCTACACTGGAATGAAAATATCAACCCGGCAATCCAGAACCTAAATGAGCTGCTGCATAATAACAACCTCCCCCAGCATTGTTCAGAGGGCACCCATAACAAAGGAGCGACCCTGGATGCCATCGTTGCCCAACAGGACACCATCACGATTGACCAGATCCTACCGGTGGACTGGTCTGACCATCACCTTATCTTATTCCGCATTACTCAAACAATCACTCATCAACCCCCATCCAAGACCCCCCCAAATGGACGAGAAATCTTAGACAGATCTCCATGACCGACTTTGAAAAAAGGGTAGGCTCACTCCTGCCTACCTCCACAGATGATCTCTCTACAACAGAACTCACCACTCACTATAACTCTACTATGACTTCCATCCTAGATCAATTAGCCCCCCTGAAACAAAAAAAAAACAGGAACACTCTGTCCAGATCCTGGTTTAACTCAGACATCAATGCTGAAAGAAGACAATTAAGAGCCGCAGAACGACGATGGAGGAACAACTCCTCTACAGGCCACCACGAGCAATTCAAAGTAACCCGAAGGAAATACAAAAAACACGTTAACAATGAAAAAAACACCTTCTTCTGCACTGCACTGGACAAGGCGAAAAACAGACCCAAAGAACTATTCAATATCATCAGACAACAAACATCCAAACCCTCTGCTGCCCCAGGCCAGGCCTACAAAGACCTGTGTGACAACTTCGCCAACTTCTTCATAGACAAAATCACCAAGATTGAGCTCTCTAGACGTCAACCACAACACCTCTTGCATAATCTCATCCCCAGAAACCGAAGCCAATGCTCGCAAACACCCCATGAAAGTCTGGAAATCTTTCAACCCCATACCGGAAACTGAGATTCTCAATCTGATCTCCACCTCTCATCCTGTCAACAGAGGTGTCCCCCAAGGATCAGTGCTCTCCGCTCAACTATTCAACATTTATATGGAACCCCTCACCTCCATACTCAAAAAAGCCAACATCACCTTCCACCTCTATGCAGACGACACCCAGATCTATCTGGAAACGTTCTCCTTTTAAGATATTCAGAGACTAAACAAAACTCTTAAAGAAGTCCAGCATTGGCTATCCACGAACCACCTCAAAGCTAACCAAGACAAAACTGAAATTCTCCTCATATCCAACAAAGACGAAAACCCCCAAATCATGGAATGGTTTAAAGAAATCGATACTCTCAACTGTAATCTCACTCTGGCTAACTCCACTAGATCATTACGATTTACTCTAGACCCCAAACTTGACATGGTCAGTCACATCAAGAACTCTGCAAAGAGTGCCTTCTTTAAGCTGAAGCTTTTTAACAAAATAAAACCCTTCATCCCGCCAAACGACCTCAAACAAGCCACCCAATCCCTGGTGTTATCCAGACTCGACTACGGTAATGCTATCCTCTCCGGTAGAGCGAAATCCCACCTAGCCCCCCTCAAAACAACTCTAAAAGCAGCAGCCAGAATGGTCACCGGAGTCAGGAAATTTGAGCACATTGCACCCGCACTCAAAGATCTAAAATGGCTCCCAATAGAAATGCACACCAGTTTCAGAACTGCCTGCCTCACGCACAAAGCCCTCCTCACAGGTAAACCTGAATACCTGGCCTCCAAACTCAAAAAGGCCGGCCAGACTAGGAACCTCAGGAGTTTCAACTCCCTTCTGCTCATTCCTATGAAAACACGCAAACCGAAAACTGCTGCACGTTCCTTCTCCGGAAACGCACCCAGAATCTGAAACTCCATCCCAGCAGACATTAGGACTATCCCATCCTTTGTAAAATTAAAAAAAACTTCTAAAAGACCTCTTCCTCAACCGTGCCTTCCTGGACAGGTAAACAGCGCTAAAGGGCTCATTCCTGCATTCCGCAACACCACAACACCTGTCACCATAATCTACCTCCTCCTAGAATCCTTTCGCCCCTCCACGCTCCTCCCCTTCCTGAAAATGGTTCTATGCAAGACAATCATGCACTCTGTGAGGCTCTCACGACTGCCCTGCCTCCTTGTTGCACTACGCGCCGAGATTTCCGAACTGATATGTACACTGATGATTATTTGTGATTCCTGCACTATAAATGCTGTAAAGCGCTCCGATACCCTCGGGTCTGGCTAGCGTGATATAAAACTCTTAAAATACATAAATCCCTGGTGCCTCAAAATACCACATATCAAAATTACTCTTGTGAAAGCCACAGATAACTACTTTTCGGAGAATGTCAGATTGGTCCATTCATCTCGAGTCATTTGGGAGGCCTACAAGACAGTGATAAAGAGTCAGGCCCTCTCCCGTGCAGTGGGACACAAGAAAGAGAAGTGTAAAAAACTGGAAGAATGGGAGCGCGACATTCTAATCAGGGAGCAAGCAGCCACTCATACCCAAGACAAGACAGCTGACCATGTATTGGAACTTAAGAGGTAGGAATATAGAGATTTAGCAACTGAGGCAGCCAGAGAAAAACACCAGGCACAACTGCACAGAGTATATGAACAGGGAGACCGTGCAATCAAACTGCTCCTATGGCTAGATAGGCGAGACAGGGCCAAACGTTGGGTCAGTGTGATACGCGGGCAGGTTGGAGTATGGAAGATGGATCCGCAAGACATAGCAGAGGGCTTTGCTGACTATTTTAAACAACTATATTCCCCTGTGGCCTCAGCAAAAATTGTTGAGTCAAGGGAACTAATAGCCGACATACAGATCTCAACATTAACCTCTGAAGACCAACAATCAGTTGATGCAGAGCTCACGACTGAGGACATTTTAGCGGCCATACTCAGCATACAAGCTGGGAAAGCCATGGGGTCGAATGGCCTCCCATTAGAATTCCTCAAAATGACAGCCACAAATGTGGCACCCCACCTGCTCAATATGTACCTTGAGAGTAAACGAGAGGGAATATTGCTTAGAGACCAACAAGTGGCCTCCATAGCAGTGATTCACAAGAAAGGAAAGCCGGCAGAGGACTTTGCCTCAGACCGCCCCATATCTTTACTCAATGTAGAGGTCAAAATTCTGGCCAAAATATTAGCGACAAGGCTCCTCCCAGTTGTAACGAATCTTGTACACCCGGATCAGTCCAGATTTATGCCAGGCCGAAATACCGCATTAAATCTGCGGCGACTGAACGGGTTGCTCGCATGGAAGGACACAATTCAGGAAAGCATTACCATACAGTCCTTGGACGCTCGTATGGCCTTTGCCACCGTAGATGTTTGCTGTCTTGGAGCGTATGGGTCTGGAGAAAACCTATGTCGAGTGGATCCAACTTTTATATGCAGAACCGGTGGAGGTGAATGAGCATACTTCAAAGACCTCTGCTTTGCACCGAGGGACAAGACAGGGTTGTCCTTTGGCCCCAATTATATTTGCACTAATTTTTGAGCCTTAGGTGAGCTGGATACGAGGGGACCCTTTGATACGTGGGTTAAAGTGGGCAAATGAGTGTTGTGAGAAGTTGGCCTGGCACATACTGGTCACTAGTTATAGTGGCCCCCTTGCACCAGTCCAATTCGACCCTTATGGTAGATAGGTTTAAGACAACCTTTTAAAGAAAGCTATCCTAGTGGTAGCTGTGGAGAGCAGCCTTCAGGCTAAGTCTCAGAGGATTGTAAAGCAGCTTGTTTTACCTTATAATCTCTTGAATTACCAAATGAAAGGACACCACACAGGTATATATATCAAATATATATGTATTTATTTCTTGACACACTCTACTAATCTCTTTATGAGATTAGAAGTCAGGAACACATTCAAATATCAACGTTTCACAATAAGTTAAGCACAAATATGGCTGGGGCCCTAGGGGCGTACCAGACCATATACTAAAAAAGAGGTTTAGGAAAGTCGACTTGCAAGGGGACAGGGCCTAGAATCACTGGGGCTTCACTAATGCAGCAAAAGCAGGTAAGTAAAAGACCCACAGGAGACGCGTGCAGTGTGAGAACCCAGTCGCGGGTTCCCTATTGATTCCAATGGAGCAAGTCGCGGTTGGATTTTTAAAGTTTTAGGGTACTTTGAGGAAGTCTACAAGCAAGCCACTTACAAGGTAAGTAATTCGAGGGCCAACACACACTAGGGCACCAGAGTGCATGAGTTACCTCACCCAGGGAAGCCGGGTGCATAGGTGTCTTTTGGTGTCGGGTCGTGTCGCTGTTTTCTATGGAAGCCAAAGAAGATTTGCTGCTTGCGAAGACTGAAGAAGTGTCCGGTGGAATCCAAGGCTGGATTCAAGATGAAGATGACCTGAAAATTGAAGGGACAGTGTGCAAAGTCACTTGCCAGTGACCCGGGGCCAGGAAGATGGATGCCCACGGATGTTGGGTGATTTCAGGTGATCAAGGGTGTTTTGACTCTTTGCTCACGAGCTCCAGGAGAGATTGACAATGACCAGCAGCTGGATTCGGAGTGTACCATGACGTCTGCAGCTGACTACGGTGTCGGCAACCGGATTGGAGCCAACAAGCCTTGGCAACAGCAAGTCCTGCCCTCACTCACCCAGCGAGGGTGAGTGAGGGCAGGCATGGAGCAACCAGAAGAGCCCTTTGGTTTGATCAGAAAGTCTTTAGGGGACCCACAAGCCAACGGGCAAGGGATCGCAAAGATGCCTCATGAGGAAATGCTTTACAGGAGCCCACGGTCACTCGGACAGGGTAGGCCTCTGATTTTCGGTGCACATCCTGCTGGAGGCTTGAGCCACATATGGTCCAAAGCACAAGTTCATAGAATGTTGTGAAG
Source organism: Triturus cristatus (assembly GCF_964204655.1). Taxonomy (NCBI): domain Eukaryota; kingdom Metazoa; phylum Chordata; class Amphibia; order Caudata; family Salamandridae; genus Triturus; species Triturus cristatus. Next base: position 650,724,033 of record NC_140586.1, read on the forward strand.
GGGTTGCACTTGACAATAGTGCACGGTACCCGGGTATTGCTGTTCCTCGTCACTCGTGGGGTCCACTCGCCTCAGCTCTGCTGGGGACTCACAATGGCCGTCGAGAAGTCAGGAAATCCACTTTGGACTCCGGCAGGAGCGGGAAAGTTTGCGACCATTGATTCAAGTTTTTGGTGCCTGCCAAGCAGGGGAGACACTCCTTCACTCCAAAGGAGATTCTTCCGTCTTCCAAAGGTAGTGGAACGTCGAAGGGCCATGATTCTTCTTGTAAAGCGTCGTCCAGGGATATCTAACTTGCAATGGTAAGGGTTCCCTATCTTATACTAAAAGACAGGGAGGTACTAGCTCTATGACCACTCCTCTGGGAGGGTCAGGGGAGTGGGTGGTTACACCCACTTCCCTTTGTCCAGTTTTATGCCAGAGCAGGGACAGGTAGCCCCTGAACTGGCATATGCACAGAGGAGCCTACTGCTCCCCCAGTGCAGGACTTCAAAGCACTCTAGGAGTGCACCCACCCAGCCCCAATACACTAAATCCTGTCTGGAAGGTGGTGACACCTCCCTGTGACAGGATGCCTATTGTTGGGCTTCCTCCACTGCGAGTTTCAGTCAGCAGCAGGAGGGCAGCCCAGTGTCTATGCTGGTGGCATCCATTTTGTGATGCCAGGGCTCTTTCAGATTTCTACTGTGTTACCACAGTAGGTACATGACGTCCCCTCTAGAAGGGTGGGATCATGCTCCCGCATCATGGACTGGTGTGGGGGTATGATTCCAAGTTGTTTGACACCAAACACGACATGTTTTGATGCAGTCATGCCAAAGTTAGCATTTATAATGCACTTAAGAGTATATGGTTTAACCGCATCCACAAAGAGCCACAGGGAATAGACCCTGCCAGCTGCAGAGGGGCCCTGCTCAGGTAGAGGCACCCCCTCACATTGTAAACCAAGCACCCTGCCCTGATTGATAGGGTCTGCCTTAGGGGTGACTGATAGGTTTATATGTGTGTGTATGGTGAGATATAGGAACCCATACCTCAGTGAGGAGTGCTAACACTACCTCACCCAGGCTGCAGTAGCAGGCCTGTGGTGTCAGATTTAGTCTGCTTCCCAGGGGTGGCATAATACATGTTTCAGCCCCTGGTAGGCCTGTGAAGTACCTATGCCCTTGGTACCTAAGATACCATATACTAGGGGTTCATAAGGTACCACAGTATCCAATTACTAGTGCATCTAATATGCACTCCAAGTTGTTTAGAGAGAACAGAGAGACTGGGGCCCTGATTAGCAGGGACCCAGCCAGACTATACTCAGAAACCAGTGTTAACATCAGAAAAAAAGTGGGGGCCACATAAGTGCAGATCCTACTCTCCTACACAACCCCCCACCCCCAACGCAAGGACATTAAACTAACCGTGACCAGTTGAGTCTTCATGTTCTAAGTAAAAATACCTTGAGAGTCTATCTGCATTGTTATGTTAATTTAGATTTGTTGAGCGCTTAATACCCAAAAGGTCTCTAAGCGCTGTAAGAAGAGTAGCGTTGAATCCAAGCAATACAGTTACAGTTACGCCCAGGCTTCTGTGAACAGTATGGTTTTTAGTTGTTTTCTAAAGGGGAGGAGGCGGTTTTCCGCGCGGAGTTGGCTAGGCAGCCTGTACCATAGAGTGGGGAGGAGGGAGGAGAAGACCCTTCCTCCTTTGGTGACGTAGTTGAACCTTGGGTAGTATAGGAGGCTCCCTGTGGACGACCTAAGTGTGCGCCCTGGCACGTAATTTGTGAGTCTTTGCTTGATGTAGATGGGGGCTTGGCCATAGATAGCTTTGTGGGCGATACACAGGCCCTTAAATTTAGCTCTTTGTTTTACGGGCAACCAGTGGAGGCGTTGTAGAAGGGCTGAGGCTCGCGTGTGCCTTGGTAGTTTAAAAATGAGCCTAGCGGCATCATTCGTAATTGTCTGGAGTTTTCTCACTAAGGAGTCCGGGAGTCCGATATACAAGGAATTGACGTAGTCAAGGCGAGCCAAGATAATGGCAGACACAATAGTTCTCATGGCGGAGAATGAGAGAATGGGGGAGAGCCTCCTGAGTAGCCGGAGAAGGCCCACACAGGTGCCAAATACCATGGAAACTTGATTGGCTAGGGTGAGTTTGTCATCCACTTTAATTCCCAGGCTTTTAACCACTGGGATCGGGACTGGGGCCTCGCCCAACTCCTGGGGCAGTGCAAGGAGTTCCAGGGGTTGCGGTCATCCGTCCTGGCAAGGACTTCGGTTTTGTCAGGGTTGATTTTAAGAGAGTTAGCCGTCATCCAGTTGACTGTAAAGCGTAGGATCTCTTTTGCCCGGGATTGTGCTTGAGGGGAGTTATCAATGTGAAGGATGATTTGGGTGTCGTCTGCATAGTTGAAGATCTGACACTCCATAGCCGCCAGAGCCTTGATAAGTGGACTGAGGTAGATATTAAAGAGAAGGGGTGAGAGTGCGGACCCTTGCGGGACTCCACAGGGTAAAGAGCCTCTCTCCGAGACCCAGTCTCCCATCTGGATTCTTTGGGCGCGGTTTGTCAGGAAAGAGGTGATCCATTGTAAGACAGATCCCTCGATTCCTATAGATCCTAATCTTTCCAGGAGAGTGGCATGGTTGACCGCGTCGAACGCTGCCGAAAGGTCTAGAAGGACCAGCACACAGGGCTTTTTAATGTCGGCAGTCCGTCTAATATCATCCAGTACTGATAGCATCACTAATTCTGTGCTATGGTGAGCTCGGAAGCCGGCTTGCCTGTCCCCCAGGAGGTGATGATCCTCAAGGAACCTGGAAAGATTTTGCAGGACATGCTGTTCTAGTATTTTAGCAAGAAAGGGGAGTTGGGAGATAGGGCGGTAATTTTTCATGTTCGAAATATCTGCACCGGGTTTTTTGAGAAGGGGGATGATTCTGGCTTCCTTGAAGCAGCATGGAACCTCCCCCATCCGTAGAGAGGAGTTTAGGAGTGCGAGGATGTCCTGCTCAATTTCTGGAAGTGCTAGATTGAATATTATAGGAGGGCAAGGATCGGCTAGCGAGCATGATTTGATCTTTTTGGCCAGGCATCGGAGGGTTTCTATGTCAAGGGGTTGGAAAGAGGAAAGGGTATCTGTATTAGAGCCCTGTGAGGCATCCTCTGCATAAGGTGATGGTATACAGGGGGAGTTGTCAATCTCAGTCAGTATATCCTGGATTTTATTGGAGAAATATGTGAGGAAATTATTGCATTGTTCCTGGCTGGATGGGGTAGACTGAGATTGTTTCTGACTAAGTTCCTTCAGGATTCTGAACGTTTGCTTTTGTTTATTGGTTGCAGACGAAATTCCGCCTTTCTGCACAGCAGCGCCTTTTTATATGAGGCTAGTTTTGCTTTATAATCAGTCAGGGCCTGAAGTTCATAATTTTTTCGCCATTGTCGTTCGTAGTGGCGTGGCGTGCGTTTGGACGTTCTGAGTTCTTCCGTAAACCACGGGGCGCCTTTGCCTTTATTGCAGATTTTTATTCTCTTTTCAGGGGCAACTGTGTTGACGGCCGCACGAAGTCGGTCGGTAAGGGCAGTGGTCCCTATTTCAATGTCAGCTTGCACCTGCTTCTTAGGCGGGCGGGCGCGGAGGGCGCTTAACAGTGTCGGGCCATCTATTTTTGACCAGGTGCGCACCCGTTTCCAAGCCGCAGGGGGCGGAGTTATATGTTTGGTAAGAGGAAGTATCAGGTTAATACAGAAGTGGTCCGACCAAGGACAAGGGGTGACCTCTTTTAGTGTAATGAAGGGGGCGGTTGACCAAACAAGGTCTAGAGTGTGTCCCAGCATATAGGTGTGGGTTGTAATTAATTGGGAGAAACCAAGGTTGGTGAAAGTCTCTTCTGGTTGGCGGGCCTGAGCCTCCTTGGGTTGTTGATCCCAATGAAAGATAAAATCTCCCATTACCAGGAGATGTTGAAAACGTGACCGGAGGTTAGAGATGCATTCGGTGAGGAGATCAGTAAAGTTAGGGGAGCATTTGGGGGGACGATAGAGCATGGAGATCGTAATACTTGAGGAGTGATGGCAGACCCTGATGGTTAGCATATCTGCCCCAGCCAGGGATTCAGCCAACACTTTTTCTATGCTCAGGTATTTTTAAAAAAGGAACGCTACCCCTCCGCCTCTTTTACCAGCAGGTCGGTTGTGCCAGACAGCATCATAGCCATCTGGCATTGCAGCCAGTAGGGTAGGGCCGGACTCTTCGTCCAACCAAGTTTCAGACAGGGCGAGGATATCAGGGGCCTCATTTTGTAGGAGCATAAAGATTTCGATGGCATGTTTATGAAGGGCGCGCGTATTCAGGGCCATTAATTTCAGTGAATCGAACGTGAGAGGGGGAGCATGACCCTGAATGAGGGTGGATTTGGAGTGAGTCCTATCCTTCGTGGGCAGGAGGAGACTTTCTCATGAGTGCAATAGTAGTCTCGATATTTAAGGGGCAGCGGTGCAGATTAAGTGATTTTAGTTCTGAACTGGAGTACGACAGAAGTCAGACAGGGCACGGACGGGCGCAGACGGGCTTGCCTTAGGCGCGCCTTCGTGCTTTATATGTGCCCCCGTGACCCCTGGCTCCTCCCCGCCAATCAGCCCTGCTGTGCAGCAGCTGACACCCTCACGGTCGCTAGACCTTTGTGAGCGCGTGCGGGGGAGGAGTTCAGTACCGGCCAGGTGAGGCGAATGAGGCTCAAGTGGGAAATCACACTCAGAGAGGTAAAAGTGGAATAAAAACAGTTAAAATGTTTAAAACAGAGCTCAACAATCGTTCTTACACTCAGGAACTGGGAACTAGAGCTTACTGTTTGCAGCGTGCACTACCTGGGCTAGCGCGTCTTCTTTTGACAGCGCGTCCGCTGCAGCGTGCTTTATATGTGCCCCCATGACCCCTGGCTCCTCCCCGCCAATCTGCCCTGCTGTGCAGCAGCTGACACCCTCACGGTCGCTAGACCTTTGTAAGCGCGTGCGGGGGAGGAGTTCAGTACCGGCCAGGTGAGGCGAATGAGGCTCAAGTGGGAAATCACACTCAGAGAGGTAAAAGTAGAATAAAAAGGCTTTAAAAACAGTTAAAATGTTTAAAACAGAGCTCAACAATCGTTCTTACACTCAGGAACTGGGAACTGGAGCTTACTGTTTGCAGCATGCACTACCTGGGCTAGCGCTTCTTCTTTTGACAGCGCGTCCGCTCCAGCGTGCTTTATATGTGCCCCTGTGACCCCTGGCTCCTCCCCGCCAATCAGCCCTGCTGTGCAGCAGCTGACACCCTCACGGTCGCTAGACCTTTGTGAGCGCGTGCGGGGGAGGAGTTCAGTACCGGCCAGGTGAGGCGAATGAGGCTCAAGTGGGAAATCACACTCAGAGAGGTAAAAGTGGAATAAAAAGGCTTTAAAAACAGTTAAAATGTTTAAAACAGAGCTCAACAATCGTTCTTACACTCAGGAACTGGGAACTAGAGCTTACTGTTTGCAGCATACACTACCTGGGCTAGCGCGTCTTCTTTTGGCATGTTCGGTCCCAGGTCTATGTTCCACTGTATAGTCCATCCCTTGTAGGGAAATGGACCACCTTAGCAGTTTAGGATTTTCACCTTTCATCTGTTTAAGCCATAGGAGGGGCTTGTGGTCAGTCTGAACTATGAAGTGAGTGCCAAACAAGTATGGCCTCAGCTTCTTCAGGGCCCACACCACAGCAAAGGCCTCCCTCTCTATAGCTGACCAACGTTTCTCTCTAGGAGGCAGCCTTCTGCTTATAAAAGCTTCTGGCTGGTCTTGACCTTCATCATTCAGTTGAGACAGTACAGCTCCCACACCCAGCTCAGAAACATCTGTTTGGACAATGAACTTTTTTGTGTAGTCTGGACTCTGTAAGATGAGAGCAGTGCACATGGCCTGCTTCAGGTCATCAAATGCCTTTTGACAGCTAGCTGTCCACTGAACCTACTTTGGCATTCAGATCATTAAAGGGGGTCACTATAGATCCATATCCCTTAACAAACCTCCTATAGTACCCAGTCAGGCCTAAAAAAGCTCTAACCTGTGTCTGGGTTGTTGGAGCTACCCATTCCATTATGGTCTGGATTTTGCTCTGCAATGGTTGAACCTGGCCTCCACCTACAAGGTGGCCCAGGTACACAACCTAACTCTGCCCTATCTGGCACTTAGTGGCCTTGATATTGAGGCCTGCTTTTTGCAGGGCCTCCAAAACATTTCTGAGGTGGACCAGGTGATCCTCCCAGGTGGACCTAAAGACAGCAATATCATCTAGATAAGCTGAGCAATAAGTTTCCATACCTGTCAGAACTTTGTTCACCAACCTCTGAAAAGTGACAGGTGCATTTTTCAAACCAAAGGGCATCACTACAAAGTGGTAGTGCCCACCAGTGGTTGAAAATACTGTTTTGGCCTTGGCATCATCAGCTAACTTGATTTGCCAGTAGCCAGCTGTTAGGTCAAATGTACTCAGATATTTGGCTGAGGCCAAAGTATCAATGAACTCATCTGCCCTGGGAATTGGATAGGCATTAGTCCTGGTGACTGCATTGAGGCCTCTGTAGTCAACACAAAACCTCATTTCTTTCTTACCACCCTGGGTATGAGGTTTAGGCACAAGGACTACTGGACAAGCCCAAGGGCTATCTGAAGGCTCAATCACACCTAGTTCCAACATTTTCTGGACTGCAGTCCTGATACAGTCCCTGGCATGGTCAGGTTGCCTGTAGATTTTACTCTTGACAGGCAGACTGTCTCCAGTGTCCACCTCATGGGTGCACCAGGAAGTCTGTCTAGGGGTCAGGCTAAACATATGTCTGAACTGCTGCAGAACTTGTCTGTACTCAGTTTGCTGATGGTCAGTGAGGCTGCTTGCCAAAGCAACACCATCTACTGACCCATCATCAGGGTTCTGTGAGAGCAGGTCAGGGAGAGGGTCACTCCCCCTTCCTGTTCCTCATCAGTTGCCATGAGCAAGCCCATGTCATCCCTGTCAACATATGGTTTCAATCTGTTGAAATGGAGCTCCCTAAGGGGGCTCCTGGGAGTTCCAAGATCCACCAGATAGGTGACTTCTCCCTTTTTCTCAACAATGGTATGGGGGCCACTCCATTTGTCTTGGAGAGCTTCTGGGGCCACAGGCTCCAACACTTTCAGTCCTGGCTGATAGACAGTCAGTACAGCCTTTTGGTCATACCAAGCTTTTTGTAGTTCTTGGCTTGCCTCCAGGTTTTTGGTTGCCTTCTTCATGTATTCAGCCATCCGGGAGCGGAGACCAAGTACATAGTCCATCACATCCTGTTTGGGAGGTTTGAGAGGTAACTCCCAGCCCTCCTTCACCAAACATAATGGGCCTCTGACAGGGTGCCCAAACAGAAGTTCAAAAGGGCTGTAGCCAACCCCCTTCTGTGGGACCTTCCTGTATGCAAACAGAAGGCAGGTAAGTAAAAGGTCCCATTTTCGCCTAACCTTTTCTGGGAGGCCTTTAATCATTCCCTTTAGGGTTTTGTTGAACCTTTCAACTAACCCATTGCATTGTGAGTGATAGGGAGTAGTGAACTTGTAGTTTATACCACACTCCTTCCACATTGCAGTTAGATACCCTGACATGAAGTTTGTACCTCTGTCAGATATAACCTCCTTAGGGAAACCCACTCTGGAGAAAACTCCAATGAGGGCTCTTGCCACCACAGGGGCTGTGGTGGTCCTGAGGGGAATTGCTTCTGGGTACCTGGTGGCATGATCCACTACCACCAGGATAAACCTGTGCCCAAATGCTGTTGGAGGGTCAAGGGGACCAACAATGTCAATCCCTACCCTTTCAAAGGGAACCCCCACCACAGGTAGTGGTATCAGGGGGGCCTTTGTTGTGCCACCTGACTTGCCACTGGCTTGGCAAGTGACACAGGAGCGACACAACTCCTTTGTGTCCTCTGACATGTGTGGCCAATGAAAATGCGGAACAAGCCTGTCCCAGGTCTTGTTTTGGACCAAGTGTCCTGCTAGAGGGATGTCGTGTGCTAGGGTCAAGAGGAACCCCCTAAACTTCAGAGGTATTACCAACCTCCTGGTGGCTCCAGGGGTAGGATCTCTAGCCTCAGAATATAGGAGTCCCTCATCCCAATAAACTTTATGGGAGCCACTAGCACTTCCAGCAGCCTCAGCAGCAGCCTGCTGTCTGAGGGGTTCAAGAGAGGGGCAGCACTGTCGCTCCTTACTCAGATCTTCCCTGGAAGGCCCCTCTGCCCCCAAGAACTCAACCTGACCAGGCTCAAGTTCCTCTGGGGCAGTTCCTTCTTCAGGCTCTGCGTCTCCTCCCTCAGGAGGGGAATCTGAGATCTGAGACAGAGTGGAAGGCACTGCCTTAACCCTACTGCTCCTCCTCTTGGGTAGCATCTGGTCCAAAGTTTCAGGATCCAGAGCTGGTTCAGCTTTATCCATTTTGGCGTGTGACCTGGTCACAGCAAATACCTCTGCAAGTATGCCCAACATCCCAGCATGAGTCCATAACTCTACTTTAGACCAGGCTGAAGTCTGCAGATCATTGCCCAATAGACATTCAACAGGGAGGTCTGCACTGACTACTACCTTCTTGAGGCCAGTTACCCCTCCCCAGGAGAAATTCACAACTGCCAGACTATGGTTGGTCCTGGCATTGCTTGCATTGGTAACCTGGTACATTTCACCCAGGATGATCTGTGTAGGGTCCACTATATCCTCTGCCACCATGGTGATACTAGCACCTGTGTCCCTGAATGCCAAAGCCTGTTTGCCATTTATTATAGGCTGCTGTTTGTATTTGCCCAGATTACTGGGGCTCACTAGGAAGGACATATCAAGGTCTCCCTCACAAACCAGCAATGCCTGAGTGGATACTCTGACTAGGCCAGAGTCCACATCAGAACCCAGGGTCAACCCTACTACACCCTTATTCGGATTACCACCTCCACCAGTAGCTGCACTAGGGGGAACAGTTGCCTTAGGGGCAGGAGTGGTGGTGGTTTGGTCCTTGGACTTGGTACAATCAGAAGTCCAGTGCCCTTTCTATTTACAGAATTTGCACCAGGGCTTCTTTAGGCCTTTTCCCTTGGTAGACTGTGAATCCACACCAGATGCAGATGTTTGGGGCCCTTGTGAAGACTTCTGGTCTTTTGCCTTATCCCCACCTTTCTCTGAGCCTTTAGGATCTTGCTTCTTGGTGTCACCACCTTGGTTCTGGGTTTTCTGCCTCACCATGGTTCTGACCCATTTGTCTGCCGTCTTTCCCAATTCTTGGGGAGAGGTCAGATCAGAGTCCACCAGGTACTGATGCAACAACTGTTTTTGGCAATTATTAAGGATCTGTTCTCTCATTATAGGATTATACAATCCCTTAAAATCAGTAACTCTACTACCAACCAGCCAACCCTCCAGAGCCTTGGTTGCACAATCAACAAAGTCAGTCCAGTCCTGAGTCTGTGCTTTCTGGGTATCTCTGAACTTTAACCTGTACTGTTCAGTGGTTAAGCCAAACCCATCTATTAATGCACTTTTCAGGACATCATAATCATCAGCATCCTCTTCTCTAACAGTGAGGAGCGTGTCTCTACCTTTATCTGAAAAGGAGAGCCAGAAGATTGCTGCCCACTGTTTCTGGGGGACCCGTTGAACTTTACAGGCCCTCTCCATAGCAGTTATCCATTTGTGGATATCATCCCCACTCTGGTAGGGAGGAACAACCTTGGACAGGTTCCTATGGTCTGGAATGTAATCTCTGCCTCTAGGGACACTGTTGCTGCCACCAGGGGGTTCTAACCCCTCTTTCTTGGAAGCTCTCTGGAGCTCAAAGGCTTCTCTATCTAAGGCCAATTGCTTGGTTCTGAAGGCAAGTCTTGCTTCCTCATACTCGAGCATTTTGTACCTTCTTTCAGAGGAGGTCTCTCTTCTATTGGAGTATGAGTTCCTCTGGTGGACAGATTCTCTGCCAGAGTGATTTGAGTGGTCAGATTCCCTTGAAGGGGACCTAGGCCTCTCTTCCATTCTGTCAGCTCTCTTAGGGAGAATTCCTCTGTCCTGTTCAGATCCTTGTGGATCTGGCCCTTCAATCACAGACTCCAGGTCATCTTGATTTTCATCATCAGACCCAAAAACTATGGCTGACCCACCCCCTGATCCAGATCCACTAGCTCCTAGAGCTAGTCTAAGATCATCTGCTATAAGTAGATTTATCAGGTGTTGTGTGGAGGGACTCTGTCCTAACCCCAGATGTCTTGCAACACACATGGCCTTCAACTCAAAGAAGGTCATGTCCTTATACTGAGATTGGGTGGATCTACTTGGTCCATCCTTTGAGGACATTCTAGTGTTGGGCAGCGTTGTGTTACCTACACTAGTTTGTGGCCTACAGATCCTAGCTTGAGCTGTAGCAAGGGTGTGCTATCCCTTCACAAACAGCTCTAAGTTCAGTAGAACTTATTGATACTAAGCTTGACTTTATATGTACCTTGAGTACCTTAAGTGGTTTTCAGTTAGTAATTCAAATAGAGATTTTCTGGTAAAAACAATGGCAAGCTGGAATCCCACACGCTGCCCACCAATGTGAGAAGTTGGCCTGGCATATGCTGGTCACTAGTTATAGTGGCAACCTTGCACCAGTCCAATTCGACTCTTATGGTAGATAGGTTTAAGACAACCTTTTAAAGAAAGCTATCCTAGTGGTAGCTGTGGAGAGCAGCCTTCAGGCTAAGTCTCAGAGGAATGTAAAGCAGCTTGTTTTACCTTATAATCTCTTGAATTACCAAATGAAAGGAAACCACACAGGTATATATATCAAATATATATGTATTTATTTCTAGACACACTCTACTAATCTCTTTATGAGATTAGAAGTCAGGAACACATTCAAATATCAACGTTTCACAATAAGTTAAGCACAAATATATCTGGGGCCCTAGGGGCGTACCAGACCATATTCTAAAAAAGAGGTTTAGGAAAGTCGACTTGCAAGGGGACAGGGCATATGGCCTGTAGAATCGCTGGGACTTCACGAATGCAGCAAAAGACCCACGGGAGACGCGTGCAGTGTGAGAACACAGTAGCGGGTTCCCTATTGATTCCAATGGAGCAAGTCGCGGTTGGATTTTTAAAGTTTTAGGGTACTTTGAGGAAGTCTACAAGCAAGCCGTTACAAGGTAAGTAATTCGAGAACCAACACACACTAGGGCACCGGAGTGCACGAGTTACCTCACCCAGGGAAGCCTGGTGCATAGGTGTCTTTTGGTGTCGGGTCACGTCGCTGTTTTCTATGGAAGCCAAAGAAGATTTGCTGCTTGCGAAGACTGAAGAAGTGTCTGGTGGAATCCAAGGCTGGATTCAAGATGAAGATGACCTGAAAATTGAAGGGACAGCGTTCACAGTCACTTGCCAGTGTCCCGGGGCCAGGAAGATGGATGCCCACGGATGTCGGGTGATTTCAGGTGATCAAGGGTGTTTTGACTCTTCGCTCACGAGGTCCAGGAGAGATCGACGATGACCAGCAGCTGGATTCGGAGTGTCCCACAACGTCTGCAGCTGACTGCGGTGTCGGCAACCGCATTGGAGCCAACAAGCCTTGGCAACAGCAAGTCTTGTGAAAAGTCAATGGTGCAAACCAGCAAGGTCTGAGGGACTCGCCCAGCAAGGGTGAGTGAGGGAGGCCTGGAGCAACCAGGGGAGCCCTTTGGTTTGATCAAAAAGTCTTCAGGGGATCCACAAGCCAACAGGCAAGGGATCGCAAAGACGCCTCATGAGGAAATGCTTTACAGGAGCCCACGGTCACTTGGGACGAGGTAGGGCTCTGATTTTCGGTGCACAACCTGCTGGAGGCTTGGGCCACAAATGGTCCAAAGCACAATTTCATAGAGTGTCGTGAAGGGGTTGCACTCGACAATAGTGCACGGTACCCAGGTATTGCTGTTCTTCGTCACTCGTGGGGTCCACTCGCCTCAGCTCTGCTGGGGACTCACAATGGCCATCAAGAAGTCAGGAAATTCACTTCCAGGGCTGCAGGGACTTTGGCATCCGGCAGGAGTGGGAATGTTTGCGACCATTGATTTAAGTGTTTGGTGCCTGCCAAGCAGGGGAGTCACTCCTTGACTCCAAGGGAGATTCTTCCGTCTTCCAAAGGTAGTGGAACGTCGAAGGACCAGGATTCTTCTTGTAAAGCGTCGTCCAGGGATATCTAACTTGCAATGGCAGGGGTTCCCTATCTTATACTAAAAGACAGGGAGGGACTAGCTCTATGACCACTCCTCTGGGAGGGTCAGGGGAGTGGGTGGTTACACCCACTTCCCTTTGTCCAGTTATACGCCAGAGCAGGGACAAGTAGCCCCTGAACCGGTTTGAGCTGGCATATGCACAGAGGAGCCTACTTCTCCCGAAGTGCAGGACTTCAAAGCACTCTAGAAGTGCACCCACCCAGCCCCAATACACTAAATCCTGTCTGGAAGGTGGTGACACCTCCCTGTGACAGGATGCCTATTGTTGGGCCTCCTCCACTGTGAGTTTCGGTCAGCAGCAGGAGGGCACCCCAGTGTCTGTGCTGGTGACATCCATTTTGTGATGTCAGGGCTCTTTCAGATTTCTACCGTGTTACCACAGTAGGTACTTGTCGTCCCCTATAGAAGGGTAGGATCATGCTCCCACATCATGGACTGATGTGGGGGTATGATTCCAAGTTGTTTGACACCAAACATGACATGTTTTGATGCAGTCATTCCAAAGTTAGTATTTATAATGCACTTAAGAGTATATGGTTTAACCGCATCCCCAAACAGCCACAGGGAATAGACCCTGCCAGCTGCAGAGGGGCCCTGCTCAGGCAGAGGCACCCCCTCACATTGTAAACCAAGCACCCTGCCCTCAGGATTGATAGGGTCTGCCTTAGGGGTGACTGATAGGTTTATATGTGTGTGTATGGTGAGATATAGGAACCTATACCTCAGTGAGGAGTGCTAACACTACCTCACCCAGGCTGCAGTAGCAGGCCTGTGGTGTCAGATGTATTCTGCTTCCCAGGGGTGGCATAATACATGCTTCAGCCCCTGGTAGGCCTGTGAAGTACCTATGCCCTTGGTACCTAAGGTACCATATACTAGGGGCTCATAAGGTACCACAGTATCCAATCACTAGTGCATCTAATATGCACTCCAAGTTGTTTAGAGAGAACAGAGAGACTGGGGCCCTGATTAGCAGGGACCCAGCCAGACTATAGCCAGAAAAAAGTGTTAACATCAGAAAAAAAGTGGGGGCAACATAAGTGCAGATCCTACTCTCCTACAAGTGGGAAGATAGAATCTCGCTTTACACTGATGACATTTTGTTGTATGTGGCGTCCCCTCGATCCTCAATTAGCTGGATACTCCAGATCTGTTCCAACTTTGGGAGGTGCTCGGGATACACCATCAATTGGTCTAAATTGGTAATATATTTGCTCCACGGACCCGCCCCGGTCCTGCCGGCGAAATACGGAGCAACTATAGTGACAGACAGGTTTTGATATCTAGGAATATTTGTGACTGCTTATCCAAAAGTTTTCCACAAACAAAATCTTCAAGGCCCTCTAACTCTTCTGCAAGGCAATGAAACACAAACAGGGGGGTGTTATTCTTATGTCAGGTTACTACTGAGCGCACTATTGATCACGTTATTGTATGAGCCTGAATAAATCTGAAACGGTGCCACAGAAGAGGGAAAATTTACCCCTAAAACCCTCTAATGGTGGACCAAAAGCCCACTCGTACAAACAAAATGCAAGCTGTGCACACGTTTAGTGAGTGTATGATGCGTATCAGCATAATAAATCGACAAACATTCAATGAACAGAGTAATTGCAAGAGCGATGGACCACAGGAAACAGGATTGTATTCAGTCTCTCTGTTTATGTAGAGTTAGGAGATCCAACCAGCCAACACGTGTTTCGTCAAGGGGCACAAAACCCCAGACTTCTTCAGGGCTTCTATAAGTGTCGCGGGTGTATCAGACCTCAATACCGGTGATAATTCCAACCCGGTAGGTCTTAACAAATTATGTGGACCGTCTGCGTCCTCAGAAAAGTAAACGGCCGTCCAAGTATTGCCAATTAAAGCGCTTCGAATCTAAGACGAGTACATCCCGGACTCTCAGCCTCAAACACCTTGCGTGTGGTTTCTTCGGTGTTTGCAAGGCAATGTACGGCATTGGCATGCATTACCACTATCCCTGCTGGGTTGAGCAGAATTATATAAAATGATGGCCTTACCCCATTTCCTATATGCCCTGCAAAATACGCCATAAAGCATCCCTGAAACGTACTTCAAATCGAAAGATGGGGAAGTCAGAACACTGCTCTGGGACGGGAAGCCACCCTGCATCGCAGCCCTCAAGCTGGTTCGGGGGTGGTATGATGGGGGATAGCCTTACCAGATATTTTTTTTTTTTTTTTTTTTTTATTTTATTGTGCAGAGAAAAAGGGTACAAGCACGGGCCTACAACCTCCTGGGCCGGCCGCTAGTATTCAGAAATGATCAAGCAGTTCAAAAAACAATGACTGGCCCACAGGGGCTCCGCTAAATTACAGGAGATCAGACTGCACATAAGGGACGTCAGGATATACCCTTTTTACATAAATATCAACAAAAATAAAGAAAAACAAAAAGCAAGGCGAAAAGCATTGAAAGGGCGTCTAACCACAGTCTAGGAACTTCACACCCAACCACCCTAGGGTGGTCAATAAAAAAGGGGGGGTCTGAGAGGGAGGGGGGGGGCCACGGGAAAACCAAATCTATACACAGATGAACAAATTAAGCAAGGAACCCTCAAGGATCATGGGGACAAGGCAACCTCAGACGTATCTACCAGGGGGGGAGAACAGATAGTCCCTCGATACACATTCCACTGACCCCAGATTCTGCCCCCGGTTTACCACGAGCCACATACACCGTCTTCTCCCTGAACATGCACCAGTCCATGTTCTCCTTCCATACGGACACGGTGGGAGGCCGTTGGGAACCCCAAAGCTGCGCAATATCTCTCTTTGCGATCATGTTCCCAAGGGCCGCCCACCGAGCCTGGGCCGCATTATAGTCATTGGGCTCCCACACATTCAGAACACATCGGCGCACCTCCGGCAGCAGAGCGACCCCAGTGACTCGTTTCATAACATCATGCACCTGGCGCCAATATTCCGCCACCTCGCGGCACTCCCAGAGGATGTGGAGAAAGGTGGCACTGAGCCCGCAGCCACGCTTACAGAGCCCGTCGTCAGAAAACCCCATCGAGACCAAACGGGGACCCGTCACATAGACACGATGGAGAATCTTAAGCTGGACCAGTCGGAGACGGGCCGGGATGGCAACCTCCTTAGGGGATGACAGCGCAGACTGCCAGTCCTTGTCATCCAACTCAACCCCATCACCCGTCCACGCCTCCCGAAGACGCACCAAGAGATCAGCCCGATTATTTATTAGTTTTTTATAAATCAGGGAGATAGTACTGTCGGGGACGTGTCCGTCGAGTATACGGTCCTCGAGAGGCGAAGAAACAGGGACCGTGGTCCCCTCCCCAAAGACCGAGAGTAGGGCGTGCCGAACCTGGGCATAGCGGAAGAACTCCCTTTCACTAAGCTCGTACTCGCTCTGAAGCGCCGCGAAGGATTTAACCGCGCCTTTAACCCATAGGTCCCCCTCTCTGCTAATGCCGATCGTATTCCAGTGCTCCAAGCCTTTCGTTGTCCAGAGGCTTCCCAAGCGCTCTGAGGCGAATAAAGGAGTAGCACACGTTAAACGCTCACTCCAGCCCACAGCTACATTCGCTGCCTTCCACACACGTACCGCAATCCTAGTAGGGCCCGTGAGGGTCCTTCCGGCAGATCGAGAGTAAAGCGCTCTGTTATAGTTACCGCCGGGAAGCAGGAATTTATCCATCTCATATGCCGGGTTCGAACCAGGAGCGTACGTAGCATGGTTAATGGCAGCCAGCTGGGAGGCCCAATAGTACCTTCTAATGTCAGGAAGCGCGATGCCCCCGTCATACCAGGGAAGAGTCAGCTTTGCCAAAGCGATACGCGCACGACCGTCCCAAACCAGTCTCCTCTGCAAACTCTCCACTTCCCTAAAGTAGGCCGCCGGAATGATATCGAAGGAGTTCTGGAGTGCGTAAAGAAATCTGGGAAGGGACATCATTTTAAACAGTGCTGCGCGACCAAGTGGAGACAAGGGCAACTTACACCACCGAGCCGTATCCACCCTCAAACGCCGGAGGGGAGACAGGAGATTCTGCTCGTAGCGGACCGCCGGATCCAACGAAACGTACACCCCCAAGTATTTAAAGCCGGATTGAGATGTTTGGATCGGAAGCCGAGGCGGCAAGAGAGGAAGGCCACCGGAGATAGGATACACGCAAGATTTGGACCAGTTAATTATCAAACCCGAATTTCTCCCGAAGGAAGTAAGAACATCAAAAAGCACATTGAGCGACTTCCGCGGCGAGGTGAGGTACAAAAGAATGTCATCCGCGTACAACGAGACCCGATCCTCGAAGCCCGGGGCCCACCGGATCCCTCTGATCGAGGGCTCCCAGCGGAGCCAGGCAGCGAGCGGTTCCAAGGCGAGAGCAAAGAGCAGAGGGGACAACGGGCACCCCTGCCTAGTACCCCTCCCGAGAGCGAAGGGCCGAGCAACCCGCCCATTGACAACAACCTGAGCCATTGGTCCAGCATAGAGGAGCTTAACCCAACTAATAAATCCCTCCCCAAAGCCAAACTTCGCCAAGACGGCCCAAAGGAATGGCCACTCGATGGTATCAAAAGCCATCGTAGCGTCTAAGGAAACCAATATGGCCGGTTCAGAGAAGTACTCCGCCCTAGCGAGGACGCCATGGAGACGCCGCAAGTTGAGAGCGGTATTACGATGCGGGATAAAGCCGCATTGATCAGGATGTATCAAATTACATATAACTCTCAGCAAGCGATTAGCGAGGACCTTGGCAAGGATTTTCGGTTCGGCATTTAGTAGGGAAATAGGCCTATATGAGGCACAGCGGTCTCGTGGCTTACCGTCCTTGGGAATTACAACTATGGTAGCCAGACGCTGGTCGTCGGGAAGGGAACCCCGCTCGAGCGACTCCAGAAACATACGGCGGAGGAAGGGCGCGATTTTATCCGGGCGTAGTTTATACAGTTCAATCGGCAGTCCGTTGGGGCCCATAGCCTTGCCCGAGCGAAGGGAACGAATCGCGGTAGCAATCTTGTCGACAGACAGGGAGGCCTCCATCTGCTCACGGTCCTCGACGGATAAGCCGGGCAAGGCAATATCCCGCAGCAAGAGACGAGAGTCATCCTCATCTCTATCAGACACCGGGGAGTACACCGCCCGGAGGTGGTCAGCAAAACACTCCACAATCTCACCAGGGTCAGTCACACACACTCCATCCGAAACCCGAAGCTCCGGGACCACACGATTCACTCTCTCCTTCTTATCCAACCAAGCAATCAGTTTACCCGCCTTGTCCCCGGCATCATACAACCTACCCTGCTGCTCCCTATACATGGTCTTGGCAGCGTCAGTAACAAGAGACTTATATGCAAACTGCTTCAAGCTGAGGGCGTGAAGCCCATCCTGAGTGACACCCGTCTCCAAAGCTGCCTCCAGCCCCGATATTTCAGTCTCCAGCTTCACCACCGCCTCATTCTTAACCCTCTTAGCCTCCACTATCTGGGATAGGGCGTGCCCGCGGAGCACTGCTTTGAAGGCTTCCCACAGGGACACTGAGGACAACACCGACCCCTCATTCTCGAGAAAATACTGATCAATCGACTTAACAAGGCTATCACGAATCTTGGGGTCTCGCAAGTACCAAGGGTTAATAGGGGCGATCCGCCCAGCGGACCGCGTCCCGGTGTCAAAAAGCAACCACAGTGGGGAATGATCAGAGATACCCCGGGCCAGGTGCTTAACCTCTCGAATCCGGGCAGTCTGGGCCGCGGGCATAAGAAAATAATCCAATCTGGAGAGACTCCCATGGGCCCCAGAGTGAAATGTGTACTGACACTGTGTCGGATGCATTAACCTCCAACAATCCACCAGACCGAGGGTATCCAAGAGCCCGCCGAGCCACGCCTGGGCAGCAGGGAGGGCCCTGGGCGGGTGGCGATCCAGATCCCCCGAAACAACCGAATTAAAATCCCCACCCATAAGCAAAAGACTGTCAGGAAGCTCAAGCAGCATACGACCCAAGTCTGAGAAAGTGGAGTTCTGGAGGCCCGGGGGAACATAAACCGAAACCAAGGAAAGGGACTGTCCCTCCCACCTCCCAGTCAGGGCCGCATAGCGCCCTCTATCGTCTAGGACAACCCTGGTGATCTCTAGCGGAAGTGAAGATCGTAGGAGAATGCCCACCCCTCTAGAGCCGGTGGTGAAACCGGAATGGGCCACGAGTCGGTAGCCCCCCCTGTTCATGGCATGACAAACATTACCAACCAAATGCGTCTCCTGTAAGAATACCACATCAGGAGTCAAACGACGCAAATATTGCAGCACAACACCCCGTTTGATACGATCCCCCAATCCATTGACGTTCCAAGACATCAATCTCAACCCGTCCCCCCCCATCCCCTCCAGTAGGTCAAGGGTCCCCCAGCAAATAGCGCGACACCTGAAACTGAAACAGAGCCAATACCTCGCCTTGAAAACAAAAAACCCAAATCCAAACAACCCCTCCCACCCACCAACCCCCCCCCCCGAATTCAACTCCCCCCACCCTGCACCCCTGCGGTCCAAAAAACCACCCCAACTTGCAGTGTGCCTGTCGCCCTAGAAACCCCATTCTACGAAAAGACCCCGGAGGAGGAAAGGGACCCGTCCCTGCCCGCCCCCAACACAGATCATAATTAAACAAAATGGACAAAAGAAGTAGAACCCAGCCGAACAAAACAAACTGTCAAAGTCAAGGACCAAAAGTCACTCCGAAAGAGGCCCGCCACCCTCGGTACCACCAGAAGGCCCAGGCCGGTCACCCCGGTCCGGTAGAGAATCCAGCCAGTCACTCACAGTCGCAGGACAGTCAAAAAAGGTAGTCCGGTCTTCGTATTCCACTCGGAGCCTAGCAGGAAAAAGCATAGAGTACTTAAGACCCAGGTCCCGGAGACGGCGCTTCACCCCCTGGAAGCCCATCCGCTGCTTATGGACAAGTTGGGTGAAGTCCGGGAAAAAGTTAACGGATGAGTTCTCATATCGGACCGGGCCATGTACCCGTGAGGCCTGCAGAATCGCATCTCGGTCTCTGTAGTGAAAAAGTTTTGCAACAATAGGCCTCGGGGGAGCCCCCGGTCGCGGCCGACCGCCTGGGACTCGATGGGCCCGCTCCACGGCAAAGAACTTACTCAGGCCAGTGGGGGCAAGCTGGTTGAGGATGAGATCCTCAACCATAAGATCAACCGGGCGATTGTCGGAGGTCTCTGGAACACCTATGACGCGGATGTTATGGCGTCGAGCCCGTCCCTCGAAGTCCTCCAGCCACCGGGCCATCAGGTCGTTGGCCGACTTGAGGTCGCCCAGAGCAGTCTGCAGGTCCGACACATCCGTACCAAGGGTGGACGTCCGCAAATCCAGCGATTAAACCCTCTCATTGGTCTTAGAGAGATCCGCCCGAATTAGCGTAACATCAATGGCCACCGTGTCGATTTTACGGGCCAAGGCCTCGTACTGCTTAGCGATGGTCTCCTTGATGCCGTTAATGGCGCCCATGATGTCCTGCAATGACAAATCCGGAGGGACGGACGGAACACCACCAGCGTCATCCGGGAGAACACTGGCCGCCCCAGGGGACCCTTTACCTTGGGTGTAGCGGTCCATGTTGTTAGTCTGGACCGGTCCCCCACGTAGATATGTCTTGGTCTTACGCCTCTCGGGATCCCCCTTGCCACCCATGTTGAACCACGCTCGCCGAAGGGGACCACCGAGCGAGCGGCGAAGGGGCACAGGCGAAGCAGACACGAGCCGTACCAGAGACCGCAATGTGGCGGTGCGAGAGGATCAAAGTCAATGGGCACACTGGTATCAGGCGGAGGCAAAGGCACCAAGCAAAGGCCGAGTGAAAACCCAGCCGCACAAAGCAACTCCACGGTCCAGCCACTCAGAGATCCAAAAGTGAAACCGAAAGTGATGGGACGGCCGCAGGCACAGCACCGATGCCGTTGTTGTTCAACTATGCCCCGGCTCCACAGTTCACCTTCGCACCGGGCACAGCCATCAGTTGGGCCTCAAAAGTTCAAACCACCATAGATCAGGTCTCCCAGGTCCGATTTGGTTTCTGAAAAGAGTTTAGGTTTCAGCCAACGTTCATCTTCCAGAATCCGTCAACCAAGTCAGGATAAAGTCAGGATAAGTTCCGAGGAGCAGCGAGGGTCCGGGGAGCCCTGTGCTCACGCGACCATCTTGGATGCGTGCTAGGCTCCTCCTCCCCTTACCAGATATTTGAGTCTACTATTGGGCAGCACACCTGTTGATCATTAATAAATGGATATACAGCACGAAGCATTATATATGAAGTCAAATAGGCAGCGATTCACCGGCCCAACAGCCCTCACAGTTGCCCTATGGCACACGAACAAATTAGGCTGGCATAATAAAGTGATATTGGGCAAGTTAAGCAGATATTAAGGGTTCGACAAATGGGATACCATTGGCCTATCACAAGTAGGACACCTGGTTAAAAAAGGGAAAATACTTGCATTTGCTGACTTGCAACAAGAATATGAGTTGTCCGCGGGGGAAGCATTCAGATACTTGCAAATACGACACGCCTTACAGGCGGCACTCCGAGAGGAGGGTGAAATCCCGAAGGCCTCACCTCTGGAGGATAGGCTGCTCATGGAACACATGGACCGCAAAATAATATCACGTACTTATCGGAAGATAACTAACAATTCTCCTGACCCATTGAGGCACCTATAGGAGCGCTGGCAGATGGATCTGGTGGACCTAGAGGACTGGCGCAATGTGCTATCCTCCACGTGAAAAGTTTCCACATCATCACGGTTGAGGCTAATCCAACTAAATGTTCTCCACAGAACATATATTTCATGTACATCACTGGTCAAGATAGGTAGAAGTAACGACGCAGAGTGTAGGAGGAGATGTGGTTGATTGGCACCTTTTAGCACACATTCTGGGAATGCCCGGCTATCCAGACATACTGGAACGCAGTAACTGCAGTAGTGAGCGGCGATACCCTGCCTATGTCACCCAAATTGTGTCTGCTCAATGTGTGAGAGGTCACTGACGCAACCCGCATGGATCAACTCTGGATTGCTATTGGTTTTATAATCGCAAAGCGAATCATTGCCCGTAAGTGGGGTGTGCCCGAGCCGCCGACCTAAGAGGAGTGGGAGCGGGATATGGACTGGTGCATGTTTGCAGAAAAGGTGGTCTACATGAATAGAGGATGCCCCAAGAAGTGGGATCGGGTATGGGGGAAATGGAACATACATGGGGCAACATTTGTACTTCCCCCTCCGCTCCGGGAATTGGGTTACGATGGTCAATACATTTTGCAGATGCCACCTGTGGTAAATAAAATAAATATTACCGGACTGAATTTCATGCGGAATCTTAAATTAAAGTAAAATAGCTCAAAATAACGAGAGGCAGAATCCGTGGTATAAGAGGTTTCTAATGGGCTTTATTCCATTCAAAATGGCCGACTCGAGTCGCGGCCCTCAGGTTCCGTCACCACGAAGGTTCAGGAAGTGAAGTACAATAATTTATTAACAGACATGTATTTTTATAATAAGTACATTACAATGAAACGAATGTAGAAGGCGTAACATTTGATAAGAAAAATGACGTGACAGTGACATAATCGAAACTAGGCGTAATAAGGAATAAAAGAAACATGATTGGTTAGAATTATCAGACATAGGTGGATCTATAAGATAATACTTGGCATAGATGCGCGCGCGGCAGCATGACGTGTAATTGACGTGCAACTAGGGGGTGAAGGGGACTTGACATTTAGCTCTACATGTGGAGACGAGAAGTCTGGGGTCAAGTCATCCTAATCCCAAATCATATCTAACATCCTATGTTTAAAGAACTATGTTATCCACAAGGAAGAGACTCTCGGACAGAATCTATTCTATACTGACTGTGTGCGTGTACAAGCGTCTAAGTGTCTATATGAGATGCGAGGGGCAGAAAACTTTCCATGGCAACAGGGCTATGAATCACTTGCAGGAGGACGGAAAGGCTGAGTCCTTTGCTTGTGAGCTAAAGGAAATGTTTACCTAAATCACTGGACAGGAATGCATCGGCTGAAGAGCAAAATAGATAATTCGAAGGTGAAATACAACTTCTTGGTAGACAGGCGAAAACTAGCCGAGGCAGGCACCGTTAGCTGCACAGGGAGTAGGACAAAGTTCATGGATACAGATGCGAGCTCAAGCTGAAGCTGTCAGAGACAGAGAGCAGGGAAAGGCTTTGAGGACAGAATCGGGCCTACTCGCCTGAACTGTAAAGATGAAGTAACTTAGCCATATAAAGTCGGTGGCCTTTTATACTTAGGAATCGAATATCCAGCCCATTGATGGCGGATCTGACAGAGAACATGTTGACGGTAGACACACATATGTTTGCGTCTTAGAAACTGGAACTGGAGGGAACATACATGTACTTGTAACATGCATATAGAACCGTTGGGGTCCAAGATAGGGGACATAACTGATCAGGAAAATCCACATTTCCACATTCCCTCCTTGTCCCCTTCTTGCCCTTCACGAGACATCAATCTTCATCATTCCATTGATTTGCTCATGGAGCATCATTTCTTCTTCTTTCTTCTTCCGGGATCTTGAGCGAAAACCTTGATGTGGGATACACGATGTGGCACACAGACCACAAATCGCTGGTCCACATTGTAGGCATAAACAACAACTGAAGAGCATAAGAAGGCCAATACCTAGGAAGGATAGAACTCTCCATCCCCAGGCTGATATCACACTCCAAAACCACCCGGACCACGTCCAAGTGCCTGGATTCTCGTGTATCTGGCTTACAATCTTATGAAGGCGTGTTATAGCTTTATATACAGATGGCGAATTTTCTGGTATGAATATGCAGCAGCTGGATCCGATGACCCTGCAAGCTCCGCCCCTATCGGCCAGGATGACGTCAAGGACAAGACGATTCTGGAGAACAACAATTCTCATCACTGATTGTTCCTCTGTCAGATTGCCTAGGGCGGCTATAGTCTCGTTTACTACAGCTTCAAGAGTCTTGGTGAGTCTGCGTATCAGCTTACTATTTGATATAGTACCTATATAGGGAAAGATACCTTTATTGAAATCTACATACTTGTCCCATGATGTCTCAGTATAATCGACAACTGGGAGATCTCTTTGCTCTCTATTGTGTACTAAATGAACATTTCGATAATAATCAGGGGGAGCTAGGAAAACAGGTGGCAGAAGGAAAGCTATGTAACAGGTACCATCCCAATCTAGAGGCAGACGCATATATGCCGTCTGACCACATATAAAGTAAGAATGGCGAGAAGCTCTAAATGAAGATTTACCTTGATCACTATATTCTACTGTAGTAACGCATTGGCTATGGCCCATGTGTATGGAACCAACTTTTCTTACACATAATTCACCCTTAACTGGAAATACTGACATAGTGGGCAGAATTAGTTCAACTTCGGATTTGACATTCAAAATCATAAGATTAGGCGTAAAATTACCTAATTTATACACTTCATTTTCTAAATCAGTTCCTGTTCTACTGGGGTGACCCTCCTTATTAGGGTGACAGACTTTGAATAAAACTAGATTCAGATTTCCCCATATCCAATGTTGTTGATAAACTGCTGTGTCTGGGTCTATGGAATTTAATAAACTAAACCATGCTCCACAGGAGCCATTGTGTGTGAACGGATGTGGAAAGAAAGGCAGAACTCCTTTGTTATTCTGATAGGGAGGGAGTCGGCCACACACCCAACAATTGGTCGCATTACTAGTCTGATGGGAATGATGTAACATACTAATGAATGTGTTATTGCGCAGCGCAAGTCTATAGGATAATTCATGTGGCGGTAGGTCACTAAAAGAATGTTCATCAGTTATATTGAAAACACGTTTAGAAACAGGATAATACATATGCAACAATATACTTGCAGTAACTATTAAAAAACTCAATAAAAACAAAATTAATAATGTCACAATACAGTGGTTACGCAGTAATTTACAATAAGCATGTCGTTTCATTATGATTCTGGACTCTACATGATTCAGACCTAAGGGGTACATGTCGGGACAGATTCAACCGCTTCACCTTGGAGAGGACTTAAACAATCAAATCGTCCGACAGTTTAGATCTGGACCTGAGTTTCTGTTTATAGAGTTCGGTGCTACTGGCCTCAGCCAAAGGTAGCTTTGAGTCTATGGGGGAAGACACACGGGCAGTACTGTCTGTGTCAGGAGGAAGTCCATGAAATTTTTTTACGTGACTGGAATGAATCCACCCTTTTCGTCCCTCGATCTTCACGGCTGTTCTTGTGGTCAACAGGACCAACTTGGGTGCTTTCCACCTGGGCTCCAATTGACTCTTCCTGTCGAAATTTCTCACAAAGACAAGATTACCCGGAACAACGTCATGGGGTTTCGCCTCAGTGTTGTCGGGAAAGGCTGCAGCTACCTGTGAACGAGAAGATTGTAGTGCAGACATCAAGGAAGCCAGGTAATCTGTCAGCATATTACAGTCAACATCAGTTATTTTACGTGGTATAGGCGTCCCCCACATATTCGGCGGTCTACCAAAGATCACCTCATACGGGGATAGCCCTGTTCTAGAGTGTGCTACCATTCTCATGTAAAAGAGTGCAACTGGTAATGCTACTATCCAGTCGACACCTTTCTCTCTACATATTTTGGACAGTCTGATTTTCAGTGTCTGGTTATGTCTTTCTACGAGACCTGCTGCTTCGGGGTGTCGGACACAGTGGAATTTCCACTGATATCCCAACAGGAGTGAGACATGTTTCATTAATTCGGATGCGAAAGGCTGACCGTTATCTGAATATACAACACGTGGTAAACCGTACCGTGGGAAGAATTCTCGAACTAGCTGCTTGGCAGTAGTCGAGGCAGTGTAATCTGATACGGGATACGCCTCTGTCCAACGGGAGAGAGCGCAGACAACTACGAGGACATATTTGAATCCTCGACAACGTTCCATCTGAATATAATCCATCTGGAGGACTTCAAAAGGATGGTCAGGAGGCTGAAATCCACCCTGCTCTACGGGAACACTCTTTCCTGGATTAAACTGACAACATATCATACAGGTACGAACTTTTTGTTTAGCTGCTGCTCGTAAATGTTTGTTGAACCAAATGTGCTGAATGCTGTCTAGCATAGCCTTCTCTCCTAAATGTGCTGGACTGTGAACTGTAGCTATAATGGCTTGAACCATGGAATCGGGGAGAAACCATACAGATTTCTCCTTCGTCATCCATCCTTGATCGGTCTGGATCCCTCCTAGTTCAGTCCATTTCTTTATTTCTTCTGCTGTGGCATGTGTCTGTATGTCAATTACGTCAAGTGTGGGATCCTTAATTGTCATACACTGTGTTGGTGTCTGAACTATTGGCTTTGTCATGTCTAATGTGCGATTCTGAGCAGTCTGTTTAGCTGTTCTGTCAGCTAAATCATTGCCTTGAGAAATGGTATCAGTAACCTTCGTGTGTGCTTTACATTTCATAATCGATATAGCAGTGGGTAGATGTATTGCGTCTAACAAGGCATGAATGAGGGGTCCGTGCTGAATATGGGCACCATGGGACGTTAGATAACCTCTCTCTCGCCACAGCACACCGAAGTCGTGTACAACTCCGAATGCATAACGTGAGTCAGTGTATACATTAACTTTCTTATTTGTGGCTTGAATACAGGCTTGCGTTAGAGCAATAAGTTCTGCTGCTTGGGCTGACAGAATATCTATACAATGTGTCTCAATAACTTCAGTGTCTGTTGTGACTGCATACGCGGCCACTAAATCTCCTGTACTTGCTCTCATGCATGATCCGTCTACATACAACGTCAGGTCTGGATCTAACAATGGAACGTCTGTCAAGTCTTGTCTAGGTTTCGTCTTTATTTCAATGATTTCAACACAATCATGAGCTAGTGGGTCTGTTCCAATTACAGGTAATAGTGTAGCAGGATTCAATGTATTACACCGTCGGATCTCTATGTGTGGTTGAAACAATGTCAGTTCATAACCGGTAAGTCTTGCTATGGTCAAGTGTTGCGTTTGTGTTCGGTTCACAAGAACCTCTACTGCATGTGGTACTTGAACTGTCAATGGGTGTCCTAATACTATGGCATCGCTTTGTCTGATTGCTAAAGCTGTCGCTGCCACTGATTTCAGGCATGCAGGCAAAGCCTGAGCTACGGGATCTAATGTACTGGAAAAATAAGCACATGGCTTGCGTGATCCTGCTTGATCCTGAGTGAGTACTGACAAGGCAGTACCTTCGCGTTCTGTAACAAAGAGTGTAAAAGGTTTGCTATAACATGGTGTTGCTAAAACAGGTGCTTGACATAAAGCTTCCTTTAGGCTTTCAAAAGCTTGTGTATGTTCCTGAGTCCAAGGGAGAACAGTCGATGTGGCTGCCTCCTGTGTGGTTAACTGAATAAGTGGTTTTGCTAGAAATGCGTACTG
The DNA here is from genome assembly GCF_964204655.1 of Triturus cristatus. NCBI lineage: Eukaryota > Metazoa > Chordata > Amphibia > Caudata > Salamandridae > Triturus > Triturus cristatus. Next base: position 650,750,776 of record NC_140586.1, read on the forward strand.
AGGGATCCACTGCCTACAATATGAAGTGAGGCCTATGAAAGCTCGCACCTCCTTTTGTGTCTGGGGTATTGACATGTTAGCAATTAACTGAATGCGATCTGGTGTAAGCTGCCTTCCCTCCTTGGACAGCGAGTGACCAAGATAAATAACTCGCTGAACACAGAATTGCAGCTTAGAAGGGGACACCTTGTGCCCCTTGTCGGCTAGGAAATGTAAAACTGTCAGAGAAGCTTTTTCACATTCTGACTCGCTTCTTGCGGTGATCAGCAGATCATCGACATATTGAAGCAGTGCAGTATTGACTGGCATGTGGATACTGTCAAGTTCTCTTTTCAGTGCTTGGCTGTAGATGCTGGGGCTTTCTGTAAATCCTTGGGGAGCGCGTGAGAATTTAAAACTGCGCCCATTTAAACTGAATCCGAACAAGTATTGGCTTTCCGGATCTATTGGGACGCTGAAAAAGGCATTCTTGAGATCAATTACAGTAAAGAATGTTGCTTCGGAATCAATTGCTGTCAACAATGATGATATATCAGGGACCACAGGGAATTGTGGTACAATACACTTGTTTAGTTCACGCAAATCAATAACCAATCGGTATACTGGCGGAGCAGTAGGATCAGTTCGTTTAAGAATCGGAATTATCGGTGAATTACATACATTGGAGTCTGTTTCTACAACTACTCCCTGGGCAATTAGTTCATCAATGATTTTCAACAAAGCCACTACAGCATCATGCGGTAACTTGTATTGTCGCATTCGTGGTAGTACCACTCCTGCTTTCAATGTAACTCGATAGGGTGTAATGTTCATGCAGCCAACATCCGTAGGGCCTTGTGCCCATAGATGTACTGGTAAAGTCTGTAGTCGGGGATCCATGTCTCTAGACACATAGTGACCTTTAAAATCACGCAAAAACAACCTTACTCCTTCCGGAGAACAACATATTATGGCTCCTAGTGCTTTCAGAGTTTTAATTCCTAACAAATTTTCTGGGCATGATTTAGTAAGCAATAAATCTGTAATTCGTGTCAAAGGTCCTATCGTAAGTGGTAGAGGCTGTGATACTTCATTAACAATAGGTTTTCCTGAAAAACCAAGGGAAACATTTTGAGAGCCTGAGAGGGGTGCCCCTGGAACTTCACTACGTTTTATGGTTGTTCGACTTGCCCCTGTATCGAGTAAGAATTTTCTATCTTGACCTAATAATTCACTATGTACATAAGGTCCTTCTTGATCTACCGGAATCTCGATAAGCGGTAAGTCAACTTCCCTCTCTAGGCTGGTTCATGTGTAACGCTGATACTCAGGGTATTCATACTGTGCAGTCTGATACATTTGTTGTGTTGTGGTTTGTGTGGCAGTAGCAGGCAACGGTGGTGCAGCTGGCACAAACTGTATGGGTTGCTGTGAGGCTGGCATAGACTGTTGCTGAACTGGCACGGACTGTCCATGCTGCATAGCTCCTTTTTCATCCTGATCTTGTCTAACTAATCGTGGTCTCTCTTTTGCAATACCTATAGCTATATTTCGTTTCAGGACTTGACAATCATGTACATAATGGCCTAGTTGTTTACAGTAATTGCAGGTTCCTTTTACAGGAACTGCAGAATCACCAGAATGTGTCACACCCTTTTTGTGACCATCTGCTGGTACTGTCTGAGAAACTAGCATTTTCATTTTTGTATCCTTCATGCGTCTATGCTCGTGTTCTTGTTCATCCCTAATTCTATTGTGATGATACTGTAACATTTGTAGCATTTGCGACGGAGTGTTACTTTGCCAGGTACTCTCGAATTTCAATATTCTATTCTTCACTGGAGGCAATGCATTTTCCACCAATTTTGTCACAAATAAATGTGGATATGAGTCACTACTTGCTTTTATACCACTATTTATACCAAAACATTTTTCAAATCGAGCATAATAATCGCTTGTGTCTTCATCTTGCTTTTGTTTGCAGGCTGTGATTGCACCCCAATCTTCCTTTTTTGTAGTTAATAAACGTGGCAGTACCTGTACTAGTAAACCTGGTAACAGTTTAACTTTATCCCCGAGCCCTGAACCTGCAGCTCGGCTCCTTTCTTCCTCTGCTAATGCTGTCCAGTCTATCTTTTGGTCTCCCACTTCCCACTCTTTTTCTTTCAGTTTTTCATATATGCCAGCAGGCAAAAGCACCTTTAATATCGTCATAATATCAGGAAAGGTGTACTCTCCCATCAGTAACATGTCTTTAATTTCTCGGTGGAAACCCGCTGGGTCTTTGTCATGACTAGGTACTACTTTCTTCATTTCTAATAATTCCATTTTTGATATGGGTGTGTAAACAAATACACGGTGAAACTCATTGTCTTCGCCTTTTATTGGGTGCACTTCTCGTAAAGGATTTTGTCTATCCATATAGTACGGCGTTCTTTCTCTGTGGGGCAGCGAGAGAGAATCCGGACTTACAAAAAGGACGTACTGCTTACGTGACACTAATATCTCTTTAATTAGCTTATTACTAGAACCTCTCCATCTGTTTGTGAGTAGTTCCGTTAATATATCAGGTAAAGGACCAGGGTCAGCATGTTGGCTCTTATATAATATGAGAAGTTGCTGAATCATATAGATTCCAGCTAAACGTTGTTCATCTGTACTGAGGTTGAGAAACGTGTGTGCTACGGTCTCATCACCGTATTTTTCAGGACTAACAATCCAGTGAACGGCTGATCTGGCTAATTCTTGCTCATCCATGGAATCGAGGAGGTGGTAACCTCTTCGTTCTCGTAGTATCTCATCTGCGGCTTGAAACGAATGTTCAGGAGACTTCAGATTTATTACAGGCGTCGGATACGTTCTGCTATTATTTGGACATACGGAGTGTATGGGATCAGAAAAACATCTAGTATTTTCACAAGATCTTCCTCTGCCTACATAAGCTATGGTCTCTGACTGTCTTGCGGAATTCCCTGATTCGGACACTTCATCTTGCTCAAACTCGTCTGTTCCCAATCTCTCTTCATGAATACGCTCTATTTCTTTACGTATTTTTCGGCACATGGCTATTATACAATTTTGCTTATCGTGTCTCCCTTCTGATATATTCTGACTCCATCTTGTAAGAATAAGCATTGCATTCGGGTCTACCCCCGGACGATCTTGATTTCTGATTACACAGTTTATGAGGAAACGTAACAGTTCCCCTTGTATCTCTACTTTCTGGAATTCCATAGCTCTGTTAATACATCCTGGATCTCGTCCTGTTTGAACAAAATGATATATGTTATCTAGATGCGTAGCCATCCCTGGTAACCTTGCTAAATACTCTGCGGCTCGTCTGATACGTAATGATGCCAGGACCATTTCGTCCTCTTTACCAACCACCGGGTCATATCTACAATTTACAAGAAGTTCCTTAAGCGTACGTTCATTTACGAACTTAGGTGTACGTGAATGTGCTGACTCTTGAAAAACAAGTTTATTTATTCTAGGTGGTGTAAAAATACTGCTAGCACCTCCCGTGGCCCCATCTGGGGCGTCGGGTGTGAAAGGGTTCGTCGAACGTGATACAGCAACTATGGGCGTCGATACCCCTGTAGAGTCGACTGCGGAGACAGATGCGGAAACAGATGTGCTTGCCGAAGCTTGCGTCGGGACTTGCTGTTGCACGGGGACAGATACCTGATCCTGACGTTGAACCCCTCCGCCAGACGTTCTATGTGGTGTGGCGTTAGCATACTCGGGGGCTGCATCGTCTAGATATGAGGAAAGAAAAACATCTTCTGCGGTTCTGGGATGCCCCTTTGGATGTACCTTAATTGGAAATAATGGGGGTGGCAAGTCTTTTGGTATCTCTGGAGCAGCCTTAGGTAGTCCTTCGGCTAGAAGGGGATACATACCATTCATAAGAGCATTTCTTTGTCTATTCACTTGTTCTGATTTCACTCGGATACCTTCCTCAATTAATAGATTTTCTTGAACTTTATTTGAACTTTCTTTACTCCTCTCTTCTTGTCTACGTGCTTTTTCTGTTCGTCTATGAGATTCTTTACGCCATAACTCAACAGCGTCTTTCTGTGACTGTCTGACCTTTCTTTTCCATAACTCTTCCTCCACTTTCATGATGCACTCTGCATCCCAGGTTCCCGCTATGGGCCACCTTTGACTTTCCGGTAATCCTTTGGTATAATCTGCCCATAGATCAAGAAACAATATGGCATCTAAGCCATGTTTATGGTACATGAAATGTCCTGGAGTGTCTCTAGGAGGAATAGGAACTGCTTCTTCAAGCACCCCTTTTCTGGTAGTAATCTGTCTTAACTTCGAGAAGAGCGGCATATTGACAACTGACCTGATACTTACTCTTGAACTTGCTTAATACGAGAAACACAATAATGAACAGTGAACAATGAACAGTCATTCATACCACAATATGCAAGACATTTTCTGAATACTTTAAACATTAAACATTAAACATTATAACAATGATCGACAATGATGACAGTCTGCCTGACTAATCACCACGCTGAATTCTTGACAATAACTGAATACTTCGGAATACTTGATATACTGCTAAACAGTACATATACACTGCTAAACAGTGCAGACCGGATTTGTGTACCCAAATCCGTCTTGACCGGCACAACCTATGTGCGCGTCAACACGCCTCCCCGGCGATGGTACTCACCGAGTAGCTCCTTGAAACGGAAGGCCTCAGAGAATGGACAGGACTCGATAACTGCGGACATCGGACCCTCTGGACGTCGGAATTTCGGAAAACCTGGTGGGCCTCTGTATACCTCGGATCTTGCTCTCTCAGCTAGGCTCTGGTCGGGATACTTCGCACTTCTCACCGCCTCGTCTGGGTTGATCGCAGCCTCAGTCGCCCCCGCTTGACCGGAGGGAGCTTACAGGAAATCCTGCTGGTACGCGTTTATGGTCCGTCCAGCTGTGGCAGGAGACCGGGCCTGCAACGCACCGCCGGCGCGTGAGATGAGAAAGTGTCCCTGTTCGGGCGCCATTATGTGGTAAATAAAATAAATATTACCGGACTGAATTTCATGCGGAATCTTAAATTAAAGTAAAATAGCTCAAAATAACGAGAGGCAGAATCCGTGGTATAAGAGGTTTCTAATGGGCTTTATTCCATTCAAAATGGCCGACTCGAGTCGCGGCCCTCAGGTTCCGTCACCACGAAGGTTCAGGAAGTGAAGTACAATAATTTATTAACAGACATGTATTTTTATAATAAGTACATTACAATGAAACGAATGTAGAAGGCGTAACATTTGATAAGAAAAATGACGTGACAGTGACATAATCGAAACTAGGCGTAATAAGGAATAAAAGAAACATGATTGGTTAGAATTATCAGACATAGGTGGATCTATAAGATAATACTTGGCATAGATGCGCGCGCGGCAGCATGACGTGTAATTGACGTGCAACTAGGGGGTGAAGGGGACTTGACATTTAGCTCTACATGTGGAGACGAGAAGTCTGGGGTCAAGTCATCCTAATCCCAAATCATATCTAACATCCTATGTTTAAAGAACTATGTTATCCACAAGGAAGAGACTCTCGGACAGAATCTATTCTATACTGACTGTGTGCGTGTACAAGCGTCTAAGTGTCTATATGAGATGCGAGGGGCAGAAAACTTTCCATGGCAACAGGGCTATGAATCACTTGCAGGAGGACGGAAAGGCTGAGTCCTTTGCTTGTGAGCTAAAGGAAATGTTTACCTAAATCACTGGACAGGAATGCATCGGCTGAAGAGCAAAATAGATAATTCGAAGGTGAAATACAACTTCTTGGTAGACAGGCGAAAACTAGCCGAGGCAGGCACCGTTAGCTGCACAGGGAGTAGGACAAAGTTCATGGATACAGATGCGAGCTCAAGCTGAAGCTGTCAGAGACAGAGAGCAGGGAAAGGCTTTGAGGACAGAATCGGGCCTACTCGCCTGAACTGTAAAGATGAAGTAACTTAGCCATATAAAGTCGGTGGCCTTTTATACTTAGGAATCGAATATCCAGCCCATTGATGGCGGATCTGACAGAGAACATGTTGACGGTAGACACACATATGTTTGCGTCTTAGAAACTGGAACTGGAGGGAACATACATGTACTTGTAACATGCATATAGAACCGTTGGGGTCCAAGATAGGGGACATAACTGATCAGGAAAATCCACATTTCCACACACCGCTGACAAATAAGGAGAGGGATGAGAGACCACGGAGTGACCAAGGGGTATGAGATGCATAACTATTTTATCTGATGTGAGCTGTTGTGTATATATTGATGTATGCTGTACTGACAACTTCAACAAAAAAGAGTTTACAAAAAAAATGAAATTAAGACACAGGAGTAGTTAAGTTGCCACTTGAACATCACACAGAGAGCTGCAGATGTGTGCTATGCCCAGGCACAACCATAGCACTTGACTTGAATCATGCATTATTTTGCCATTATTTGAGAAATATATCGAGCAGATATTCTAACTTTTCCCACCACTGAGATTTCAAGAGGTGTCTTCCAATGCACCTCAATTCTGACATGTACAGCACACTTGTTCAATGGTCCTAAGACATATGCAAAACTCTCACAATATATGGGTTTGCACTGACCTTTGGTTTCAAAGTACTGACACCCGATGAGTTCCAACATATGTATTGTGGCCCAGAGTACACATTTCTAGTAAAGTAACTATTTATTATTACAGCTCTCGGAGAACAGCAGCACACCCTGACATCAAAATATCAAAACAAGCAGAAGGCTCCTAAAAAGCACACCAATCCTGATTTACGCCCTACACCAGCATATCAGTTGAGAAAGATCCACAGAGCTCCTATGGTACATATTTGTCTTGATTTGCAGTACACCTCCCGATCACAAAACGTTTATAAAGCACTTCAAACTCAACTTGCCAGTACTGATACATTCATAGAACTCCCCACAGCACATTTCTACTGTGTGTGACCTGCAGCCCGGAAGCTATAATACTAGTAAGACAGCTGCAAGGGTTAATGAGATTGCACATTAAATATTTCTGTATTCGTGTGTATGCACATTTCAGCAGTAGGCACATTAACTGCACAATCTGCTTTACTCTTACTGCAGCCTCTTGCATGCAGGCTTCACATAGATCTCTTTTCCAGATACTCATCCCCTGAACTACTGTATTGAAATTTAACCTGTAAACTGCAGGAGAACAGTTCTTCACAGCATGAACAGGTCATTTCGCTATTACCTAATTATCTTAAACTCGCAATACTGGAATTTCAGTGTTTGATGCAGGTCCTTATAGGTGCACCATAAACTGTGCTTAATCTAAGCCCCTGGTTGCAGGTGGGCCCTCTGGCAGTCATTTTGGGGGGCAGCACTTTGATCCAGGCCAAGAGAGAAAAACACAGAAAGGAGAAAGGAGGAGGAAAAGAAAGATTGAAATACAAAGGACAAAACAGGGATGAAAAGAGCCTGCAAGATTAAGATAAGGAGGCAGGGAGGGACTGGTGGGGCATGAAACAAGCATGAGGTGTAATCAAAAATATGCAGCCTTGGTATTCAGCACCCAGACATTCAACAGTACCGACTGCAGGCTTCTCACCAGAACTGTGGGCCTGGCGCTTCATCGTTTACAAATCAAGCAGTGACCGCAAGAGCTTTCTTAAACCTTTCAGTACTGAGATATTAGTGTATGGGTCAAGTCAAGCCTTGCCATTGCTTAAATATTGAAACAGGTGCAATACCACCATTTCAAAATGATTTCACATCCATATTTTCACTTTCTTCTTCTATAATCTGAACCTCTGGACCATTACTCTGAAAGTGGCATCAAGTGCAATTTAACTAGGAACTTTAAAATGCATAGTTAATTAATCAAATTAAATGAACAATTTAGTTAGCCAGAATATCTGGTCTGGTAAACACGGTAACATCAAGCCATCATGTAGCGTGGGGGGGAGGGCGGGAGCGAGGGTGGTTTGATGAGGTTCACCACCCAAAGATATTTTTGAAAAAATGTAAAAACATACTGCATTTTCAACACATTTTGGTAAAGATACTGACATTTATAACAAAGGACATGATGTCACAGTGATACCAACAAGGAGTGCCTTGACAATAAGATGAATGACAATCAGAAATATTTTAGAAACAAAGGTAAATAGTTAAAACATTGCAAACTGAAGATTAGAGAGATAATGGGACTGCTCTCTGGAGAGCAGGGTGGGAGAGGGGAGCTAGAAGTGTCTTAACACCTCTTCAGACAATGGAGGAACACACTGCCTTGGTGTGTTGTCTGAATGCAGCTTCTAGGAGGAGTGGCACGATTTAGCCTAAACACAGAGAAACACTTTCGGTGGCAGAAAGAACAGCAGTGACCACACAGAAACATACATTGGTAACTGATGGGGAAGTAAAAAGGAGGGGGAATAGTCTGCTCAGGTAACTGAGCCAGTCAGGTGCTCAGCATACTAGTCCCCTCCACAAAGCTATTGTTTCTGCATGGCTTTCAGGGTGGATGACAACTATGAATCCAAGAGAGTAACTGCGTATTTATTGCAAAGCGTTCAGTCTTGGTTGCAATATGCCACTAGCCAACAAATGTAATATTTGAAATACTTATGCACATTCGCAATAAAAAGGACCATCTAATGTCAGAGGGCAAGAAAACCTTCTACACAGTTTGGCAGCGTGGTGCTGATTACAGTGACTGTGCACTTGGGGACACAATGCACAAACAGTACTACTTTTGACTGTAAGAAGTGTACTTATTGGTTATTTATTTTTATTTTTTTCATAAAATATGTTATACCGAGCAAACTGTGTAGAAGGTTTTCTTGCCCTCTGACATTAGATGGTCCTTTTTATTGTGAATGTGCATAAGTATTTCAAATATTAGTTCTATTTATCCACAGGAACCATTGTTTTCTTATATATAAATATTACCCTGGTTCCATCCTGAGTTAGGGTTCCCCTGTTACTTCCTTAGACTAGCCAACAAATGAGCTGTAAGTGGCACACACTAACTACTCAGTATCCCACACCCAATCCTGGTTTTTAGCCACAGATTCCTGCGTAGCTGAACCCTCCACATAGGCTGTAGCCAGGATATTTCTCCTATGCAGCCTCCACTAGCAGGTTGGCTTTCTGTTGTCCAACAAGCTTTGGAAAGTGGATATGAAAGTGTATTCCTTTATGCTACCCTATTACAAAGCCAAAATTGTGCATGAAAAGTGAAAATTGGTTATTAAGACAGCAGGTATAATAAGGACCTTAGTTATCAACATCCTTTCTACAGACTGTCCCCAGATTTCAAATGAGAACATTATGCTATCAACATTTTACGAACAGAGGACTCAAGAATATGCAGTAGAGAATCATGCTGAGACAACCAACACTAAATTGTGAGAGGTTGAGTGAGGGATGTATGGAATCACTGCAAGAGCAGGAAAATAAAAAGGAAAAAGGAAGTATATAGCATGTCTGCTATATGATAGCATTACTACCAAAATGTAACAAGTGGATTAGGGCACACTGAACGTATGTGTTTGGATCTTGGGGTTAAACGTTAATTCGCAGTGCTCTGAAATATTAACACTTATGTTTTACATCACAGAGTCCCTTTAAAGCAGCTGTCAGTCATTTAAGCAGCTGGAAGTTCTCTTTAAAGCACATTTTCAAAACACTACCTCTCCAGTGCAACTCTCCCATTTAAGCACCAGCCCCTTTTAAAACAAGCCTTTTGCTTAAAGAATCTGCCTTTTAAAAACTTTTTCCTTTAGAGCATTGCCTACTTCATTGCACATCACAACTTTTTAGCACATTTCATTTGTAAAGCACCCCTTTCTGATAAACATCTCTCTCTCCCTCCCGCCCTAGCAAAGCACCTCTGTCGCCTAAAGCACCTTTCTGTTGATAAGGACCTCACTCTTGTAAAACACTGCTGTCATGTAAACCTCCTCTTTCCTGTAAGGCAAACCTCTTGACCCCACTTGTCTAAAGCACATCACTTCCCTGAAGCATCCCTCTTCAGGGTCTGACTAGGACAGAAAATAGGCTTAGGCACCAAAATAACAGTGTCCCTTATTAGCGAACAAGATTACTGAAAAATTGGCCCATGTTTAAAAATTGGTACAATTTTGAACTAGCAAAGGCACGCTGAATAGGTATTTTGTAAGGTTTAGAAGACTACATGCATTTAATCTTGCTGCAGGTAATGTTAGTTATAATTTCAGGGAAATCAACAGAAGAAACCAGTCCATCAGACCATAAAAGAGGCCCACAAAGTGTAAAAAATAAAAAAAAACATCTCACACAGTGGGCTTTCAAACCAACCCTTCTGGCACTGTTGGAAAGCGCACCTCTTTAAAGCATCACTTCAGGATCACTTCTAGTACAGCTTTCGTTGTCTCTACTGCACCAGTCTCCTTTAATGCATTACCACTCCTGCAAAGTACACCTACTGTAAAGCACACACCATGTGAAGCACCTTTTCTGTAAATAATCCTTTGATTAAAGCATTCCTCCCCAATACAACACCTCGGGTTGGTAAAGGTCCTCTGTTTTAAAAGGAAATCTTCACCTATAAAGCACTCGTCGCCTATAATGAGGTCATAGAGAAAAGAAATACAGAGGCCCCAAGCCACACATGGTTAACAGGTACCAGTGTTTTGTAGATCTGAGTTTGTCCCTTCCTGACATGCCCCTTTATTTACCTGAGTCCCCATCCAAGGCAGTGGTCGTTCTCTCACTGAGCAGCATCTGTGACCAGACTTGGAAAGCACCAGGCAGGCTGGAGGATGGATTTTTCTATGCTATCAGCAACTTACTTGTGTGTCTCAGTCAGACTGGGCTGCACAGAGGCACTGTGTAAAACTTTGTTCAAGATGAATCTTCCATCATTAAGATGGGTTACACGACACCCTGAAAGACAGCAGCCACATGCCCACTGACAGAGTAAGTCTAAGTTGTTACAATTTTGTAACAAATGCACCTGCATCACATGAAGAATCAGCAGCATCAGATTTGAAAATGCTGGAAACAATGTCCTCATGCTTTGTGTGTGCATGGCTTTGCAAGTTAAGTGAGACAAAAATTGTTGTTTTTTTATTGATTTCAGGTATAATCTTAAAAACGGGTAGCATGTAAAAGTTTATTTATTGTATTTCCCTAACTAGTGTTTTCCTGCTAGAGCTTCTGTTGCTTTTTCTTATCTCAAAACAGTTCTGAGAAAAATCCTCTAATGAGCACAAGACAACCTGCATAGCTGCCATGGTTACAGATTTCTTATGTGTGACATTTTTATAATATCAGTGTGATTATGAGTAACATTCAATGACTTGAGTGAAACTTTCTCGGTAAGAGTTTAATGTCTGCACACTTAGTAGTAGCATGGCCCTAGATCGGACACCTATTGCCGGGCGGGGATGGCAGAGAAACAATAAATTAAACAGAGATTCCCTGCCTTAGTTAGCCTGTGCCTCCCTGCTTGGTAACCAATCAAATTAAGGGCATGATCAGATCATGATCAAATGACAGAGGGCCCGATTCACAGAACTAACTCCTAAACTTACTACCATTTTGGTATTCACAGAAGGCACTTACTCATTTTGGTATTCACAGAAGGCAATTGAGAAAAATCCTAATTTTAAGACTTTCGGTATTCACAGAAGGCATTTAGGAGTCCTAAAGTTAGGAGTCCTAACTTCTGTGAATACCAAAATGAGTAAGTGCCTTCTGTGAATACCAAAATGAGTAAGTGCCTTCTGTGAATACCAAAATGGTAGTAAGTTTAGGATTTTGTCTTAAGTTAGTTCTGTGAATCGGGCCCAGAGTCTGTCCAGGCTTTCTGCCACGTGGGACCCGAGGTCGACTACTGGATGTGAGAGAGACCCTAGCGGTGATATTCTCATTGTAGCGTTCTCCAATTAGTCCCCTTTTTTACTGCAGTTTAGACTGACCCAGTTTTTGACATATATTTAGAAGTTTCATTTTGGGGCTGGACATGCACATCTGTTAGATACTATGGTTTGAGCAGGGGGTGCTTTTTTACATTAATTAGGCGGTGTGTGAAGATTTGAAGACCAAAACACAAAACCAAAGTTCGTTTGGCTTGCATATGAGTTTCTGTGATAGCAGGATATTTCCAAGTCATACTATATTGAGATTCTATGTCAGAACCTGCGCATAGTGGGAGTGCCGGAGCGGGAGGAGGGGGCTGATGCGGTCCAGTAATTGGAGACATGGCTAAAAACAGAGGTGGCCCCGGAGGGCCTCTCCCCCTTCTATGCCCTTGAACGTGCCCACAGAGTCCCGGCTAGTACACCTAAACCTGGTGCCCCACCCCGCCCAATGGTGGTGCGACTACTACATTATCGTGATCGAGATTTTCTATTACAGCGAGCCCGGGAGAAGCAGAACCTACAGATAGGGAACAGCAGGGTGATGATCTTCTCGGACGATACTAGGGAGGTGCAGCGGCAGAGATCTTGCTTTTTGGCGATAAAAAGAAAATTGCACCAGCTTCATCTCCCCTATGCCATGTTGTTTTCCAGCCCGACTCCGGGTGTCTGCAGACATGAAGACGCACTTCTTTCTCACCCCACGAGACGCTTGGGACTGGCTGGAAACTAGACGCAGCAATGAACCACGCTCCCCACATGAGCCCCCGCCATGACCAAGGTCGGTCCCTTCTTCGCCACCTCAGGGGACCCCCTCGCCTGCTGGACGGCGCCAGGAACGCGATAGAGCGGTGCAGGCAGTGGCGGACATTAGCCAGGGAGATGCTAGCCCCACCAGCAATGCCACAGACCCCGAGCACAGCAGATCAGAGAACTCAAGATGGAGTAGTGTACAGGGGCTCTCGGACAATGAACTACCGGTCATCACTCCACAGACGGCGGATGGTATCTTTGGCTGATTGGACCACATGTGTAGGCACAGGGGATGGTCGGTTGCATAATGCTGGCCCTTAGCCTTAGAGGCCGGAAGCGTTTACTGCAAGGGGGCACGTTTGTAACATGAGGGTTTGCTGAGGGTTCCTTACATGGGGCAGGGGGAGCCGGGGGTCCATCGAGAGCGAAGCACGCACCACCACTTTTAATATTTCTTGTTTGATTACTTCAGTTTGGATGGGGATCTGTTCTCGTAAGCCTGTCCTGGGGAGTGGGAGTTGGGGCGTTTTTATTGTTGAGGAAAGTTGGATAGGGGTTAGGCATGTCGCTATAAGAGAGACACACATACACGACTTGGTGATTCTAGAATGGGTCCCCCGTAGGTATCAAATGCATGACCTGGAATGTAAGAGGGATGTACACTATGAGTAGACGACACAAAATACATGTCTACCTGATAAGAAGAGGAGTGCAAATTGCACTATTACAGGAAATCCATCTGACACAAACTGAAGGAGCAGCCCTACAGCGCCGCTGGAGGGGACAGGTGTTCCATACCACGTACTCAGCTTTCGCACGAGGGCCGCTAATATGGGTGAGGGCGGGGGTCCCTTTTCAATGCGTTCGACAGGTAATGGACCCTGAAGGTAGGTTTGTAGTAGTGATAGGGCGTCTTGATGGCCGGGATATTAACATAGGGAGTATATATGCCCCTAATGTTGACCAACCGACATTCTTTGCTCAACTCACACAGACACTGGCGCAGGCTTTGACTGGTTCCGTGCTCTTGGGGGAAGACTTATATTGCATTACTGACATTAACTTGGACCGCTCTCATGCACCCCTCCCTGACGCTCCTACACACAGAGTGGCGGAAGCTCGACGAAACTGGCAACGACATTGGGGGTTGACAGACAGCTGGAGAGCCCATCATCTGGGGGAGAGGGACTACTCTTATTTCTCCACCCTACATGAGCTGCATGTCCATTTAGACTCCATTCTTTGCTCCCCGGATGTGCATGGGGGAATTACACTGAGCGAGTACTTAGCCAGGACGATATCTGACCACAATCCCCTCCTAGTGTATCTGAACTGGGTGCGAATAAAGCCCACAATCCCCAGCTGGCATCTCCGTCCTGAGGCCCTAGAAGACCAGGTATTTCGAACCACAATAGGCACTGCTATAGAGGAATACTTTCAGAATAATGCTAACACGGCCACCAACCCCCACGTTGAATGGGACGCTTTTAAAGTGGTTATAAGGCGAGGCAGTGGGTGTACGCAGGACCCTTTTGAACAATGTACAGAAAGCGGGACAACAACTCCGAGTGGTGGAAAAGGACAGGCCAGGTAAAGAGGATGCACAGGCAGATCTCTTGAGAGCCAGGGAGGAACTAGCAACTCAGGTAGAACAGCTGAGGTGCTTTGACTACAGGGCATACACGGCTCGGGCGCATGCTGAGAGGGACAAATCTGGGGCGCTGCTGGCTTGGCTGGCCAATCTGGTGCGCCGAGGGACGCCAATCTTAGAGGTACGGGGGAGGGACGGGATAACCGATTATGGTCAACAAGCTATAAATGCACAGTTTCTGGAATACTATACTGCCCTATATCGAAACCAGTTGGATCCCATGGTACTGGAGGGGGAGGGATTCTTGGATATAGAACTTCCCCAAATTGCGGCTGAAGCGGCAGAGTCATTAGGTCGGGATGTAGAACTAGGAGAGATCAGGGGCGCCATAAAGCACATGGCCAGGAACAAAACCCCTGGCACAGATGGATTCCCGGTTGAGTTCGACGCCACGTATGTGGACGAATTGGCTCCCCGCTTACATGCCCTGTACAATAGATCAAAGCGGGATGGCCACCTACCGGTATCAACTAGAGAAGCGATAATCATGCCACTCCTAAAACCGGATAAACCAGCATGGGATCGCACTGCCTACTCGCCTCTCGCTATGCTCAATTGAGACTACAAGATACTAAGCCGCGTATTGGCTAGCCGGCTGATGATCCACATGACGACCCTTGTACATGTGGACCAGGCGGGCTTCATTCCATCCCGGAACACAGCCATGAATATACGCCGACTACTCCGGTTACTAGACGGCCCGAGCAGGATGGAGACGAGGCGTGCATACTATCCATTGACATTGAGAAGGCCTTCAACAGCCTCGAGTGGCCATACCTTTTTAGAGTGCTGCACGCTTTTGGGTTAGGTGAGGGATTTGTTGCCTGGACGGCGATACTGTATAAGAACTCCACTGCAAGGGTGTGCACGGGGGGCATGATCTCTGAGGCCTGTAATGTGGGCAGGGGCACGAGGCAGGGGTGCCCGCTCTCTCCCCTCCTGTTCACGTTAGCAATAGAGCCGTTGGCTGTACATGCACGATCAGGACAGTACTATCGGGGCCTTGATGGGATAGGACAATCCCAGTTTATTGCTTTGTACGCGGATGATCTCTTAATGTTCCTGGCCAACTCCGCAGGAGATCTGCGAGGTGCCAGGGAACTGTTGACCCAGTTGGGACGTGTGGCGGGCCTCAAGGTCAACTGGAATAAGACGTGCCTCTTTCCTGTTCGAAGTGGTAGGGGTGATCCACCAGATGCGCTTGATGTGGCGTGGGAAAGTAGATGTCTGACGTATTTAGGAGTGCGTATTTATCACACAACCCCTGACTTGCTGGAAGGTAATGTTGGTCAGGCGTTGCGCACTACCAGGAGTAACTTTGAGTTCTAGGGGACTCTCCCGCTATCGGTGGCGGGACGCGTAGCGCTGCTAAAGATGGTCACTTTACCAAGGCTGCTCTACTATTTTGGCACACTTCTGCTATGGATACCGTGAAAATTATTTGCCCAACTCAACACTATGGTTACGGGATTCTTATGGGGCTCTGGGAGGCGTAGGGTTGCGCTCACCACCATGTAGAGACCCCGGAGAGTGGGAGGCTTTGCGGTGCCCGACTTCGAGGCCTACTACCATGCTGCCCAGATACAGTGGTTTACAAAATGGATGGAGGGGAGACTTCGAACTGGGGAAGCTCACTGGGGAATGAACCCGGACCTACGACAGCTTTCTCGAGTTCTACTCCGGCTCCCCTTGAGTGAAAGAGAGGCCTCGAGGGACCTGTGGGTGGTGCGTCAATGCTGGAACAGGTCTAGTAAAAGGGCCAAACAGGGACCTGCATACGCACCTGAGATTCCGTTGCTGGTCTGCGAGGTACTACCACATGGGGGGGGACTGGCAGGGGTTACGGGACTGGGAAGAGGCGGGAATATCCACCATCGGTGACCTATATGAGGACAACTCCCTGCTACCCTTTAATGACCTGCTAGAGAGGTACGAACTCCCTAGGCGGGACTTCCTCTTGCATGCCGCATGGACCACAGCCATCTGTAAACACTGGAAGGCGGGTATGGTGGAACCACTGATCTCCTTGCCATGCCAGTATGTGGTATCAGCAGCCGGGACGGTCAAGGCGGTCACCTGCCTCTACAGACGACTCACCCAGGAGCTCCAGCGCCCCTTGAAGAACCTGCGTGACAAATGGGAAAGGGACCTTGGGATACCAATAGAGGAGAAGCCGTGGGAGGCAATGGTAGAGAGGGCATGGAAGTCTTCCAGAAACTCGAGATTCCGGTTAATCCAGTTCTTTGTCCTCCACAGGGCATATCTCACCCCGCACAAAATTAACGAATATTTTGGGACTCGTACACTTTGTCCGCGATGTCGGTTGGAAAACGCTGAATTTTTGCATATGTTGTGGGAGTGCCCACTGCTGGGGACGTTCTGGAGAGCAGTGACGACTAAACTAGGAGACATAACGGATAGGGACAGCTCATTGACCCCGGGATATTGCTTATTACACTGGTTCCCTCACACTGCCTGCAATAAAGTGACCAGCAAATTCATTGACCTTTGCTTAGTCCTGGCTAAGCGAGAAATTACCACTCACTGGAAGGCGGCCACCGCACCTAAAATTTCACGATGGCTGCGAGAATTAACTAAATGGGCTGACTGTGAGGGGATTTTTAGGTTACAGATGGCACAGGGAACAAGTAATGACACTGGAGACTGCGAGAGAATGGATGGCTCTGGTAGATCTACTCAAGCATCCGACTGATGATGCAGACCCACCCCCAGAGTAAGCGGACTTATGGGTAGAGATTGAATCGCGACCTTACCTGAACAGGCCGCTGGGGGATTGGCATGCATGTACCACATAGTAGCTTCCTCTTTGTGATCACCCTACGACTTGAATACTACACCCGGATGTAATGCATGACTTGATACTGAAACCCACTGAGAACTACATGATAGAGCGACATGCCTGGAGGGGGGGATGGGGATGGGGGGAGAGGGGCTTGTTCACCTATTTGTTGTTTAGATAGGTATACGTGAAGATGAGAACAGACAACCGAGAAGCTGATCTCTGACATAGAGGTATTGTATGCAAGGCTGCGAAAGTTGCTAAGAAAGTAGAGCGCAGTTGCCCTTGCGGTGACAGCTACAGGTGGTGAGGAGCCGGGAGTAGAACTGTATAGCTACAACCATGATTGCTGACAACCACTGCTTAAGATATGATGCGACACTCTTGTTGATATGTACTGCTACTAATTGACAAGATGAAAGTGAATAAAAATCTGTTTACAAAAAAAAAATTGAGATTCTATGTCAGGACTGGAGGCGAGGATTATGCCTTCTTTCTTCACTCTTTATTCAATAGCAGCTCATTAAAAGGTTAACAAACTACATTTCCCATGAACCCGAGGGAAAGGTAGTAAAGAAAAAACACATGGCAACAGCCAATCAAGTCTGTGTAATAGTGTCCAATCAGGGGCCTCCGAGCCCAACCTAGTCCTCTGTCAGTGTCCCTTCACCCTCTTTCTTCGCTACTACGGAGCCAGTTAAGTACCCTTCAGTCGATTTGCTGTTTGGTTTACTTGATTTGAGATTCAGTTAATATTGTGTATTTCACTTTAATCAGATCATTTATGCTTGCTTAGCGTAGTTGTTTATTGCTGTGTGAATAATTATGCTGTTCTAATGCTCGCACGGTTGCTCGTTGACAATTATTTGCATGATTATTTGTTATTTTCCTCTGCGTTCGTTTACGATCACCGTTTTATTGTTTGACACCACTGGAGCGTTCTCGATCCTAAGCGGTGTGTGCTGGTGGTATAGCTCGGCGATGGAGACCTCCCAGCGCTAGAGGGTGTGAGAGGAGGCACGGAGTGCGAAGCACTGCTTGCATTCCTCGTATTCTTGTGAGGTCAAGCAGCACGCGCATTCCTGTCAGTGATCCGGTCTGAGTCCGTATGCAGTTGGGTTCCTATTAAGAGCTCAAAGCAGCCGACCCCTTGGTTTTACATTTAACGCTCTGTTCTCTGTCAGCGTGGGGACCAGAGTCAGTATTGATTTTTTTCCTGAGCGCCCTGTTGGGTCTGTATCTGGCCTGAAGGCCTTCTTGGGGACACTACCCAGACCGGCTCACTTACAATAGGGACGATTTCGCCCACTTTATACATTTAATCCCACCAGCTTAGTTGTGTCCCTGGGGCTAGAACCCCTCCATTGAGTCGCGGAGAACCCGCTTAAATAATATAGGCTGATACCCAGCCCTTAAAGATTGTGGCCCTGTCGTGATGCCAGGTGTGCTTAGTCACAGACACCTTTAATGTAGGTCCCTGACCTCCAATTAACAGAGGATGGAATATCATGATGAGTATGAAGAGGAGGAACCTCTGGCTGACCTCTCCTGAGGTGACGCCTTCTATGAGGTGGTCGACACCTCTATCTATCGAGCGGTGGAGGAAGCCATGACTCCTTTAGAGGAGAAGCTCTCCCGACAGATCCCTCAGGCCTTTGATAGGCTTACACCTCAAGTCCCTACCACGCCAGCAGCCCCCGAGGGCCCAGGAGCCCAGGGTTCATCACCTTCTAAACTATCCTGAGATTCTGGGGTGGATCTGGATGCGTGTGCCAGATTGAAGCAGGCTTTCCTGGATAGTCAAACTACCCTACCAGCAGGGAACTCTCCCCTCCTCCACCAACTGACCCTCACACTGACCCTAAGGAGGCAGGAGCTGCAGATGAGGAACCAGGTCCGTCCAGACCCTGGCTTCCATCCCGCCCTCCTGGGCCCCACTGAGTACATTGGACATGTTCGACCCCGATGACATCGTCCACCCACGCTCCTCAGAGTGGGCCCCCGGCCGATAAGGTAGCTAGCTATGTTGCGGGCGCATACTTAGACCGCTTGAGAAGGAGGCCCGCGATTGCCCCTGCCCGTCCCTGGAGGGGAAAGTGGCCCTTACCCCAGAGATCGACCCCTGCATCGCCACCTTTTTGCTGAACTTCGTTAGGGACCCTAAGAAAGGGATCAACAATTCATGGAGGGCATGCCAGGACAAGCTCCTGGATGCCCTGGGCCCCATGACAAAGATCCTGGACATGGCCGAAGAGGCCAAAGAATCCGGCTCTATGATTTCCCCGGAAACCCTTTCAGGATGGGTCCGGACGGCCATTATATTTTTGGGCAATGCGAATTGCACCCTTTCCACCAAATGCTGCCGCTCCCTACTAATTAAGGTCGGCCCGAAATTGGGGAATCTGGCGGACTCGGAGGTGGGCGCCATTGCCCAGGGAGGTCTCTTTGGCGAGCCTTTTGTAAAAGAGCTTGGAAAGTTTGTCAACACTTTTCACCTCATTAGATAAAGCACAGACCACCATAAAAAGAGTGTTTCCTCGTGTTTTTCACGGGGCCGGCCGAGGCAGGGGCCGCTCGACTGGTCGCTATCCCCACCAGGGTGCACAAAGGGGACAAGACTCCAAGCAGTACCAGGATCAGTCCTGTTTCGGGAATTTCTACCCAATGAGAGGCAGTCGCAGCAAGGGTAGGGGCTGCAGAGGAGTCCCTGTGAGTGTTCTCCCTTTTTCCCCATCTAAAAATAGAGGCCGTCTGGCAAATTTTATCCATGCCTGGAGTTCCATCACGCAGGACGCGTGGGTACTGCAGACGGTACAAGGGTTCCACATATAGTTTGTAGGGGAATCAGTTCAGCTTTCCAGAACCCGGCCTATTCAATTTTCACTTCAAGAGGCCGCCCTTGTGGACAAGGAAGTCGCATTCCTCCTCCACAAGGGCGCTATCTCCCTATCCTCTCCTCACCCACGAGGCTTCTTAAGCAATATCGTTTTGGTCGACAAGACCAACGGTGGACGTGGGCCGGTCATAAATCTAAGCAAATTCAATGAGTGGTTGGTTTACCTCCACTTCAAGATTGAGGGGAACCATCTCCTCCGGGATGTCTTGCGGCCTTAAGATTGGATGGTTCAGTTAGACCTCAAGGATGCCTATTTAGTAATCCCAATCTTTCCTCCACACAGGCGCTTCCTCCAGTTTGTCTGGTGCCATCAAACGTACGAATTCTCATCTCTTCCATTCGGCCTTTCCTCGGCTCCCTGGTGTTTCACCAAGGTCCTCAAACCAGTGGTGGAATATCTGAGAGCACAAGGCATTTGGATGATCGTGTACCTGGACGATCTCCTTCTGATGGACTCTTGTCCTCGTCAGTTATCGGCCCATCTTCGGATGGCGGTGGAATTGTTTCGGAGTTTAGGAGTTGTGGTGAATGAGAAGAAATCTCTGTTGTTGCCCAGGCAGTCCATTACCTTCCTAGGATTCGTAATAGACTCCGCTTCTTTCACCCTGAGCCTTCCCTCCAGGAAAGTGACCAAGATTCGGCACAAACTGAGGCGTGTACTTTCCAGACAACAGGTGTCTCTCAGGCAACTAGCTTGGGTGGTGGGCCTCCTTTCGGAGTCAATCCAAGCCATCTTCCCGGGCCCGCTCCATTACTGGGCTTTTCAGCGCCTAAAGGCATACTTCTTATGCAAGGGTTACCTTACTCCCACAAGGTCTCCCTCTCCAACGATGCCCGGGAAGAGATCCAGTGGTGGCTGGATCACATGGAGGCCTGGAACGGCCGTGCAATTTTCGGCTCTGCACCAGATCTGATTATAGAGTCCGACGCCAGCAAGTTGGGCAGGGGCTCCAGGTGCAGAAACCTCTCTATGGGAGGATTGTGGTCTCCTGACGAACAGAAGTTACATATCAATTGTTTGGAACTTCTGGCGGGTTCCTTCGCCGTCCGCTGTTGGATGAGGAACTCGGTGCAATCATGTGTCCTTCTCAAGATGAACAAGATTTTGGCGGTCTGGTAAATAAATCACCTAGGAGGGACAAGATCCACAGCCCTCTCGTACTTAGCTGCAAGTTTCTGGCAGTACTACCTGGAAATCCAGGTTTCAGTCACTGCGGAGTACCTACCAGGGAGCGACAATCAGGTGGTGGATTTTCACTTGCGAAATTTCAGAGATTCCAGTCTCTGGATGCTCGACCAGGGCATTTTTGCAATGTTGAACGACCGCTGGGATCCCTTCTCAGTGGACCTGTTCATCTCGAGATTGGACCACCAGCTGCCCCGGTTCTTCAGCTGGAGACCAAACACCCCGGCGGTAGCCACGGATGCATTCCTCCATGACTGGAGCTTGGAGAAGGGGTACGCTTTCCCCACCCCTTCGCAATTATCACAAGAGTAACGGCCCAGATCCGCAGACAGTTGAGGTTCCGTGAGAATCGTAATGACATTTTTATGTTTGTTCGAATATGGACGAGTTTGGTATCTACGAACCGCAAATGACGAGTTTAGTGGGTGTATGCGTTTTCGCTACGCTACTATGTATGGTTCGTCTCATTCGTGGGTGTGTCCATCTGAACCCTCTGGTTCCATTTTAGATACGGCATCCATTTTGTCTCTTGCCCTCAAGTAGCCAGCGAACGGACACTGTCCGCTTCGTGACCCTGGGATTCCCAAACTTTTGCAGAGGACACGTGTTCCTTTGAGGGTGTCTTTATGATGAGGGGGATGACACTGCAAGGGCAGATGGCTCCGCTCGAGGCTCATCTTGCCGTGCTAGTCTATTGTTTCAGTCGTGCATGCATTAGGCACGAATCCTTTGATCCTGCAATCATGCTTCCGATATTGCTCCCTACACTCTTTTCCAATCTGTTGTTCATCCTTGTTTTTCCTTTGCACCTGTTTCTGTCCCTTCTCCTAATTCGTTTACAGTCAGAATGGAATGTGCTTAATATGGGGATAACGTGCTTTTACAGTTGGGAACCGGCAATGCTGCTGTAATTATGTTCCGGGTTTCTGAAAACATGAATGCGACCCTTTTTGAAGTTTACTGTGGGAACTGAGTTGTAACCTTTTGTTCGCCATGTTGTTCTATGACGAAAATGTGTATAAAAGGAGCGATCCACTTTTGCAATTTGAAGCAGTCTCTCAGAACCTACACGTTGTGTACTTCTTGCGATTTCTGTATCCCTGCAGTAAATAAACACTGATCTTTGACGCCGCAGGAAGTGTCCCGTGTCTCTGTGTTTTGTACGCCGGAACAGGTAACCCACGAAGGTTTCAGGTGTTGTCCCCTGGCACCGCTGGGCCTTAGAATAGCCCAGTCCTTCAGTTGGCGCCCGACGTGGGGCGACATCAGCGGTACCGGTCCAAAGCCCGACGATCGTGAGGAACTTCGTGTGAAATCTCCGAGGGAAGGTGCACCCCGCTTCATCGATCCAGTTGTCGAAATAAGTGGTCCGAAGACTTTTCCCGCGAAGATTCCCGCCTCCTGACGGCTGCGACGGACTGATGCCCTGACTGTCGACCTGTTTTGGCGCCTGGCGTAGTCCTTTGTACGGCGAGACGATAGACGGGCCTTCCTGGTGATGCCATTGCTTTTTCAGTTAAGTATTTGTGGGTCGCTCCCAGAGTCCATGGTTTTGTAGTTCCTTTTTGGGACGGTTACTTTGTATTTTTGTAACTTGGTTAAACTTGGTTGTTTGCATGGTTCCATTGCATTTGTGGTTCTTTGTTGTTGGTTCTTAGTTGTTGGGTTTTATTTGACAATTGCAATCGCCAAAAACCGAGGGTCTTGCATTTTTTGCGAGGACATCGTAATTCGATAGCCCTTGAAGTTTGTAAACTCGGTTAGTGTGCACGATGCCTGGCCGTAGTACTTTGTTTGGTTTCCTTAAATGTTGCAGCACGGATTCCCGGCTGGAGGATTCATGTCCGATACCTCCAGTTGGAACTCCAATTTATGAGCTCTATAGTCGCCACGGAGTAGGTCCTATCGTATATAATGAATATTGGATTTGTTACACTAAAAATGATGGTGTTCTTAGTTGGCCACCACATGGTAGTTTCGAAACTGCAATATTAGATAATCTTGAAGCTAAATTGTTTAAAAAGAAGGCTAGGCCGGCCATGTTTGATTCCTTTCGGTTATGGCATAAAGAGACCATAGCTGAAAGAAATCAAACCGATTAAGAAAAATAAGAGAGAAGGTATTATTACGGTAATGCGAAATGCAGAACAGTATCAGCGAGACAAAGACTAGAAGGAACAGGAAGTTTTTGCTAGACTGCATCATATGGCGGTGGATAAATGTTATCCGGTTCTACCGTCTAGTTCTGATAGGAAGGGAGAAGAAGCGGTAGAGGATCCATTATTGTCTTATCTATTGAAATCACCACCTCCCTATGCACAGGATACTATGGTTCCTGTGATTCCTCCTGTTCCTCAACCTGTTGTTCTGGCGGCTGCTGGTCAGCCTGTCGTTCCTCCTGTTCTTCCGAATCCCCTTGTGCACCAAATTGTCCCTACTCCTTTACCGGCTCTTCTTCCTACTGCTCCTTTGCCTGTACCTCATCAGCCTATTGTTACTACTACTCCTGCTATCTCGACTACTGCTACTGTTTCTACGTTTACTCCTAATGTTGTTGCTCCTGTACTTCTTTCTTCTTCCCCTTCTGTTCGTAGTCGTATACCTAATGCTGTTGCTAATCTCTATTCTCCACTTTTTGGACCAATACTTGGGTCCGATCTTTCTGATGTCTCTCAGAGGCGCAGTCAAATTCCTGGTGGTAGAGAATGTGAGACGTTAGTGAAAATGAAGCGTAAATGGATTAGGCATCCTGCTAAGTACACTTCGCGTATAGTTTTCGATACGTTTTCTCAGTTTAATGAGCCCACACAAAGATTCGTGTTCGAGGAAATGTGTAAATCCTTGAGAGAAGAGTGGGATAATGATGAGGTAGACAATGTACCACCCGAGATGACTGAACTTCAGAATCAGTTTTCGAATGGTATGATTGTGGGTGGTAATGTCCGACGTGCTTTAGAGCGTCTGTTATCTTTTCGATCTACAGTACAACCTCGAGCATTGTTTAAGGACGAAACTGAGGAGTGGATGGCACAACCTGGTCAGTATCCTATGCGGGAAGTTCCCCCAGTGTGGATGCCAGGTGATCCTGCTGCTAATCCTGTTATTCCACCACACTTTCAGAGAGTTTGGATACACCTCCCATGGAAGCGATCGGAAGTTTTGCAGGTGAAGCAAACTTTGCCTGACCCCCGCAAAAATCCGGCAGGTTATTATAAGGAGTTATCCCAATTAGTGGATGCTACTGTTATGAACATCGCCGATATCGACATGTTGTTCGGTAATGTAGTACCTCAACCGATTTGGGCGAAAATCCGTCAAGAGAATCACGCAGCTGAGTTAGGCGGTGATTGGGCTGCTCTTGCGGCAGCTGACGGACGACAAGTTGGTGGGTCTAAACCTGAACAGATCATTGAGAATCTGCCCCAGAGGATAATTACACTTATGAAGACGCTTATGCCAGCAATAAGAGTTAACTGGGACAAACTGTCTGCGTGCAAACAAAAGAAGGGCGAGAGTGTCTCCGATTTCTTTACGAGATTTGAGGAGGCATTCATCGATCACAGTGGTCAGGATATGAGCACTGAGGGAGGTCAGCGACTGTTTGTTGATAAATTTGTATCGAATTTGTTGCCTGAACTAAGCAACAAATGGAAGAATTCTGAAAGTTCGTGGGCCGTTTCTACCACTGCTCAAATATTAGCCACGGCCCAATACTACGAAAATAGAGAGAAAGAAGAAAGCGAACGTGCAGATAAGAAAACGAAGGATCTTAAAACTAAGGTCTTATTGCAGCAAGCGTATCCTCCGCGCTCGAATCAAAATGACTCGCAACAGCAAAATCGATTACAATCACAGTTTTCTAGGTCGCAGTCGCGTACTGACTCCTCTACACCACGATCTATGCTGGGGTATAATCAATGTGCATATTGTAGGGGTGAGGGCCATCTGAAGTTTAATTGTCCAGTTCTGTGTGACCGAAACAATGGTGTTTCGGCTCGAGGAGGTCGTAGTGGTCCTCAACAAGCATCACGTGGTAGAGGTCGCGGTGTTACTCAGAATCAGAATGAGCGTTTTGCCACTTCATCAGACTCGCAAAATTGCTTTGATCGGCGCGATTCATCGTCTGGTAGATCTGCACAGCATCATGTGGACGGCTATTACGTCGAGCATGATGTTGATACTGACGGTAATTACTAGGACAGCCATAGACAAAGAGAGGGAGTAGTATCAGTTCCGGTTGATCAGAGAGGGCCTTACGTCGCAGTTGTCACATTGGGCGTAGTTGAGCCTTTTCTGTTGGACACTGGTGCAGCGAAAAGTTCCATCATGCATTCGAAACTCCCTGGCGCGCCTTTGTCTGGCTTAACGAATGTTTCCGTTGGATTCTCTGGCGCCCCCGTTAGCAATCCAGTTTCTAGCCCTTTGCCCCTTACAATTGGGTCTCGTGAGTTAGAAGCTCCTTTGATTTTGACTACTGGTTGTGGTGAGAATCTTTTGGGCCTGGATTTGTTGAAGCGGTTATATGCGACTTTGTACTGTTCTCCTGCGGGAGTGGAGCTTACGTTGGGTCAGAGAGTGATCTCTCCTATGTATTTGTCAACTGATAAGCTCCCACCGGAATTGAGTTCTCTTCCTGAATCTTTGTGGGCAACAGGTCCCAGTGACGTGGGCCTGCTGGATATACCACCTTATGTTGTTCAATTGAAATCAAACGTGCAATTACCACGCATTCCCCAGTATCGTATCTCTCTTGATGGAGAACGAGCACTATTAGCGATCATTTACGATTTGATCGATAAAGATGTCATCGAAGAAACTCGGGGTAACGTGTGTAATATTCCTGTGTTACCTATTTTGAAACGAACTGATCCATCCAAGCCTCCTGTGTATCGTTTTGTTATTGATTTAAGAGAGGTAAATAAAATTGTAATTCATGTTTTAAGTTGCCGAATGGTGATGTGACGACTGCGTATGCTGTAGTGACGTTGAGTACGGTTGTGGAAACTGCGAGATTGAGTCAGAATTCAGCGCAAGCGGCAGAGTTGATTGCGTTGACGAGAGCGTGTGTTTTGTCTAAGGGAAAGCAAGTGAATGTGTTTACTGATAGTCAATATGCGTTTGGCATTGCACATAGCTTTGGTCGATTGTGGAGAGAAAGAGGATTTATGACATCGCATGGTACGAAGATCCAACACGGACAGCTCGTGAATGATCTTTTGGATGCACTTACATTGCCTAAACAGGTGGCAATCATTAAATGTAGTGCGCATCGAAAGGTTACGGATGATGTTGGTCGTGGTAATGCATTTGCGGATGAGATTGCTAAGGAAACGGCTAAGAACCTTGCAACCCGAATGTATGTTACGAGTTTAGTGAGGTGGCCGACGGAGACTGGTATGTGTGAAGACACTGTTGAGAGCGTGAAAGCAATTCAGAATGAGGCCACTGAAACTGAAAAGACCAAGTGGAAAGAAAGCACGGGAAAGTTAGACACGCATGGATGTTGGGTTGACTTGTCGGAATGTCAGAGGTGGATGTTACCGGATGCATATGTGCTAGCCGTTGTGACTATGGCTCACGGCTTGTCACATATTAGCGCGAAAGGTATATGTAAGTTGTTGTCCCCTGTATGGAAGAATGATGGTATTGCTAAATGTGCTGAGAGAGTGGTTAAGAATTGTATGGTGTGTTTGATGCATAATCCTGGCAAGGGCACCCCCACTCCACCCGGCCATTTTGCTCCTCCTACATGTCCCTTTGAGGTTATCCAACTGGACTTCATCCATATGGAGAGATGCAATAACCTGAAGTACGTTTTAGTTGTGGTTTGTGCGTTCTCCAGATGGATCGAGGCCTATCCTCTTAAGAATAATACTGCCCTGTCCACAGCGAAAGTCCTACTGAAGGAATACTTTCCTCGGTATGGAATGCCACGGATTGTGTGGTCAGATAACGGAAGTGAGTTTGTGGGAAGCGTGATGCAGAGTGTGTGTAAGGGCCTTGGAATTCGACAAAAATTCCATAGCGCCAATCATCCCCAGGCAGCGGGTTTGGTTGAAGGATACAATGGTACTCTGAAACTGAAACTTGCGAAGATACAAGCTACGACTGGTCTGTCATGGCCTCATGCCTTGCCTCTGGCTCTCTTATCGACCAGGGCGACTGTGCACTCTCGAGTAGGGCTTAGCCCATATAAGATTGTGTTCGGCCGCCCTGCAAACATTTGGGGAGTCCCGAGGCCTAAGGCCTTTGATAGTCTTGAGTATCCAATGTTAATTGATTATCTTCATGATCTGACTGCTAAACTGAGGTTAATTCATCAACAGGTCTTTGAAGCTCTACCGGCACAGACAAAGGGTCCTGGACATCGGCTCCAACCGGGTGACTGGGTTGTCACCCGCAATTTTGGCAGAAAACGCAACTTGGAGCCGAGATTTGTGGGTCCCTTCCAAGTATTGCTGGCTACAAGGACTGCAGTTCGGTTGGAAGGCAGAAAGAACTGGGTGCATGCCACCCATACCAAAAAGGTTCCGATCCCTTCACCAGCAGATAATTGGGTGAGAACTGGTATTGCGGCAACGGAAACCGAGACCCCTCTATGTTTCGTGCCGTTTAGTGATGCTCAACCTGTAGGAAACAATTCATTGCAGCCAGACACATCTGTTGAGTCGTCAGTTTTGGAGAACTCAAGGTCTGAATTGTCATCTGATCGATTGAACACTGTTTCACAATTTGAACAATGATTTGAAGAGCAGACTCGACCTGGAAGAAGTCAATATTTTCTTCGTTCACATGACAAAGACTAATAAAAACTTTTTTTTTTGGACTTATATTGTCCTTTACTGTTGCCACGAACATTAAGAACAATTGCATCCTTTACTGATTTTCGAGTTCCTTTTCATGTGTACTTTTTATAGCTAAGAGACCTTTTTTTATTAAATTGGATGTTTGTTTAAGAAAACCTATCATCCGGGTTGACCGTAGGGCCGTGCGGGTACTTCCTTCTGTTTAGCAGGTTCCTGATACTAGGTCGGTTACTTTTTGTCGATTCCTGGGAACTCCTGGGAATAGATAATCGCTACTCAGAACGAAGTGCGTCAAGGACGTTACGGACGGTTTTTAGAGGATGGCGTTCTCTGAGCTGTTGGAAGTAGAAAGGATGTCGGCGCAAAGATCAAAATTGCATATGATTGTACGAACAAAATGCTTTTTGTTTCAGGTATTCCTGCTGTTTCTGACTGTTTCTATGCTATTGGTGGGTGGAGTGTATTTTGGAATACAGTCGTTATTGCCTTCCATTTCACCTAATTTTTCTCCTAAACTAAGTTCTATTACCACTGTTTCTCCACATTCCTTTCATCCTCTGCCCCAACATGAACAGGTTAGACGTGCGGAATTCATGAATAACTCCTTCGTTCAACTCCTACATCAGCATCAGTTGGTGATGAATACTACCAACTGTTGGGTGTGTGGGTTAATGCCACATACCATGGATAGGGGTATTCCGTATTTGGTTCTTCCTTACAGCTCCCAGGGGTCAGCTCGAGCATTCCAAACTATGTTCCGTAGTGCACTAGATTCCTACCCCAGTCGAGAACCACGTTCTGCAAACTTCGGTCCTGGTCCGTACCACAAGCCTTTGGCGATAGCGATTGCTGATTTAGATAGAGATATTTTTGATGCATCGCTTATTGCAGATGAAGAGGTGCAAGCATATAAAGATCTGAGTGAGGCTGAGTATAGTATGTCAGTGGGTGATAGACAGCTCAAGAGCTCGTCTCCAATATGGATCGTACCCCACCTCGGTAATTTCTGCTTGAAAGGTCTTGGTCGAAATCCGAGAGCCCAGCTTGGGAAGAGTGCTTGTACTGATACGTATGTTCTACCGATGCTCTCTTCCCCTGTTTTCCTGACTGCCAAGGGTACCTATTTCGTATGTTATGAACATGCATATACATGGTTGCCCCGTGACTTCTCGGGTACCTGTTATATTGCGAATCTTTTGCCACCGACTTTTACGGTTGCCTCAGACTATCACAAGACTAGAGTTGTGAGAGGCGTTATTAGCGAAGAGGACACTGCCGGTCAAGAAGCAGGAGATTTCTTTAAGGGTTTCTTGCCGTTTTGGGGACCTATGGTTAATAGTAGGAACCTGAGACAGTTGACCCGTGTGGTAGAATTGACTGCTAACATAACTGCAAGTGCTCTTGGTAATTTAACGCGTTACAACAAACAAGTGATGGACGGAATGCTGACAATGCAGACATTCTCCCCCAGTCAAGAGATCTGGGTTAAATCCATCGTTCTTTTGCCCACTACGCCACCCCAGTTTAGACATGGCCATATGCAAATCAGTCTTGACCCTGTGCCTCATGGGAACAGTCCAGCCCGAACTGCCGAGCCATGTCTTCCCTGGACCAGAATCAAGCATCCTAGGACCGGTTTCTGGCTATCAGCCGTCATCAGCCAGGATAGCTTGACTCCAGTGGCGTAGTGAGCACGGGTCCCACGTCTGGGAATACCCATCCCACTTAGGGCGAAAAGCGTTACAACAAACAAGTGATGGACGGAATGCTGACAATGCAGACATTCTCCCCCAGTCAAGAGATCTGGGTTAAATCCATCGTTCTTTTGCCCACTACGCCACCCCAGTTTAGACATGGCCATATGCAAATCAGTCTTGACCCTGTGCCTCATGGGAACAGTCCAGCCCGAACTGCCAAGCCATGTCTTCCCTGGACCAGAATCAAGCATCCTAGGACCGGTTTCTGGCTATCAGCCGCCATCAGCCAGGATAGCTTGACTCCAGTGGCGTAGTGAGCACGGGTCCCACGTCTGGGAATACCCATCCCACTTAGGGCGAAAAGCGTTACAACAAACAATTGATGGACGGAATGCTGACAATGCAGACATTCTCCCCCAGTCAAGAGATCTGGGTTAAATCCATCGTTCTTTTGCCCACTACGCCACCCCAGTTTAGACATGGCCATATGCAAATCAGTCTTGACCCTGTGCCTCATGGGAACAGTCCAGCCCGAACTGCCAAGCCATGTCTTCCCTGGACCAGAATCAAGCAACCTAGGACCGCTTTCTGGCTATCAGCCGTCATCAGCCAGGATAGCTTGACTCCAGTGGCGTAGTGAGCACGGGTCCCACGTCTGGGAATACCCATCCCACTTAGGGCGAAAAGCGTTACAACAAACAAGTGATGGACGGAATGCTGACAATGCAGACATTCTCCCCCAGTCAAGAGATCTGGGTTAAATCCATTGTTCTTTTGCCCACTACGCCACCCCAGTTTAGACATGGCCATATGCAAATCAGTCTTGACCCTGTGCCTCATGGGAACAGTCCAGCCCGAACTGCCAAGCCATGTCTTCCCTGGACCAGAATCAAGCAACCTAGGACCGGTTTCTGGCTATCAGCCGTCATCAGCCAGGATAGCTTGACTCCAGTGGCGTAGTGAGCACGGGTCCCACGTCTGGGAGTACCCATCCCACTTAGGGCGAAAAGCGTTACAACAAACAAGTGATGGACGGAATGCTGACAATGCAGACATTCTCCCCCAGTCAAGAGATCTGGGTTAAATCCATCTAGGATGCTTGATTCCGGTCCAGGGAAGACATGGCTTGGTAGTTCGGGCTGGACTGTTCCCATGAGGCACAGGGTCAAGACTGATTTGCATATGGCCATGTCTAACTGGGGTGGTGTAGTGGGCAAAAGAACGATGGATTTAACCCAGATCTCTTGACTGGGGGAGAATGTATGCATTGTCAGCATTCCGTCCATCATTTGTTTGTTGTAACGCTTTTCGCCCTAAGTGGGATGGGTATTCCCAGACGTGGGACCCGTGCTCACTAGGCCACTGGAGTCAAGCCATCCTGGCTGATGACGGCTGATAGCCAGAAACCGGTCCTAGGATGCTTGATTCCGGTCCAGGGAAGACATGGCTTGGCAGTTCGGGCTGGACTGTTCCCATGAGGCACAGGGTCAAGACTGATTTGCATATGGCCATGTCTGAACTGGGGTGGTGTAGTGGGCAAAAGAACGATGGATTTAACCCAGATCTCTTGACTGGGGGAGAATGTATGCATTGTCAGCATTCCGTCCATCATTTGTTTGTTGTAACGCTTTTCGCCCTAAGTGGGATGGGTATTCCCAGACGTGGGACCCGTGCTCACTACGCCACTGGAGTCAAGCTATCCTGGCTGATGATGGCTGATAGCCAGAAACCGGTCCTAGGATGCTTGATTCCGGTCCAGGGAAGACATGGCTTGGCAGTTCGGGCTGGACTGTTCCCATGAGGCACAGGGTCAAGACTGATTTGCATATGGCCATGTCTGAACTGGGGTGGTGTAGTGGGCAAAAGAACGATGGATTTAACCCAGATCTCTTGACTGGGGGAGAATGTATGCATTGTCAGCATTCCGTCCATCATTTGTTTGTTGTAACGCTTTTCGCCCTAAGTGGGATGGGTATTCCCAGACGTGGGGCCCGTGCTCACTACGCCACTGGAGTCAAGCTATCCTGGCTGATGACGGCTGATAGCCAGAAACCGGTCCTAGGATGCTTGATTCCGGTCCAGGGAACACATGGCTTGGCAGTTCGGGCTGGACTGTTCCCATGAGGCACAGGGTCAAGACTGATTTGCATATGGCCATGTCTGAACTGGGGTGGTGTAGTGGGCAAAAGAACGATGGATTTAACCCAGATCTCTTGACTGGGGGAGAATGTATGCATTGTCAGCATTCCGTCCATCATTTGTTTGTTGTAACGCTTTTCGCCCTAAGTGGGATGGGTATTCCCAGACGTGGGACCCGTGCTCACTACGCCACTGGAGTCAAGCTATCCTGGCTGATGACGGCTGATAGCCAGAAACCGGTCCTAGGATGCTTGATTCCGGTCCAGGGAAGACATGGCTTGGCAGTTCGGGCTGGACTGTTCCCATGAGGCACAGGGTCAAGACTGATTTGCATATGGCCATGTCTGAACTGGGGTGGTGTAGTGGGCAAAAGAACGATGGATTTAACCCAGATCTCTTGACTGGGGGAGAATGTCTGCATTGTCAGCATTCCGTCCATCATTTGTTTGTTGTAACGCTTGGTAATTTAACTGCAGAACTTCAGGCGGATAGACTCAGGACGTTGCAGAACCGTATGGTTCTAGACGTTGTTCTTGCAGATAGAGGTGGTGTGTGCAAGGTGATCCATTCGAGTTGTTGCATTTTCATCCTTGACAACGCTCCAACTGTTTATCAAGCCATCTCGAAGTTACATAAGATCTCCGAGTCCATACACGTGGACTAAGGTAGTTGGACGCTTCTAGGATGGTTTTGGGGCCTGATATCAACTTGGGGTTGGAAGATTCTGATGATCATAGGGGTTGTTGTAACGTTTCTGTTCACGTGTTGTCTTTGTGTGCAGTGTGGTCCTGCCTTATGTGGCCTCTGTGCTACAATGTGTATAAGACGGCCATCTGTTACCAAAGAGACATTGATGGATAGAATGATGTTCCAGCAACAACTGAACGATTTGATGAATATCGAAATCGATTCTGATCTCGACTAGTGCTTGCCTACATGAGGGCAAAAGGAGCGTCTGAGGTTCCGTGAGAATCGTAATGACATTTTTATGTTTGTTCGAATATGGACGAGTTTGGAATCTACGAACCGCAAATGACGAGTTTAGTGGGTGTATGCGTTTTCGCTACGCTACTATGTATGGTTCGTCTCATTCGTGGGTGTGTCCATCTGAACCCTCGGGTTCCATTTTAGATACGGCATCCATTTTGTCTCTTGCCCTCAAGTAGCCAGCGAACGGACACTGTCCGCTTCGTGACCCTGCGATTCCCAAACTTTTGCGGAGGACACGTGTTCCTTTGAGGGTGTCTTTATGATGAGGGGGATGACACTGCAAGGGCAGATGGCTCCGCTCGAGGCTCATCTTGCCGTGCTAGTCTATTGTTTCAGTCGTGCATGCATTAGGCACGAATCCTTTGATCCTGCAATCATGCTTCCGATATTGC
Organism: Triturus cristatus; assembly: GCF_964204655.1. Lineage (NCBI taxonomy): Eukaryota > Metazoa > Chordata > Amphibia > Caudata > Salamandridae > Triturus > Triturus cristatus. The sequence goes on from NC_140586.1 coordinate 650,783,976, forward strand.
TCCCTACACTCTTTTCCAATCTGTTGTTCATCCTTGTTTTTCCTTTGCACCTGTTTCTGTCCCTTCTCCTAATTCGTTTACAGTCAGAATGGAATGTGCTTAATGTGGGGATAACGTGCTTTTACAGTTGGGAACCGGCAATGCTGCTGTAATTATGTTCCGGGTTTCTGAAAACATGAATGCGACCCTTTTTGAAGTTTACTGTGGGAACTGAGTTGTAACCTTTTGTTCGCCATGTTGTTCTATGACGAAAATGTGTATAAAAGGAGCGATCCACTTTTGCAATTTGAAGCAGTCTCTCAGAACCTACACGTTGTGTACTTCTTGCGATTTCTGTATCCCTGCAGTAAATAAACACTGATCTTTGACGCCGCAGGAAGTGTCCCGTGTCTCTGTGTTTTGTACGCCGGAACAGGTAACCCACGAAGGTTTCAGGTGTTGTCCCCTGGCACCGCTGGGCCTTAGAATAGCCCAGTCCTTCACAGTCAGTGGACCTCGTTCTATTAACTCCCCTTTGGAGAGCGCAAGTCTGGTTTCCAGTTCTACTGGAACTTTCATGGGATTCTCCAATCCTATTCCCCCACTTTCCGACCCTTCTCTTGAGCCCGGACAAAGTTCCACAGCATCTAGTGTTGGCGAACTCACTGTGGCTCATGGCGTGGTGGATTTCAAGGGACGATGGAAAGCCCTGGGCCTTTCGCAGGAGGCTGAATCCTTCATCTCCAAGGCTTGGGCGGATAGCACTGTCAAGAGGTACAGATCCGCTTGGGGCAGATGGGCCATTGGTGTTTGCGACGGGGTTTTGATCCCTTGGTCGCAGACGTTGTACATGTTGTGAATTTTTGGGCACAATTGGCCGCCAAGGGCATTGCTTACCGGTCAATAAACACCTTTCGTTCTGCCATTTCATCCGGGCATGTGCCAGTTAATGTCAAAAAGAAAGGGGGGACCGGGAGCCGTTATTTAAACAGGTCCTGCACATGAGGCTCCTAGCTACCTGAGCTACAAACGGGTATGCAGTTCCTAAAGGGGACAAGGGAAGGACAGGTCTTTCTTTGTGATGCCCTCACACACCCCGAAGGATGTCATGCTTCATCATTGGGCTCTGCTCCTCGTCGGGCCGGCGCTGCAATGCCCAATGGGCTCCCATAAACGGGGCTCTTTAGCGGAGATCTTTTGAAGAAGCCGTGGGGTGCATGCGGGTAAGAGGGCAAGGATAGTGTAGTGCACAGGTAGTGGGTATTAAAATAAGTTTGGAGCAGTCCTGTTCAGAAATAATTGTAATGGTTCAGGTAGTTCCAGCTTAGTTAAAAAATATGTGGACGCCTTACGTGGATAAAATGTTCCTAGAGGGCTATCGCTATATGATGGGTCGACATGTTTCGTGCCCTTATTGCTCCTAACGAGTCGTGTGGCACTTCATCAGGACCTAAGTGAGTGGATGGTGCACTACTAGATGTCTGGTTCCCTAAGTGTAGTATGGTAACCAGACACAATAGAGTGGAGCCCTAGTAGACCTATACTGGGCAGTTGGAGACCTGGAGGGGGAGGCAAGGGGAGAAACAAACAACAACAATGGAGGTTAAAACCTGAATGAACAGGGGGTATCTCTTTTGAGTATAAGACCTAACACCTGGCTAAGTAGTGGTGGATCCTAAGCATGCACGGATAGTGGTACTTGATAGCATGCGAGTGCTTGTATAGTGGAGGCATAGTCGCATTGTGTCGCTCACAAACACCAATGGTTACTGTGATAATGCCCCTAGTGGTGAACGGTCCTGGTCGTGTAGGTGTCGGTGCGGTCAGGATATAGAGCCCTAGAGACGCATGCTCAGTTAGAGGCTCATGAGTTATTTGATGTTTAAATTGGTGCATAATTGAGCAGTGGAACCCACTACAGACAACGTGCGATTCGTCGTTGGATTCATGTACATGCCATGCCGCAGACCGAGCAAATGAAGGCGGTCCCACGCATTCGGTTAGAAAACCATTGGTAACTGTTTAATTGGTAGTATTCTAGCCAGAGAGTCCTGTCTCGCTGAGTTTCACATGCTTAAAAACGCTGCACACTCATACTAGGACACACACGTCTGGCATACTGAGGAAGCTGAGGAAGACCCAGTTCGACATAATTCTCATATGCACGATAATTGGCAATCGTTGTGGAAACCGAACGCGGCAATGATATACGTTTGGTTAGCAACACATACTCGACACACTTGTGACCTAGAGGTGATGCTAGGGAAGCCATAATAAGTCAATGAGCTCAATTGTATACTAATGAATGCAATAGAATTGAGGGTAGAGGCTATAAAATGCCGCACCGGACAATGAAAAGTGTCTTAAAATAACATATAGTGCAAAGAACCAAGGAGTACTCCCCTCTATGCTCCTTAAATCGGAAACAAATCCTATGGCAACATTATACACAAAGAGGTTCAGCACTATTCAGCAGGTTGTAACAGTCAATAGCAGTATTCAAAAGACAGAGGGCACACAATAAAATGTCCAAATCCCTGATGTGGATTTCTTAATGGATTTCTCTTTATTGTGACCATAGCCGACGTGTTTCGTCTCACGAAGAGACTTCTTCAGGGATATCAAAAAAATATACAAATACAATTTTAAAAAGTGTTTTCATATATACACTAAAACACACTCACTACATTTAAAAGAAAACACATATATCTACATTGATTGAATATCTACATTGATTGATGACAAATATCAGCCTTATAATGATAGAAAATATGAATATAATGTCACTTAACACTGTAGATAGGCCTATTTACAGTAATTCACGACGGGGACAATTGTATAGTGAATTAACATGATTTAGCTTCCATTACGATTTAAAAAAACACACACATTAGGCTTAAACACAGTAATGTGCATTGGATATTGATAATGGTTGATATCATACCTTCATAAAGTGTGTCAAAAGAGTGTATTCACAAAAGACGCTGTCGATTTCAACCATGTGTCACAGAATCCAAGTTTCCATAAACCTTTATATGGTAGACATTATCTAGAATCATAAATGTATTGGCTGTGAAACCATGCCTATTTCTGTCCAATGAACTTACATGCACACATATAATAGTTATATTTTCAATTGCACATTTATATTTATAGACAACATCATAACCCATAACTTATCTATTATTTTGTGGACTGTCACATTCCAATTATCATACAAAGAGGAGGATTCAAATTAACTTTCACATTATGTTTCCTTCAATGAAACATTTAGAGAATCTATAGAGGAGAGAGCAGTAGCTAGGGAAACCCCTATGGATTGATGTAAAGTATTTTGCAGTCTACCAATGAATATGTATTCATAAGTTTCATTTAAGAACAATAGTCAATACTATTGATTGATATTTAGAGGTTTATTATGATGCGGAATGCGCGTGTGTGTGTATGGCATTAAATAACCTACCAACAATGTGGGCAGTTCGCCTAGTATCAGTAAAGGGCGTAGGTGGAGGGGGCCCTAAATATTGTGGATTTAGCGGTTGAGTTCTACCCAGGGGATATCGTCATTAAGCCCCCTGATATGAGATGATAATTTGAAAACCCAGCATTGTTCTTTTCTGAACAGTGAGTCTTTTGTGATGTTTTTGCAGGATTCCAAAATGGTCCTGCAAAGGTCGTTGGGGGTATGGTTTGCTTCAGCATAGTAAGTACACATCTTAGTGTTGTTTTTTTTACATCTGATGTTACTCCTATGTTCCGTAATCCTTGTTTTTACTGGATGTGTTGTCATGCCAGTGTACTGGGGCTGACAGGGACATGTGATCAAATAAACATAATTGCAAGTGTTGCAATTGGTGTGTTTGTTTTGTTTCCATATCCATGTGTCGGTCAGTGCGATGGTTTTGGTAGCTTTTGTTAATGGACATACAACACATTTCCCGCGGATGTAGTGAGCCGTAACGGGTGGTAAATCCCAGAGTGTGTTAGGGGGTGTAGTGTGCTTCCTAGGTCTTGTATTGATGAGCAAGTCCTTGATGTTTGCTGTGCGCTTAAAGGTGAACCTTGGTTTGCTAAATGTTTGCTCCCCTACTTGTAGGATTTTCCAGTGCTTGTTGATCACTTTCTTGATCATGTTGGATTCTGGGGTGTAGGTAGTGACACAAGTCAGCAGGTCGGTCTTCGGTTTGGTTTGGGTTTCAAGGAGAGCCTGTCTGTTGGTGTTTTGGGCTCTTTTTTGGGCGTTTCTTATTTGATTTTCTGGGTATTGTCTCTGTGCTAAATTGGTGCTCAGTTCAGACGACTGTTTCTTGAAGTCATCCATATTGCTGCAATTTCTGCGTACACGCAGAAACTGCCCATAGGGAAGATTTTCCATGAGGGCTTTTGGATGGAAGCTCTGATAGAGTAAGTGGCAGTGGCTGTCTGTGGGTTTTTTATAGGTGGTAGTGACCAGTCTATTTGGTTTTCTTGTTATCAGGATGTCCAGAAAGGGGATTTCAGAAACCGAGCTGTTTGCTGTAAAGTTGAGGTATGGGTTGAGGCTGTTGATCCAAGTGAGGAAGGCAGAGATGTTGTCTCTAGTGCCTTTCAAAAACACTAGGATGTCGTCTATATAGCGTCACCACAGTTGGACATTATCCCTGAACGGATTTGTGTTGGTGAGCACGTGCTTGCCCTCAAACTCTGACATGTAAGGATATACCAGGCTTGGGGCAAAGGTGCTACTCATAGATGTTTCCTGGGTTTGGTGTAAAAAGACTGTTCTCAAATTGGAAAAAAAAATCAGTTAGTGCTATCTGTGCACACTCCATGATAAAATTAATGGGGGTAGGTGAGGTCCATGCGCCGCTACGCAGAACGGATTCCACCACCTCAAGTGTGCTTTGTTGGGGGATGTTGGTGTAGAGAGCCTCTTCGTCTAGAGTTAGTAGAACGTCTGGTTGTAGGCCCTCTTGATTGGTAGTCTCAATTAGTTTTAGGACATCTCTGGTGTCCTGAAAGAAGGTAGGTGTGGTACGGACCAAGGGTTGGAAGAAATGGTCGCAGAATTTATAGATCCGGAATTTCCGGATTCTCCCAAATTGTTTGTTGTCAGATGCTTCAAGACGTATGAAGAGATGGCGGACGAGTTCCGCCCTCCGGGGGAACGTCAACTGCTCATTGCACTTAGGAAGCCCTTTAAGGCGTTGTCGTCACCGACTATTGCTAGATGGGTCCGATGGGTGATGCAGGAGGCAGGCATCAACCTTCGTCAGTCCGGAGCTCATTCAGCTCGAGGGGCGATGGTCTCTAAAGCATTCGGCTTGGGTGCCCGCTTAGAGGATATCCTCAATGCGGCAGACTGGTCTTCGGACTCCACATTTAAGAGATTCTATTTCAAGCTGGTGCGGAACATGGCTCACCTCATTGTGAGCAAGCTTTGAACTAGCATAATCCTCGCCCCCAGTCCTGACATAGAATGAAAAATTTCAAAGCTAACGTAACGGAAAGTTTCAATTCTATTAAGGACTTGGAGGTGAGGATTATCCCACCCTAGTGTCCAAGAAGAGTCAACACTCCCTGTTCTGCAGTAAGTAATCTTGTTTATATACATGGGGTTGCATAGGTGTCTTTGACCTGTTGTGCTATATTTGCATTGTTGTTTATCTTGCAGGCTGGTTCAGTCAAGGTGCAAGTGGTAATATATCTCTATCATTGCAGGATCTAACGCTAACAAACAGGATGCCTGAAGGTGTCCCAATGGCTGACTTCGTGCAAAGAAAGAGGGCAAAGGGACACTGACAGAGGACTATGTTGGGCTTGGAGGCCCCTGATTGGACACTGTTACAAGGACTTGATTGGCTGTTGCCATGTGTTTTTTCTTTACTACCTTTCCCTAGGGTTCATGGGAAATGTAGTTTGTTAACCTTCTAATGAACTGCTATTGAATAAAGAGTGAAGAAAAAAGGCATAATCCCCGCCCTTGAGTTCTTAATAGAATTGAAACTTTCCATTACGTTAGCTAGGACATTTTTCATTCTTATTCCTCCCATTGTACACTCGTACCATCTTGTGAACTTTGAAAAATGAGCTCAGCTTTTATGCATCTGTCCCAGCAAAGCGAGAACTGGAGCTACACTGTTTTATCGCACTTCAAGACACCTTTCGTTTGCGTGATAATCTGAGGCATTGCAGTAACGCGGGAAAATTACAGCAAATGCATTATTTTTACGTGAGATGCGTGACTCTTGGCAGGACTGAACCTGTTTACATAAAATGCATTTTAGCATCGGCTCCCCCGCCCCTTTTGTGGAGAAAGAGACAATGTGTACATTGTCATGCGGCTTGAGCAGCAAAGTTGTGTTAGCAGCAGTCCTTTCATTCCCCAAGTGCTAAATGTAAACAGGGCTGCAAGCCCCATTTTTATTCCATGTCTGATGTGCTGCCCCTGCTTCCTCTGTGGCCATGGGTAGCAAGGGCACTGCCAGGGGTAGCAAGGGCCAAACCAGGGGTTGCAGCTGGGACCCCTGGCAACCCCTCAATGACGTCCATGCAAAAAATACATTTCCTATGGAACAGCTGACTTACCTATAACTACCCAGCGGCAACCACACTGGGATGGAGATATATGCACTAGGATGGAGGAATATATCTCCATCCCAGTGCAGAGACTCTTGCGGGAGCGACAATTAAAAAAAAGAGCATTCTTAAGATGCTTCCGCCAGCTGGGGTAGATTTGAGATTTGTTTCCCTGCCTGCACCGATGCGGGCAGGGAAACATATTAAGGCATTGCTCCTGCCCGGAGAAAGCAGCATAAATAGCAGCTCCCTGCAGGTGGGAGCAATGCCATCTCCCGCAGCATATGTGGAGCCGGCTGGGGCCGTATGGCCCCTGGGCCTCCTCCCTGGCCCTCAATGCATTATTGGTGGGTGCCCACCTTTAATTGATGTGGACCTCAGGTGATGGGGGTCCCCGGGGAAGAATATGGTTTGGCAAGGGGGGTGTGGGCCCCCTCCCTTTTAATAAATATATATGCCCTGCCAGATGAGTTCCAAGGGCCATAATAGGATCTGGGAAGGGGTACACATGGCCCGTACCACTTAATTATCAGATGGGGCCTTGGACGTTGGGTGCCCCCTGGGCCGAAAAGGGCTTGGGGAGGGGGGGCCATGCAGCCCCTCTCCCCATAAATAATATACCTAGCCCTGGTGGATGGGGTCCCCGGGCAATAGTAGGCTTGGGGAGGGGAGACACGTGGCCCACTCCCCTTTAAATATATTAATTACCTTCTAGTAGTTGCTAGTAGGTAGTTATAGTTAGGACTTAAGTTCCATAGACAAACAGTTTTTTGTTTTGCAAAAAACTTTGGCGCAGTTTGAATCTTTACAAAATTATCCAAAGTAGTGTACTGGTCACTTCGGCTGCTGTTTGGAAAGTTTCAGGGTGATCCGTCAAGCTGGGCCGAGAAAAAGGAGAGGTGCCCAAAACTCATTTTCCCCATGCAATTGCCTATAAGGATTTTGAACCCGATTACCTCCCGAACCGCTGAACAGAGTTACACCAAATTTAGCAGAAAGCTAGCTCTTGGTCCAGATAAAGCCCTTTTTGTAATTTGGTGTAAATCCATTCAGTAGTTTTGGAGTAATTAAAGAAAAAAGAAATATATCTAGGGATACAAATCATCAGCGGATCTAACAGATCTCTAAATGAGATCTGATTGGCTGCTAGCACTTCAACCAGGAAGCGTTGGTAGCCATTTTGAGACTCAGACTCGCTCAAGTCACAAGAGTAAAGGTGGAAAAAAGACCATAAGGGGGCAGGGTAGGAATACCCTGACACCGTAGGTTTAGTGGTGCGGTCAGACAATTTTTTCTTTTTTAATATTGCCGTCAATTTTTGAGTGATTCATGGCAAAATTGGAGAAAAAAAAACTGAGCACAGTCTCCTCACTTGTTTTGCTTTGGCCCCCGGGTGGGTGAGGTCCACGGGGTGGGAATTCCTTTCATATTGAGGGGCCCCCATCGCCCGAGGCCTGGCCGATTTTACAAACGGGGAGGGGTGGCCATGCAGCCCCCTCCTGGGCTGATTTCAGCCCCGGGGGCCCCATCCCCCGGGCCCAGCTGATATGCAAAACAGGGAACGGACCACACGGCCCCTCTCTCTTGGGCATATTTTGGCCCGAGAACCCCATCCCCTAAGGCCTGGTCATTAAAAAATGGGGAAGGGCCCCCTCCCCAGGCCATGTGTGGCCCCGGGGACCCCATCCTCTGGGGCCCAGCAGTGCAATCCAAAGGGAGAGGGGTTAAGCAGTCCCCCTGCCAGAGCTGTAAATGGCCCTGGGGATCCCATCCCCCAGGGCCGGGCTCCTGCTATGTCCCAGGGGGCCTACTTCCGGTACATAGCACGTTTGCTCTCACTTCACTGGAGCAATTTTAAAGCTCTCACTAAGCAAGAGCAAATACTAAGTCTGCTCTCATTGGGCAGGAGAATTAAAAATACTCCCAGCCGCTGGGAGCAGACTTTCCTTCTGCTTCCCTGCAGGAGCGGATAAACCCTTGTCCTGACTAAGACAGTCTAAAATAACATATTTTTTAATGCTTGCCTTATTATTTGCCCATACACTCACCCAAAACAGGAGGGGGGCCAGTTTGATGGAGTGTAACATATTCCAGGATGAGTTTAGATATAGGTAGACCTAGATGGTGGAACATTAAGCAGCTGCCTACCAATTCGGTTTTCCTCTGCCTGTGTAGGGAAACCTTATGGTATCCCCCATACCTCTGCACCGTGGGATGCTGTAGGGACACACTGTAACCTATACATCTCAAGATAGGGGCCCCATCCCCCGGGCCCAGCTGATATGCAAAATAGGGAGCGGACCACACGGCCCCACTCTCTTGGGCATATTTTGGCCCGAGAACCCCATCCCCTCAGGCCTGGTCATTAAAAAAATGGGGAAGGGCCCCCTCCCCAGGCCATGTGTGGCCCCGGGGACCCCATCCTCTGGGGCCCAGCTGTGCAATCCAAAGGGAGAGGGGGTACGCAGTCCCCCTGCCAGAGCTATTAATGGCCCTGGGGACTCCATCCCCCAAGGCGGGCTACTGCTATGTCCTGGGTGCCTACTTCGGGTACATAGCACGTTTGCTATCACTTCGCTGGAGCAATTTTAAAGCTAAAATATAGGTAGACCTGGAGAGTGGAACATTAAGCAGCCACCTACCAATTCGGTTTTCCTCTGCCTGTGTAGGGAAACATTATGGTATCCCCCATACCTTTGCACCGTGGGATGCTGTAGGGACACACTATAACCTATAAATCTCAAAAAAGGGAGAAATAGATCCCCTTCCAACCTTCTGGGCGAGGCTAAACAATGCTCCAGCCGCCCTTCCCAGCTTTCAGTGTGCTTCGTTCCCTTGCGGTTGATTAAATTACCCGCGTCAAATGTGACACCCAGGCAGCAGAAGTTCTGTACAGTGCAGATATTCTGCTCTTGAAGCTTTAGGGACGCCAGTCATTTCCTACCAGGCCTGCAGGCCATTATTTGGGATTTCCCAAAATTAGTCATCATATCAAGATTACTCATAAATGCCACAAAGGACTCTACCAGTGTACGCAGAGCATGAGGTGCCCTTGCCAATAACACAGCACCATCGGCATATAGTAATGCCGGAACAGGGTAATTGGCCATCATTGGGACCTCCCTAGTAGCAATGGACAACTGGGTGTGCTAAGGTCGATAATATACTTAGTAAAAAGCAGGGGAGCCAAAACGCACCCCTGGTGCACCCCACTAGCTATTTAGATGCAAAGGTGGAATCTGTAATCTTTAGAATGTGGCAATTAAATAATTCTCTTGAAATCCCCTCCACTGAGCCAATAAGTCCCCTAATAGGCGCAACACTCCTCCTGACCATTAAATATGGCCACAAAGCCTATACCAGTCAATTTGTCAAAGCGATGGAAACATTTCAGCTCAAGGCCTATAAAAGGGTTTTCAGACTTCCTTCATATTTACGTAGGTGCCTAATCAGGCTGGAATTTGGGCTAGAAGGTCAATCCTGGTCCAGCATGGCAGTGTTTCTAAAGTATTATTATAGGATTATGAAAGCCCTCCTTAACTCATAGAAAGCCATCCTTCAGAAAATCTTTGATACCGGAAAGAATACTTGGTCGAGCTATCTTCAAAGAGCAATCAACTTTCTCCAAAGTGATCAAACGGAGTTGAAAAGGCTTCACCTGTCGTATGTAGCACTAAATACAGTTATAAAAAAAACAGATTAAGTGACTCTCAAAAACAAGTGACCTCGGAAAACTCAAGGGCTCTTGGCCACTATGGGCCCTGGAAAAATTATAGGTTGCCACAAATAGGCAGCCATATTCCCTCTACTCACAGGCATATCTCTTTTGCATGCTTCAGTAAACCTGCCTTAAATAAATAAGGGTTGCCAGACTGATGGGTCTACAGATAAAAGAACTAAATCCTAAATGGACCTCTCTTTCCAAAATTGTTAGTTGCAGACAGTGCAAATATAAGTAAGTCTTTTAACCCTCTTCTTTGCCGCTGCCCAACACTTTTGGAAACACAATGCACTTTGTTAAATCTTTGGTTTTCACGCATGGAGCATGGAGTTTGCATCTGCAATGAGGCAAAGCACTTAATCTTCTCCATCACAGAGCCCAATGAGGTGGCCGAATTTGACAAATAAACCAGCCTCACACATTCGCATGCCCTACTGACACATAGGTAAGAGGAAAGTTAGGGAAATAGGACGCTTTCAGGTGGAACAGATGGTATCCGTGCCTACCAGGCAATCTGTTACTTTGCCATTGAAAGCGCAGGACACAAAAAGCACATCTTGATCACTGGGGACAAGTGTAGTCATAATAAAGTTACTCTCCCTCAAGCTACTCTAACATGGGGCTTCAGTGGGGGCAGTGGGAACTGTTGATTGTTCTGGTCAGTTGAAGGTGACATTTCAGGTTACAGGGGACAATTTGAGCCTTTATTCTTCCAGTGGCCTTCCTGGCCACAATAATGGCAAGGCGTTCACCTACATTACTGGGGTCCACCTCATCCCATTTGGTCCTCCCCCTTTTCCCTGTTGGAATGTTCTTTTCTGCCCGCTATATGCTGTTGTTAATAGTGAATCTTATAAGCCATTAATTTTGTTCCCCATTCTTTTTTTGAAAATTTAAGCAATGGTTGGCAGCTGTTCACCCCGGTTCTCGCTTTGCCATGTGTCGGGGCTAGAAGGAGACAGCCCGGCATGGCTATAACGCACTACCGCCTTGAAGATTGGGGTGATTAGCGGCCACATATACGGAACATACAAACGTGGCCTACCTCGGTGAGGTAAGCCGGGAACTAAAGTTGGTAAGGTGACGGCTGCGGCACACATGGGGATCCGGAGCTTATCAAGAGCGGAGCGCGGTGTCTGGGCTAGAAGGAGACAGCCCGGCACAGCTAAACCGCACTACCACCTTGTATGATCAGGGGGATTAACGGCCGAATATATGGCATCTGTGACTGCAGAGGAGTGCGGCGGCGGTGCCGACAATGTTTCAGAGCTTCGGTGCCGGCTGGGACGAGAAGGGGCCGCCTAGCAGCGGCGCGAGTCCCGAGTTACACACCGTACGGCGATGACCCGAGGGAGCACCCTGATTATCGCTTCAAGCTGAAAGACGACCAGAGCACCAGAGGTAGGAATTAAAGCCCTCCCAGGCAACGCCATAGTGACTGCATACACTGCGCAGTATTGACGCAGGCGGCCCATTAACAACCCTTGGGGGGGTCTGAATCTGGCAATCCGTCACCACCCTCAACATCAGAACGCGCAACAGCACCAGGACCCAACGATCCTGAGGGCGTGAATACTGCAGTGGTGCCCTACGTAATACGACGTAGTGCTGGGGGAGAGAAACCCGAAAAGCAGCGTGTGCTAGAGCAGTGCACTGGCAGGCAGCGGGGACTACCACCCCAGTACTGGCACATAGTGATCTGCCGTTCCCACTGCCAAAATGAGTGGCAAACCCCAGAGGGGTGCGCATCAGGCCAAACTGGAACACGCAGGCCAGGACACTGCGTAAGCACCCAGCTCTAAAGACACTGACAAACAAGAGATTACACTGCAGGACATTATGACCAGATTAAATAGTCTCCACGCTTCCTTAGATTCCTGTATTGGGTCCCTCTCAGTAGAACTTTCCTTAATCCGAGCTGACTTCAACAAAATGTCAACCAGAGTCTCGGTGGTGGAAACTACAGCAACGGCCCTCGTGAGCGATACGTCCACTCTCAAATAGCAGGTTCACCAACTTGAGGCGGACAACAAACTGCTGGCCGCCAAGCTCGAAGATCAGGAAGGTCGATCGTGGCGGAACAACATTCGCCTCATAGGTGTACCAGAATGGGCAGGCGGCCCGGCACTAGACCTCTTTGTTGAAGACCTCATCACAAACCACCTTCAGCCGCGGGGCCTCTCCAACTATTTCTCCGTGGAAAGGGTGCACCGGGTACCGGGTGGGAAACCCAAACCGGGGGCGCCCCCAAGGCCCATTCTTGCCCGCATTTTTAATTACCGGGATCGTGACGTGATATTGCAAACTGCCCGCACTGCCCCTCCATTGCGACTCGAAAACTATACTATCACAATTTTCCCATATTACACAGCAGCAGTTACGAAACAACGTCATGGATTCCTTGCTGTTAAAAAGACACTCAGAGACTGTGGACTTAAATATTCCATGTTATTCCCCGCTAAACTAAGGGTAGAAGCTGAGGGCAAAGCGTGGTTTTTCCTGACACCCGAAGACGCTCAGGAATGGCTGGAGGGTTGGCGCAGGGTCACAGGATTGACTCGAACTGACGGTGGTAACGGACGACGGTGGAGAAATGACATGCTGGAACACCCAGAACGAGCAGACGAGACGGACGGACCGTCGTAAACCAGTGGAGGAGGATGACCATAACTATGTCATGGAGGACATTGGCATAGGTGGACAGTCAGAACTTGATTGCTTAATGGCTGATTAGCCAACCTCTGGCCGAAATCAGTAAATGTCCACACCGACATAAAAACCTTCTACAGGGACTTAATCGCCACCTAGAACTTATCCTTTTAATGCACTCACTGTTGTAACGGATGCAGCCATTAAAATATATGATGTAGTGGGGGAGGTATAAGGGGACCGCGGATGATCTTTCCCCCCTCTGTTATGGTATTGGGAAAGGGTATTGAGCACTCTGCACAGTTGGGGAGGCGGGTAGTTTTAAGTCCGTCATGCAGGGAGGCAGGGAGGAGGGAGGGTGCGTGGGGATTGTTAATTGCTATTTATGTTTTGTTGTTTGCAGGTTCTAAATGGGCAGCAGTTAGTTACTTTCACTTAAACACTACGCGCCTGACACATTGCCAAACACAATTTCAGCATTATGCGTACGGACCATGACAGACATGGCAGCGAGAACTCAGCAGAGTATTGACCCAACACCATCTCCCTTGACGCCGACTGCTCCCTTGGCACTGCTTACGTGGAACGTACACGGGCTCAGTGATAAGATAAAAAGAGGATTAGTTTTGCAATACTTAAAACGACAGGCACCCACAGCGGCACTACTCCAAGAAACACACTTGGTGGGTCTATCATGTAGGGCAATGAACCGATGGGGTTTCCAAATGGTGGTGCATTCTGACTTTACCTCGGGATCACGGGGAGTGGGTATCCTATTACGAAAGCAGTTCCCATTGATAATTAAACGGATATGGACAGATGACCAGGGCCATTTTGCAGCCATCACATACCAGTGGGAGGGACGGGCCTTTAATATAGTGACAGTATATATTCCTCCAGCGCTTCACACGATAGCCCTCCCAGCCCTTTGTGAATTTTTACTCGCCCTTCCAGAGGGAGAATTCCTGATTGGAGGGGATTTTAATGCCACAATTTGCGGTAATCTGAACCGACAACCCTCCAAAGACCAGAGTGGTGAGACCTCCCGTCTATCGGGATTTCTCGAGCCATAAATGTATGAATAGTCGTCACATTTTCCCCATATACCCCGGCTACCTACACAATTCCAAAATTCAAAAAGATATCACTACTGCCACACAACACTATTTCCAGGAGAATGCCCAATCCGTTTCCTCTCCGGCCACCCTTTGGGAGGCTTATAAGACTGTTATTCGCGGCCAGGCCATTGCCTCTATTACAGGGCACAAGTCCGAAAAAAAGAAGAAGGTGGACACCATGGAGCTAGACTTACACCATGCAGAGGAGCTCCATGCCCAAAACCCGACGAGAGTGTCGGCTCACTCGCTACATCTTAAGCAACAAGAATATAGGGAATATCTGAAAGAAGACGTCAGGGCCAGGTTGCAGGGTACCCAGCATAAAATTTATGAACTTGGAGATAAGGCGGGGAAGCTTCTGGCCTGGCTCGATAAGAAAGAACGCGCTAAAAGGTGGATCGCACAAATATGCGTGGAAGATAATGGGACTATAACAGATCCTCAGGGAATAGTCAATGAATTAGCTAAACATTTTAAACAGGTATATACACCAACATCCACGACGACGATTGAGGAAGCACAGGTCTTCCTTAAACATATTAAAATGCCCAAATTGGCTCCAGAGGCGGTCTCCACGCTTGAAGCAGACATCACAACGGATGAACTGCAACTGGCAATAGGGGTCATACAGTCGGGGAAGGCGGTGGGGCCAAACGGCATACCCGTCGAACTTTATAAAAAGACAGCTAATACTATAGCCCCACATCTGTTGAGCATGTATCTCGAGTCTGGAGGCAAAGGAGCTCCCGCGAGATCAACGCGTTGCCACCATAGTGGCGATTCCTAAACCTGGTAAGCCTCCCGATGACTGTACCTCATATCGCCGACCAATGCTGAAGCGAAAATTCTCGCTAAGCTCCTAGCAACTAGATTAACCCCTCATCTCACTGCTCTAATACACCCGAACCAATCGGGCTTCATGCCTGGTAGGAATACGGCCCTCAATCTGAGACGCTTACATGGGGTAATGGCGCGTATACCCTTCATCCGCGAACCAGCTGTCATTCTCTCCTTAGACGCCCGAATGGCGTTTGATATGGTGGAATGGCACTTTCTTTTTGCGGTCTTACATCATTTCGGTTTTGGCCCCAAATTTTGTGCATGGGTGCACTTGCTATACTCCAAACCTCTGGCTCATGTCACAGCAAATGGCATATGTCGGAGGATTTTTCGCTGGGGCGCGGAACACAGGGGTGCCCCCTCTCACCGTTATTGTTCACCCTGGTCTTGGAGCCGCTGGCGGCATGGATTAGATGGGAACCGATGATCCGAGGGCTCCCTTGGGTGGCTGGTTGGGAGGATCGCATCTCCCTATATGCCGATGATGTGTTGTTATATTTGGCGTCCCCCAGACGGTCAATTCTTGTGTTATTAAATATATGCGACTTATATGGTCAGGTCTCAGGCTACACCATAAATTGGTCCCCACCGCACCTCCCACAGGGGTGTAATTTGCAAATAGTGGAAGGAAGTTTTTAAATATCTGGGTATCCATGTCACGCCAAGCTCGGACGAATTTGTTAAGAGAAACCTTATACCACCCCTGGAACGTCTTAGACGTGATACGATACACTGGCAGGCCCTACCGTTGACGTTACTCAGGAAGGCGGCACTTTTTAAGATGATGGCGCTTCCCAGATTCCTGTACGCCCTGGAGAATACCCTATTTCCGGTGCCACCAAGTTACTTTAAAGCAATAGCGGCAGACGTCTCTAGTTTACTCTGGCAGAACAAACCGGCACGCATTGCCATGGACAAATTGGTCCGAGGCCGGTATGATGGGGGCATAGCGCTCCCGAACATACAACTATATTACTGGGCATCGCAGCTGAAGGTACTCAATCAGTGGATACATGCTCCACAGACAGACCCTGCATATAAATCGGAACGAGGTGGATTGGGAGAGGGGGGCGTCGTGAGAGCATTATATGCAACAAAACGAACTATCCCACTAATCGGGCCCGCGGCACGTAAAGTTCAGGTTTGGTACACTGCCCAAGATAAACTAGGCTGGAATGGAGTTGTAACTCGGCTCACCCCGCTCTGGGAAGCACAGCGACTGGGTAGACTTTGGAATAGTAAGGGTTTCCATGTGTGGGATTCTATTGGCATCTCTACGGTGGGTGACTTATGGGTTAAAGGGAAGATGGTTACATTTGATCCCCTACAGGAGCACTACAAGCTGGCGTCCTCCGCAAAATATAGATACATGCAGATTAGACACGCACTTATGGCTGTAATACCACCTGATACCACACTTCCTGAGGCCTCCCCCATGGAGGATAGGTTGCTGACTGAATGCATGGACAAGAAGGCTACCTCCCTCACTTATCGTAAGCTGGTAAACAATCTGCCTGATCCGATGCAATCCCTACGCACAAAGTGGACTGATGATCTGGGGGACCTAGACGACACAGACTGGCAGGAGGCACTTTCGTCTCCTCGCGAAGTGGCAATAACCTCCCAACTTAGACTGGTGCAGCTAAAGATATTACATCGCACGTACTACACCAGAATGAGCTTGCACAGAATTGGGAATACCATAGATCCGCTTTGTCTGAGGGAATGCAGGGAGGAGGGAACGTTCTACCACACAATATGGCAATGTCCACAAATAGGACCTTACTGGGCAGCGGTAATGCAAACCATTTCTCAAGTAAGTGGAGTTTCGGTTATACCGGAACCCAAAGGGTGTTTATTAAATATTTGGGAACCCACTGATCTTACTCATGCATCACAGGATTGGGCGACCCTCGGGATGATGTTCGCTAAACGTAATATTGCCCGTTTATGGGGATGACGACACTCCCCCACACTTCATGACTGGTGTAAAGATATAGATGGGGCCATGGTGGCGGAGAAGGCGGTATATGCACATCGTGGCTGTCCCCGAAAGTGGGAGAGAACATGGGGAGCCTGGAATAAATATAGGGGATATAAATGTACTCCACCGTTGACAGCATCAGATGAAGGTTCTGAGTGAGGGGATCAGGTGGCTTGCAATATTCCATACTACTTTCTATGTGCTGACTGTCTTGCTGATATGTTTATAGTAATTGAGAATGTGTCAAGAGAATATTATCAATTTACTAATTGTAACTTCCGTTTATTATGCCCTGTTATCAATAAACAGAATTAAAAAAAAAAGCACAGTCTTAAACCTTTTCATGCAAATAATGTGCAAGGTGATAAGTTTGATTGGGATTGAGAACCAAGAAGGCACAACTCCCAAGTTGTGGAAACTAGCAGAAATTACCATTAGCATGAGCTGAAGCCATTTTGGTTGTGGCAGCCATTTTAGTTAGCCATGTTTTAGCCATGTGCTTCTTCCGTCTTCATTGTTGCCTGCTTTTCTATTCTGCTTGAGTCATCAACTATAGTTAACTCCTTCAGTACTTAGCCAGAGCACTGTGCATGCTCAGATAGGCCTGTAGTAGGGCTGGGCGGAATTTGCGGAATGCCTCTTCGCGGAATTTTGAAAAAAAATTGTGGAAATCGAGCGCACAACCTGAGGGACCGTGTGCCCGGGACTGGGGTCCCTCGTGCTTGGGCAGGCTCCCCGATCTCCCCGGCCTGGCTGCGTTGAGAAGCAGGGACCGGCCCTGGGCCTCCTGATTTTTTGTCAGGGCCTGGGATCCCACGTCCTGCGGCCTGCCAAGTGTCCATCTGCCCGGGACAAGAGACCTTGGTGCAGAGCCCCGGAGCCCTGCAAGGGCAGGCGGGAGCCCTACCGCTATGGCTCAGTGTGGGCAGCTGGGAGTCCTTTCGGTCCCAGCCATCTGGTCGCACCTTTCCCTCGGCCATCTGGTCGCGTGCAATGCTTTCTAATGGGGCGACCAGATGGCCCGGCCAGCCTGGAAGTCCCGATGAGGGCTCATTTGACTCCCGGATCCCAGTCAGGGCTCCAGGAGGTCGGGCGCATCCGCGCCTAGGATCCCCTCCGTCACTCGGAGCGCGCGGGTTACAAGAAAGGTGGATAGCCTTCCTCCGGATTAGTAGGGGCAGGGTATGCCATGACACCCCTCCTGGGGATGGCGGTTCTCAGGCGGGGACCAGATGGGCCAAGCCTGGACGACACTTCCCCGGGGCGTCCAGTGCTCCCTCCTCCAGCCCGCGGCGAGGCAAAGTGCCCAGGACGGGCTCCATGGGTCCCCCGGGCGTCCGGGCCCCGGGAGCTCCGCCGAGCCTCCCGTGCCTGAGGCCCAGCGTGGGGTCTACGAGCCCCCCCCCGAGGCCTGCAGCCCCAAAGCCGTGCAGCCTTGGAGCCCTTCAGCCCGGAGCCCTGGAGCCCTGCAGCCCCGGAGACCTGCAGCCCCGGAGCCCTGCAGCCCCGGAGCCCTGCAGCCCCGGAGCCCTGCAGCCCTGGAGCCCTGCAGCCCCGGAGCCCTGGAGCCCTGCAGCCCCGGAGCCCTGCAGCCCCGGAGCCCTGCAGCCCTGGAGCCCTGCAGCCCCGCAGCCCCGGAGCCCTGCAGCCCCAGAGCCCCGGAGCCCTGCAGCCCTGGAGCCCTGCAGCCCCGGAGCCCTGCAGCCCCGGAGCCCTGCAGCCCTGGAGCCCCGGAGCCCTGGAGCCCTGCAGCCCCGGAGCCCTGCAGCCCTGGAGCCCTGCAGCCCCGGAGCCCTGCAGCCCTGGAGCCCTGCAGCCCCGGAGCCCTGCAGCCCTGCAGCCCCGGAGCCCTGCAGCCCTGGAGCCCTGCAGCCCCGGAGCCCTGCAGCCCCGGAGCCCTGCAGCCCCGGAGCCCTGCAGCCCTGGAGCCCCGCAGCCCCGGAGCCCCAGAGCCCTGCAGCCCTGGAGCCCTGCAGCCCCGGAGCCCTGGAGCCCCAGAGCCCTGCAGCCACGGAGCCCTGCATGGGCAGGCGGGAACCCTAGCGCGAAGGCTCGGGGTTGGACAGATGGGAGTCCTTTCAGTCCCAGCCATCTGGTTGCACCTCTCCCCTCGGCCATCTGGTCGTGCGCAATGCTTTCCAATGGGGCGACCAGATGGCCGGGCCAGCCTGGAAGTCCCAATGAGCGCTCATTTGACTCCCGGATCCCAGTCAGGGCTCGCGGAGGTCGGGCGCATCCACGCCTAGGATCCCCTCCGTCACTCGGAGCGCGAGGGTTACAAGAAAGGTGGGTAGCCTTCCTCCGGATTAGTAGGGGCAGGGTATGCCGGAACACCCCTCCAGGGCTGGTGGTTCTTTGCCAGGGACCAGATGGGCTATGCCCGGGCAACATCCTCCCAGGCGTCCGGGGCTCCCTCCTCCGGCCCGCGGCGTGGAAGAGTGCCCGGGACGAGCTCCACGGTGCCTCGGGCAGTCCTCCCCCGGGCGCTCGGGCCCGAGAGCTCCGGTGGTCCTCCAAGTGCCTGAGGCCCAGCCGGGGTCGCCGAGCCCCCAGGAAGCAGAGCCCCCAGAGCCCTGCGTGGGTGGGCAGGCGGGAGCCCTACCGCTATGGCCCGGCTCTGGGCGGGCAGACGGGAGTCCTTTCAGTTGCCGGCCATCTGGTCGCTCCTTCCCCCTGGGCCATCTGGTCGCGCGCAATGCTTTCCAATGGGGCGACCAGATGGCCGGGCCGGCCTGGAAGTCCCGATGAGGGTCCATTCGCCTCGCGGATCCCAGCCAGGGCTCCAGGAGGCCGGGCGCGTCCGCGCCTAGGTTCCCCTCCGTCACTTGGAGCGTGCGGGTTACAAGAAAGGGTGGTAGCCTTCCTCCGGATTAGTAGGGGCAGGGTGTGCCGGAAGACCCCTCCAGGGCTGGTGGTTCTTTGCCGGGGACCAGATGGGCTACGCCCGGGCAACATCCTCCCAGGCGTCCGGGGCTTCCCTCCTCCGGCCCGCGGCGTGGAAAAGTGCCCAGGGACGGGCTCCACGGGTCCCGGGCAGTCCTCCCCCCGGGGCGCCCGGGCCCAAGAGTTCCGTCGGTCCTCCCCGTGCCTGAGGCCCAGCCTCTGTCCCCGAGCCCCCCCGGGAAGCAGAGCCCACCGAGCCCTTGGATCAGGCGGGAGCCCTACCGCTATGGCTCGGCTCTGGGCGGGCAGACGGGAGTCTTTTCAGTTGCCGGCCATCTGGTCGCTCCTCTCCCCTCGGCCATCTGGTCGCGCGCAATGCTTTCCTATAAGGGGGGGCCAGATGGCTCGGGTGGCCTGGAAGTCCCGATGAGGGTCCATTCGCCTCCCGGATCCCAGCCAGGGCTCCAGGAGGCCGGGTGCATTCACCCCTTGGGTCCCCTCCGTCACCCGGAGCGCGCGGGTTACAAGAAAGGGGGGGTAGCCTTCCTCCGGATTACTAGGGACAGGGTACTCTGGGACCCCTCTCGGTCCTCAGCCGGCAGCTGAATGGGCCTGGATGGCGCCCCAGCCCCGGGTCTGTCCCGGGGCCTGCCGCATGGCAGGGTGCCCGGGACGGGGTCCGGAGGGCCCGGGGAGGCTTCCTCTGTGCCTGCAGTCCTGGGAGCCCCGGCTGGATCCAGGGGCCGGGCCCCTGGTCGGGGTCTCCGGCCCCGTCCCCCGGCACTGCCAAAGGCCCGGGACAGGGTTCCGTTGTGGCCTCCCCTCGCTGGATCGGGTTCAGGAGCTCCGGCCGGGCCCATGGGGGCCCCAGGGAGGGAGGCCTCCCCACCCTGGGCTCCGTCCTGGGTCCTGCCGCGTGGCAGGGTGCCTGGGGCGAGGTCCGGAGGACCCGGGGAGGCTCCCCCTGTGCCTCCGGGCCTGGGAGCCCCGGCTGGGTCCAGGGGCCCGGGCGGGCCCCGGGTGGGGGGCTCCGTCCCCGGGCCCCGTCCCCCAAGCCGGCGGCACTCCCAAAGGCCCGGGACGGGGTTCCGTTGTGGCTGGGGAGCCTCCCCTCGCTCGTCTGGGTTCAGGAGCTCCGGCCGGGCCCCTGGGGCCCCGGGGAGGGCGGCCTCCCTACCCTGGACTCCGTCCTCGGTCCTGCCACGTGGCAGGGTGCACGGGCTGGGTCCGGAGGGCCCGGGGAGGCTCCCACTGCGCCTCCGGGCCCGGGAGCTCCAGATGGGTCCAGGGCCTGGTCAGGCCCCGGGTCGGGGTCTCCAGCCCCGGGCCCCGTCCCCCGTCCCCCGGCCTGATGCACTGCCAAAGGCTCGGGACGGGGTTCCGTTGTGGCCGGGGAGCCTCCCCTCCGTGGATTGGGTTCAGGAGCTGTGGCCGGGGCCCCGGGGAGGGCGGCCTCCCCACCCTGGGCTCCGTCCTGGGTCCTGCCGCGTGGCAGGGTGCCTGGGGCGGGGTCCGGAGGGCCCGGGGAGGATCCCCCTGTGCCTCCAAGCCCGGGAGCTCCGGCTGGGTCCAGGGGCCCGGTCGGGCCCCGGGTCGGGGTCTCCGGCCCCGGGCCCCGACCCCCGGCCTGCGGCACTGCCAAAGGCCCGGGACGGGGTTCCGTTGTGGTCGGGGAGCCTCCCCTCGCTGGATCAGGTTCAGGAGATGCGGCCGGGCCCCTGGGGGCCCCGGGGAGGGCGGCCTCCCCAACCCGGGCTCCGTCCTGGGTCCTGCCGCGTGGCAGGGTGCCCGGGGCGGGGTCCGGATGGCCCGGGAGGCTTCCCCCTGTGCCTGCGAGCCCGGGAGCTCCGGCTGGGTCCAGGGGCCTGGTTGGGCCCCGGGTCGGGGTCTCCGGCCCCGGGCCCCGTCCCCCAGCCTGCGGCACTGCCAAAGGCCCGGGACGGGGTTCCGTTGTGGCCGGGGAGCCTCCCCTCGCTGGATCGGGTTCAGGAGCTCCGGCCGGGCCCCTGGGGGCCCCGGGGAGGGCGGCCTCCCCCACCCGGGCTCCGTCCTGGGTACTGCCGCGTGGCAGGGTACCTGGGGCGGGGTCCGGAGGGCCCGGGGAGGCTCCCCCTGTGCCTCCGAGCCCGGGAGCTCCGGCTGGGTCCAGCGGCCTGGTCAGGCCCCAGGTTGGGGTCTCTGGCCCCGGGCCCCGTCCCCCGGCCTGCGGCACTGCCAAAGGCCCAGGACGGGGTTCCGTTGTGGCCGGGGAGCCTCCCCTCGCTGGATCGGGTTCAGGAGCTCCGGCCGGGCCCCTGGGGGCCCCGGGGAGGGGGGCCTCCCCAACCCGGGCTCCGTCCTGGTTCCTGCCGCGTGGCAGGGTGCCTGGGGCGGGGTCCGGAGGGCCCGGGGAGGCTCCCCCTGTGCCTCCGAGCCCGGGAGCAGCGGCTGTGTCCAGGGGCCCGGTCGGGCCCCGGGTTGGGGTCTCTGACCCCGGGCCCCGGCCTGCGGCACTGCCAAAGGCCCGGGACGGGGTTACGTTGTGGCCGGGGAGCCTCCCCTCGCTGGATCGGGTTCAGGAGCTGCGGCCAGGCCCCTGGGGGCCCCGGGGAGGGCGGCCTCCCCAACCCGGGCTCCGTCCTGGGTCCTGCCGCGTGGCAGGGTGCCTGGGGCGGGGTCTGGAGGGCCCGGGGAGGCTCCCCCTGTGCCTCCGAGCCCGGGAGCTCCGACTGGGTCCAGGGGCCTGGTCGGGCCCCGGGTTGGGGTCTCCGGCCCCTGGCCCCGTCCCCGGCCTGCGGCACTGCCAAAGGCCCAGGACGGGGTTCCGTTGTGGCCGGGGAGCCTCCCCTCGCTGCATCGGGTTCAGGAGCTCCAGCCGGGCCCCTGGGGGCCCCGGGGAGGGCGGCCTCCCCAACCCGGGCTCTGTCCTGGGTCCTGCCGCGTGGCAGGGTGCCTGGGGCGGGGTCCGGAGGGCCCAGGGAGGCTCCCCCTGTGCCTCCGAGCCCGGGAGCTCTGGCTGGGTCCAGGGGCCCGGTCGGGCCCCAGGTCGGGGTCTCCAGCCCCGGGCCCCGGGCCCCGACCCCCGGCCTGCGGCACTGCCAAAGGCCCGGGACGGGGTTACATTGTGGCCGGGGAGCCTCCCCTCGCTGGATAGGGTTCAGGAGCTGCGGCCGGGCCCCTGGGGGCCCCGGGGAGGGCGGCCTCCCCAACCCGGGCTCCGTCCTGGGTCCTGCCGCATGGCAGGGTGCCTGGGGCGGGGTCCGGAGGGCCCGGGGAGGCTCCCCCTGTGCCTCCGAGCCTGGGAGCTCCGGCTGGGTCCAGGGGCCTGGTCGGGCCCCGGGTCGGGGTCTCCGGCCCCGGGCCCCGTCCCCCGGCCTGCGGCACTGCCAAAGGCCCGGGACGGGGTTCCGTTGTGGCCAGGGAGCCTCCCCTCGCTGGATCGGGTTCAGGAGCTCCGGCCGGGCCCATGGGGGCCCCGGGGAGGGCGGCCTCCCCAACCCGGGCTCCGTCCTGGGTCCTGCCGCGTGGCAGGATGCCTGGGGCGGGTCTGGAGGGCCCGGGGAGGCTCCCCCTGTGCTTCCGAGCCCGGGAGCTCCGGCTGGGTCCAGGGGCCAGGTCGGGGTCTACGGCCCCGGGCCTCGTCCCGCGGCACTGCCAAAGGCCCGGGATGGGGTTCCGTTGTGGCCGGGGAGCCTCCCCTCGCTGGATCGGGTTCAGGAGCTCCAGCCGGGCCCCTGGGGGCCCCGGGGAGGGCGGCCTCCCCAACCCGGGCTCCATCCTGGGTCCTGCCGCGTGGCAGGGTGCCTGGGGCGGGGTCCGGAGGGCCCGGGGAGGCTCCCCCTGTGCCTCCGAGCCCAGGAGCTCCGGCTGGGTCCAGGGGCCTGGTCGGGCCCGGGTCGGGGTCTCTGGCCCCGGGCCCCGTCCCCCGGCCTGCGGCACTGCCAAAGGCCCGGGACGGGGTTCCGTTGTGGCCAGGGAGCCTCCCCTCGCTGGATCGGGTTCAGGAGCTCCAGCCGGGCCCCTGGGGGCCCCGGGGAGGGCGGCCTCCCCAACCCGGGCTCCATCCTGGGTCCTGCCGAGTGGCAGGGTGCCTGGGGCGGGGTCTGGAGGGCCCGGGGAGGCTCCCCCTGTGCCTCCGAGCCCGGGAGCTCCGGCTGGGTCCAGGGGCCTGGTCGGGCCCCGGCCTGCGGCACTGCCAAAGGCCTGGGACGGGGTTCCGTTGTCGCCGGGGAGCCTCCCCTCGCTGGATCGGGTTTAGGAGCTCCGGCCGGGCCCCTGGGGGCCCCGGGGAGGGCGGCCTCCCCACCCTGGACTCAGTCCTGGGTCCTGCCGCGTGGCAGGGTGCACGGGCTGGCTCTGGAGGGCCCGGGGAGGCTCCCCCTGCGCCTCCGGGCCTGGGAGCTCCAGATGGGTCCAGGGCCCGGTCGGGCCCCGGCTCGGGGTCTCCGGCCCTGGGCCCCGTCACCCGGCCTGTGGCACTGCCAAAGGCCCGGGACGGGGTTCCGTTGTGGCCGGGGAGCCTCCCCTCCGTGGATTGTGTTCAGGAGCTCCGGCCGGGCCCCTGGGAGCCCCGGGGAGGGCAGCCTCCCCAACCCGGGCTCCGTCCTGGGTCCTGCCGCATGGCAGGGTGCCTGGGGCGGGGTCCGGAGGGCCCGGGGAGGCTCCCCCTGTGCCTCCGGGCCTGGGAGCCCTGGCTGGGTCCAGGGGCCCGGGTGGGCCCCGAGTGGGGGGCTCCGTCCCCGGGCCCCGTCCCCCAAGCCGGCAGCACTCCCAAAGGCCCGGGACGGGGTTCCGTTGTGGCTGGGGAGCCTCCCCTCGCTCGTCTCGGTTCAGGAGCTCCGGCCGGGCCCCTGGGGGCCCCGGGGAGGGCGGCCTCCCCACCCTGGACTCCGTCCTGGGTCCTGCCGCGTGGCAGGGTGCACGGGCTGGGTCCGGAGGGCCCGGGGAGGCTCCCACTGCGCCTCCGGGCCCGGGAGGTCCAGATGGGTCCAAGGCCCGGTCAGGCCCCGGGTAGGGGTCTCCGGCCCCGGGCCCCGTCCCCCGGCCTGAGGCACTGCCAAAGGCTCGGGACGGGGTTACGTTGTGGCCGGGGAGCCTCCCCTCCGTGGATTGGGTTCAGGAGCTCCGGCCGGGCCCCTGGGGGCCCCGGGGAGGGCGGCCTCCCCACCCTGGGCTCCGACCTGGGTCCTGCCGCGTGGCAGGGTGCCTGGGGCGGGGTCCAGAGGGCCCGGGGAGGCTCCCCCTGTGCCTCCGAGCCCGGGAGCTCTGGCTGGGTCCAGGGGCCCAGTCGGGCCCCGGGTCGGGGTCTCTGACCCCGGGCCCGACCCCCGGCCTGCGGCACTGCCAAAGGCCCGGGACGGGGTTACGTTGTGGTCGGGGAGCCTCCCCTCGCTGGATCGGGTTCAGGAGCTGCGGCCGGGCCCCTGGGGGCCCCGGGGAGGGCGGCCTCCCTAACCCGGGCTCCGTCCTGGGTCCTGCCACGTGGCAGGGTGCCTGGGGCGGGGTCCGGATGGCCCGGGGAGGCTCCCCCTGTGCCTCCGAGCCCGGGAGCTCTGGCTAGGTCCAGGGGCCTGGTCGGGCCCCGGGTCAGGGTCTCCGGCCCCGGGCCCCGTCCCCCGGCCTGCGGCACTGCCAAAGGCCCGAGACGGGGTTCCGTTGTGGCCGGGGAGCCTCCCCTCGCTGAATCGGGTTCAGGAGCTGCGGCCGGGCCCCTGGGGGCCCCGGGGAGGGCGGCCTCCCCAACCCGGGCTCCGTCCTGGGTCCTGCCGCGTGGCAGGGTGCCTGGGGCGGGGTCCGGAGGGCCCCGGGGGCTCCCCCTCTGCCTCCGAGCCCGGGAGCTCCGGCTGGGTCCAGGGGCCTGGTCGGGCCCCGGTCGGCGTCTCCGGCCCCGGGCCCTGTCCCCCGGCCTGCGGCACTGCCAAAGGCCCGGGACGGGGTTACGTTGTGGCCGGGGAGCCTCCCCTCGCTGGATCGGGTTCAGGAGCTGCGGCCGGGCCCCTGGGGGCCCCGAGGAGGGCGGCCTCCCCAACCCGGGCTCCGTCCTGGGTCCTGCCGCGTGGCAGGGTGCCTGGGGCGGGGTCCGGAGGGCCCGGGGAGGCTCCCCCTGTGCCTCCGAGCCCGGGAGCTCCGGCTGGGTCACGGGGCCTGGTCGGGCCCCGGGTCGGGGTCTCCGGCCCGGGCCCCGTCCCCCGGCCTGCAGCACTGCCAAAGGCCCGGGACGGGGTTCCGTTGTGGCCATTGAGCCTCCCCTCGCTGGAACGGGTTCAGGAGCTCCGGCCGGGCCCCTGGGGGCCCTGGGGAGGGCGGCCTCCCCAACCCGGGCTCCGTCCTGGGTCCTGCCGCGTGGCAGGGTGCCTGGGGCGGGGTCTGGAGGGCCCGGGGAGGCTCCCCCTGTGCCTCCGAGCCCGGGAGCTCCGGATGTGTCCAGGGGCCTGGTCGGGCCCCGGGTTGGGGTCTCTGACCCCGGGCCCCGACCCCCGGCCTGCGGCACTGCCAAAGGCCCGGGACGGGGTTACGTTGTGGCCGGGGAGCCTCCTCTCGCTGGATCAGGTTCAGGAGCTGCGCCCAGGCCCCTGGGGGCCCCGGAGAGGGCGGCCTCCCCAACCCGGGCTCCGTCCTGGGTCCTGCCGCATGGCAGGGTGCCTGGGGCGGGGTCCGAAGGGCCCGGGGAGGCTCCCCCTGTGCCTCCGAGCCCGGGAGCTCCGGCTGGGGACAGGGGCCTGGTCGGGCCCCGGGTTGGGGTCTCCGGCCCCGGGCCCCGTCCCCCGGCCTGCGGCACTGCCAAAGGCCTGGGACGGGGTTCAGTTGTGGCCAGGGAACCTCCCCTCGCTGGATCGGGTTCAGGAGCTCCGGCCGGGCCCCTGGGGGCCCCGGGGAGGGCGGCCTCCCCAACCCGGGCTCCGTCCTGGGTCCTACCGCGTGGCAGGGTGCCTGGGGCGGGGTCCGGAGGGCCCGGGGAGGCTCCCCCTGTGCCTCCGAGCCCGGGAGCTCCGGCTGGGTCCAGGGGCCCGGTCGGGCCCCGAGTCGGGGTCTCCGGCCCGGGCCCCGTCCCGCGGCACTGCCAAAGGCCAGGGACGGGGTTCCGTTGTGGCCGGGGAGCCTCCCCTCGCTGGATCGGGTTCAGTAGCTCCGGCCGGGCCCCTGGGGGCCCCGGGGAGGGCGGCCTCCCCAACCCGGGCTCCATCCTGGGTCCTGCCGCGTGGCAGGGTGCCTGGGGCGGGGTCCGGAGGGCCCGGGGAGGCTCCCCCTGTGCCTCCGAGCCCGGGAGCTCCGGCTGGGCCAGGGGCCCGGTCAGGCCCCAGGTCGGGGTCTCCGGCCCCGGGCCCCGTCCCCAGGCCTGCGGCACTGCCAAAGGCCCGGGACGGGGTTCCGTTGTGGCCGGGGAGCCTCCCCTCGCTGGATCTGGTTCAGGAGCTCCGGCCGGGCCCCTGGGGGCCCCGGGGAGGGCGGCCTCCCCAACCCGGGCTCCGTCCTGGTTCCTGCCGCGTGGCAGGGTGCCTGGGGCGGGGTCCGGAGGGCCCGGGGACGCTCCCCCTGTGCCTCCGAGCCCGGGAGCTCCGGCTGGGTCCAGGGGCCTGGTCAGGCCCCGGGTTGGGGTCTCCGGCCCCGGGCCCCGTCCCCCGGCCTGCGGCACTGCCAAAGGCCCGGGAAGGGGTTCCGTTGTGGCCAGGGAGCCTTCCCTCGCTGGATCGGGTTCAGGAGCTCCGGCCGGGCCCCTGGGGGCCCCAGGGAGGGCGGCCTCCCCAACCCGGGCTCCGTCCTGGGTCCTGCCGCGTGTCAGGGTGCCTGGGGTGGGGTCCGGAGGGCTCGGGGAGGCTCCCCCTGTGCCTCCGAGCCCGGGAGCTCCGGCTGGGTCCAGGGGCCCGGTCGGGCCCCGGGTCAGGGTCTCCGGCCCCGGGCCCCGTCCTGCGGCACTGCCAAAGGCCCGGGACGGGGTTAGGTTGTGGCCGGGGAGCCTCCCCTCGCTGGATCGGGTTCAGGAGCTCCGGCCGGGCCCCTGGGGGCCCCGGGGAGGGCGGCCTCCCCAACCCGGGCTCCGTTCTGGCTCCTGCCACGTGGCAGGGTGCCTGGGGCGGGGTCCGGAGGGCCCGGGGAGGCTCCCCCTGTGCCTCCGAGCGCGGGAGTTCTGGCTGGGTCCAGGGGCCCGGTCGGGCCCCGGGTCGGGGTCTCCGGCCCCGGGCCCCGTCCCGCGGCACTGCCAAAGGCCAGGGACGGGGTTCCGTTGTGGCCGGGGAGCCTCCCCTCGCTGGATCGGGTTCAGTAGCTCCGGCCGGGCCCCTGGGGGCCCCGGGGAGGGCGGCCTCCCCAACCTGGGCTCCATCCTGGGTCCTGCCGCGTGGCAGGGTGCCTGGGGCGGGGTCTGGATGGCCCGGGGAGGCTCCCCCTGTGCCTCCGAACCCGGGAGCTCCGGCTGGGTCCAGGGGCCTGGTCAGGCCCCGGGTTGGGGTCTCCGGCCCCGGGCCCCGTCCCGCGGCCTGCGGCACTGCCAAAGGCCCGGGACGGGGTTCCGTTGTGGCCAGGGAGCCTCCCCTCGCTGGATCGGGTTCAGGAGCTCCGGCCGGGCCCCTGGGGGCCCCAGGGAGGGCGGCCTCCCCAACCCGGGCTCCGTCCTGGGTCCTGCCGCGTGTCAGGGTGCCTGGGGTGGGGTCCGGAGGGCTCGGGGAGGCTCCCCCTGTGCCTCCGAGCCCGGGAGCTCCGGCTGGGTCCAGGGGCCCGGTCGGGCCCCGGGTCGGGGTCTCCGGCCCCGGGCCCCATCCCGCGGCACTGCCAAAGGCCCGGGACGGGGTTCCGTTGTGGCCGGGGAGCCTCCCCTCGCTGGATCGGGTTCAGTAGCTCCGGCCGGGCCCCTGGGGGCCCCGGGGAGGGCGGCCTCCCCAACCCGGGCTCCGTCCTGGGTCCTGCCGCGTGGCAGGGTGCCTGGGGCGGGGTCCGGAGGGCCCGGGGAGGCTCCCCCTGTGCCTCCGAGCCCGGGAGCTCCGGCTGTGTCCAGGGGCCCGGTCAAGCCCCAGGTCGGGGTCTCCGGCCCCGGGCCCCGTCCCCCGGCCTGCAGCACTGCCAAAGGCCCGGGACGGGGTTCCGTTGTGGCCAGGGAGCCTCCCCTCGCTGGATCGGGTTCAGGAGCTCCGGCTGGGCCCCTGGGGGCCCCGGGGAGGGCAGCCTCCCCAACCCGGGCTCCGTCCTGGGTCCTGCCGCGTGGCAGGGTGCCTGGGGCGGGGTCCGGAGGACCCGTGGAGGCTCCCCCTGTGCCTCCGAGCCCGGGAGCTCCGGCTGGGTCCAGGGGCCCGGTCAGGCCCCAGGTCGGGATCTCTGGCCCCGGGCCCCGTCCCCCGGCCTGCGGCACTGCCAAAGGCCCGGGACGGGGTTCCGTTGTGGCCGGGGAGCCTCCCCTCGCTGGATCGGGTTCAGGAGCCCTGGCCGGGCCCCTGGGGGCCCGGGGAGGGCGGCCTCCCCAACCGGGGCTCCGTCCTGGGTCCTGCCGCGTGGCAGGGTGCCTGGGGCGGGGTCCGGAGGGCCCGGGGAGGCTCCCCCTGTGCCTCCGAGCCCGGGAGCTCCGGCTGTGTCCAGGGGCCTGGTCGGGCCCCAGGTTGGGGTCTCCGGCCCCGGGCCCCGTCCCGCGGCACTGCCAAAGGCCCGGGACGGGGTTCCGTTGTGGCCGGGGAGCCTCCCCTCGCTGGAACGGGTTCAGTAGCTCCGGCCGGGCCCCTGGGGGCCCCGGGGAGGGCGGCCTCCCCAACCCGGGCTCCGTCCTGGGTCCTGCCACGTGGCAGGGTGCCTGGGGCGGGGTCCGGAGGTCCCGGGGAGGCTCCCCCTGTGCCTCCGAGCCCGGGATCTCCGGCTGGGTCCAGGGGCCCGGTCAGGCCCCAGGTCAGGCCCCAGGTCTCTGGCCCCGGGCCCCGTCCCCCGGCCTGCAGGCACTGCCAAAGGCCCGGGACGGGGTTCCGTTGTGGCCGGGGAGCCTCCCCTCGCTGGAACGGGTTCAGTAGCTCCGGCCGGGCTCCTGGGGGCCCCGGGGAGGGCGGCCTCCCCAACCCGGGCTCCGTCCTGGGTCCTGCCGTGTGGCAGGGTGCCTGGGGCGGGGTCCGGAGGTCCCGGGGAGGCGCCTCCGAGCCCGGGATCTCCGGCTGGGTCCAGGGGCCCGGTCAGGCCCCAGGTCAGGCCCCAGGTCTCTGGCCCCGGGCCCCGTCCCCCGGCCTGCGGCACTGCCAAAGGCCCGGGACGGGGTTCCGTTGTGGCCGGGGAGCCTCCCCTCGCTGGATCGGGTTCAGGAGCTCCGGCCGGGCCCCTGGGGGCCCCGGGGAGGGCGGCCTCCCCAACCCGGGCTCCGTCCTGGGTCCTGCCGCATGGCAGGGTGCCTGGGGCGGCGTCCGGAGGGCCCGGGGAGGCTCCCCCTGTGCCTCCGAGCCCGGGAGCTCCGGTTGGGTCCAGGGGCCTGGTTGGGGTCTCCGGCCCCGGGCCCCGTCCCCCGGCCTGCAGCACTGCCAAAGGCCCGGGACGGGGTTCCGTTGTGGCCAGGGAGCCTCCCCTCGCTGGATCGGGTTCAGGAGCTCCGGCTGGGCCCCTGGGGGCCCCGGGGAGGGCAGCCTCCCCAACCCGGGCTCCGTCCTGGGTCCTGCCGCGTGGCAGGGTGCCTGGGGCGGGGTCCGGAGGACCCGTGGAGGCTCCCCCTGTGCCTCCGAGCCCGGGAGCTCCGGCTGGGTCCAGGGGCCCGGTCAGGCCCCAGGTCGGGATCTCTGGCCCCGGGCCCCGTCCCCCGGCCTGCGGCACTGCCAAAGGCCCGGGACGGGGTTCCGTTGTGGCCGGGGAGCCTCCCCTCGCTGGAACGGGTTCAGTAGCTCCGGCCGGGCCCCTGGGGGCCCCGGGGAGGGCGGCCTCCCCAACCCGGGCTCCGTCCTGGGTCCTGCCACGTGGCAGGGTGCCTGGGGCGGGGTCCGGAGGTCCCGGGGAGGCTCCCCCTGTGCCTCCGAGCCCGGGATCTCCGGCTGGGTCCAGGGGCCCGGTCAGGCCCCAGGTCAGGCCCCAGGTCTCTGGCCCCGGGCCCCGTCCCCCGGCCTGCGGCACTGCCAAAGGCCCGGGACGGGGTTCCGTTGTGGCCGGAGAGCCTCCCCTCGCTGGAACGGGTTCAGTAGCTCCGGCCGGGCCCCTGTGGGCCCCGGGGAGGGCGGCCTCCCCAACCCGGGCTCCGTCCTGGGTCCTGCCGTGTGGCAGGGTGCCTGGGGCGGGGTCCGGAGGTCCCGGGGAGGCTCCCCCTGTGCCTCCGAGCCCGGGATCTCCGGCTGGGTCCAGGGGCCCGGTCAGGCCCCAGGTCAGGCCCCAGGTCTCTGGCCCCGGGCCCCGTCCCCCGGCCTGCGGCACTGCCAAAGGCCCGGGACGGGGTTCCGTTGTGGCCGGGGAGCCTCCCCTCGCTGGATCGGGTTCAGGAGCTCCGGCCGGGCCCCTGGGGGCCCCGGGGAGGGCGGCCTCCCCAACCCGGGCTCCGTCCTGGGTCCTGCCGCATGGCAGGGTGCCTGGGGCGGGGTCCGGAGGGCCCGGGGAGGCTCCCCCTGTGCCTCCGAGCCCGGGAGCTCTGGCTGTGTCCAGGGGCCCGGTCGGGCCCCGTGTTGGGGTCTCTGACCCCGGGCCCCGACCCCCGGCCTGCGGCGTTGCCAAAGGCCCGGGACGGGGTTACGTTGTGGCCGGGGAGCCTCCCCTCGCTGGATCGGGTTCAGGAGCTGCGCCCAGGCCCCTGGGGGCCCCGGGGAGGGCGGCCTCCTCAACCCGGGCTCCGTCCTGTGTCCTGTCGCGTGGCAGGGTGCCTGGGGCGGGGTCCGGAGGGCCCGGGGAGTCTCCCCCTGTGCCTCCGAGCCCGGGAGCTCCTGCTGGGTCCAGGGGCCTGGTCGGGCCCCGGGTTGGGGTCTCCGGCCCCGGGCCCCGTCCCCCGGCCTGCAGCACTGCCAAAGGCCCGGGACGGGGTTCCGTTGTGGCCAGGGAGCCTCCCCTCGCTGGATCGGGTTCAGGAGCTCCGGCCGGGCCCCTGGGGGCCCCGGGAAGGGCGGCCTCCCCAACCCGGGCTCCGTCCTGGGTCCTGCCGCGTGGCAGGGTCCCTGGGGCGGGGTCCGGAGGGCCCGGGGAGGCTCCCCCTGTGCCTCCGAGCCCGGGAGCTCCGGCTGGGTCAAGGGGCCCTGTCGGGGTCTCCGGCCCCGGGTCCCGTCCCGCGGCACTGCCAAAGGCCTGGGACGGGGTTCCGTTGTGGCCGGGGAGCCTCCCCTCGCTGGATCGGGTTCAGGAGCTCCGGCCGGGCCCCTGGGGGCCCCGGGGAGGGCGGCCTCCCCACCCTGGACTCTGTCCTGGGTCCTGCCGCGTGGCAGGGTGCACGGGCTGGGTCCGGAGGGCCCGGGGAGGCTCCCCCTGCACCTCCGGGCCTGGGAGCTCCAGATGGGTCCAGGGCCCGGTCGGGCCCCGGGTCGGGGTCTCCGGCCCCGGGCCCCGTCCCCCGGCCTGCGGCACTGCCAAAGGCCCGGGACGGGGTTCCGTTGTGGCCAGGGAGCCTCCCCTCGCTGGATCGGGTTCAGGAGCTCCGGCCAGGCCCTTGGGGGCCCCGGGGAGGGCGGCCTCCCCAACCCGGGCTCCGTCCTGGGTCCTGCCGCGTGGCAGGGTGCCTGGGGCGGGGTCCGGAGGGCCCGGGAGGCTACCCTGTGCCTCCGAGCCCGGGAGCTCCGGCTGGGTCCAGGGGCCCGGTCGGGGTCTCCGGCCCCGGGCCCCGTCCCGCGGCACTGCCAAAGGCCCTGGACGGGGTTCCGTTGTGGCCGGGGAGCCTCCCCTCACTGGATCGGGTTCAGGCGCTCCGGCCGGGCCCCTGGGGGCCCCGGGGAGGGCGGCCTCCCCAACCCGGGCTCCGTCCTGGGTCCTGCCGCGTGGCAGGGTGCCTGGGGCGGGGTCCGGAGGGCCTGGGGAGGCTCCCCCTGTGCCTCTGAGCCCGGGAGCTCCGGCTGGGTCCAGGGGCCCGGTCGGGCCCCGGGTCGGGGTCTCAGGCCCCGGGCCCCTGGCCCCGTCCCCCGGCCTGCAGCACTGCCAAAGGCCCGGGACGGGGTTCCGTTGTGGCCGGGGAGCCTCCCCTCGCTGGATCGGGTTTAGGAGCTCCGGCCGGGCCCCTGGGGGCCCCGGGGAGGGCGGCCTCCCCACCCTGGACTCTGTCCTGGGTCCTGCCGCGTGGAAGGGTGCACGGGCTGGGTCCGGAGGGCCCGGGGAGGCTCCCCCTGCGCCTCCGAGCCTGGGAGCTCCAGATGGGTCCAGGGCCTGGTCGGGCCGCGGGTCGGGGTCTCCGGCCCCGGGCCCCGTCCCCCGGCCTGCGGCACTGCCAAAGACCCAGGACGGGGTTCCGTTGTAGCCGGGGAGCCTCCCCTCGCTGGATCGGGTTCAGAAGCTCCGGCTGGGCCCCTGGGGGCCCCGGGGAGGGCAGCCTCCCCAACCCGGGCTCCGTCCTGGGTCCTGCCGCGTGGCAGGGTGCCTGGGGAGGTGTCCGGAGGGCCCGGGGAGGCTCCCCCTGTGCCTCCGAGCCCGAGAGCTCCGGCTGGGTCCAGGGGCCCGGTCGGGCCCCGGGTTGGGGTCTCCTGCCCCGGGCCCCGTCCCCCAGCCTGAGGCACTGCCAA